>NC_092865.1:45074052-45167675 GCF_032062135.1 Pyxicephalus adspersus | reverse complement strand
ATAGGAGGGGATGGGGATGACGCGGAGCTCGGTGGTGCTGATGTTGGAGTCCTCCCCCTCCCCCTCCCCTCTCCTCTCCGGATTTCTCTCTCTGCCTCCATCCAGAGTACAGCGTAGCTGCTGGGGCCCCTGACAGCGGCATGCGGCTCTCCCGGGGCCCCCCGGAGCCACAGGGGCCCCAATCTAAGCCAGGGACCGGCAGAGGACGGGTCTAAGGAGCTGCTGACAGCCGATGAGCCGGGCGCCGCCGGGGGAGGGGTAGAGCTGGTGACCCGGAATCGGGTGTCGGGAGGATGTGGAGCCCAACCGAGGATGAGAAATACGGAGTGGGTGAGTGGGGGCCCCGAGTGACCCCGAGACACAAAACTACACAACCTGCAACCCCCAATACAACACAACACCGAAACAACCGGACACTCCGCAACACAACACCCCTACAGGACAACCTGACACCCCCCGAATATGTTATACAACCCCGATAACACAACCCATACAATACAACACAATTCCTCTACAACCTCCATACAATACACCACAATTTACACCTATAAATAGACAACACACACTGCACCTCCCATACAGGACACAACCACATGTACACTGCACAACAAACACACAGACAACACAACCCCCCATTTCACTACACACAGCATTACACCCCAACTACCCCCTCCTTTGTATTCTACAACACAATCTCCTTCACATTACAACCTTCTATACAAAATGACACAACAATACAATGCACTGCACTCCACTCTGTAAACTCTGCAGGACAGGAACACCACACACTGCACCACAACACTGTGTACACAGCACAGGAATACACCGCACACTGCTGATATACACACAATCCTCCCCACACACTGCATACGTCATCTATACAATGTATACCACACACCATACAATCCCCTCACACTACATCACACACAGATAGACAGCATATACACTTCTATACACACAGTGTATTCACCCCATCTACACAACACACACAATCTTCCAGTGACCCCCTGTATAAAACACCCTTACCCCCACACAATATAGACCCCACACCGCCGGGACACACAGATGTAACACTCAACTCTCACACTATAATGTGTGTGTAATGCTTTGTATACTGGGATACAACATACACAACACAAACTGATCAATTATATGTGTGCTTAATGCACTATATTACACAATTCTGGATGGGAATGACTACACACATTACTACACACTGCACAATACACAGCACCATGGGGGTAATAATGACACACAATATACACAACACCACACACACTGCATCCACACCTGTAGCACAACACCCAGCTCTATGTACACACAGCTAAATATATGGAGTTCACACCCAGATACACACAACACACACATATACACAATGGGGTGTGGATGGCACGGTGTGTACACTGTGTGTGTGCGGGAAGGAGTGGAGGAGGTGGGGGCTCTGATCTCAGAGTGTGAAGTTTTGTCATGATTTTGTGTTTTTTGGTTGTCCTGCAAGGGACCCTGATCTCTGGTGTCCGGTTGTATCATTGTGTAGCTGTAATGTGTTCTGGATTTATAACATTTGCTGGTTCCGGGGTTGTTGTGCTGCTGTCTGTCCTGGGCCACCAGCATGCTGATCAGATCTGACTTCACTGGCTGCAAGCTTGTCCCACAGAGCAGAATCATGGGAAGGAGGTTGGGGACGGTTCAGTTTTCTGAGTGTTTGTAGATGGAGTGGGGGGCACTGGATGTTTATACCCCAGTGATGCCCCTTCTGGGCTACCACCTGATGCAGGATATTGTATATTGCTGCCACTTGTGTAGATTTGTGTAGGAACAACACGTCCCAGGGACAGGGGCTCCCCTTCTACAGGGCTCAGTGTTGTGGGGCTTCATGGAGTATGTTATCAAGCAGCATGGGCCCAGTGTTACTAAAGTGTCACTGTATGATGGAATATTCTACATATCATGATCTGTATTGCGCTAACATATATCATAGGGCAGGGGTGTCAAACTCAAATACACAGAGGACCAAAATTAAAAAAGTCAGGGGCCAAACTTGAAATTTATTGAAAAAATTGAGGAAGTTTACTACTTCATCCATTACTAACAAAAACAAACCCTTCCACACACACTTTAGGGTTGAAAAGACTAATTTCTATCTATCTATGCAGGCTGTGTGTTGTTCATCCTCTCACATCACAAGTTTGTTGGACACTAAATATTACACTATGCAGTCTCTAATGGATTGAAACAAACACAATGCCCCTGGTTAGTCAGGCACCATGTGATCACTGCCTAGGCTTTGTGTCACATGATGGGTGTTCAGGAATAATGTCTATGTATTGCATGTATTGAAAATAAATATGTGAGATGGTAATGCAGGTGGGTGGGCCAGATGTAGTTCATTTTCAGAATTCTTTGGGGGGCCAAAAAAAAAGGACCTTTAGGGCCAGATTTGGCCCGCAGGCCAGAGTTTGACACCCCTGCCATAGGGCGTGATGCCTGTGGGGAGAATTATGAGCCGAAGCCAATACATCCTCCAGATTGTTTTTGAGAGCAAACCACAGAGGACAACTCAATGCAGCCAGGATTCCTGTCTGGGGAGGGAGGTGGAGCCCCTGTCAGCATTGAGCTGAACTGATAATCTGAGCTGTCACCTCTCCAGAAATCATTTCCTGGAATATGATTGGTCCTCTCTTTGCCCCCCCCCCCCCTCTCCTACAGAAAGAGAAAGTGACCCCAATGATCACTAATATTGATTCAGGTAATGATAGAGGAGATGGGGGGGGGGGGGGGGCTGTATGCTGCAATGGAGGACACAGCGACAGGAAGTGAGGGGAAGTCTCTCTGAGTGAAGAATTGATTCTTCAGAGACAGGCGGAGGGATTCAGGCTGATACTCTGTGTGCAGGAAACATCCTTTGTTTATTTTTACATCCAACACATCTCAGGGACACCAGGGGCCCCTTCATCAGGACCCAAAAAATTCCAGATAGACTGAAGGGGGCAGTTATGTTCATCCTGGGGGTAGATGTGTGGTTTCACTCAAAAGCCCTGGTAACCACCATTGGTATTACTTCGTAATATCATGTAGTGAGACCCCCAACTCTTAGATGTGGCAGCTGCCTTAGTTTTTTTTTTTTGTTTTCACCTGGTGATCCTGCCAGTAACACACATTATTGCTGTATTGTACATATAAAGAGGGACATTCTCATCATAGGTCAGGACTACAGAACACCTCCCCATCTTCTCATCTCCAAAGCATTTGAGGTTTCTAAATATCAAATCCAATCTACAGGTATAATAAATGGGGGACTTCCTGAGGGGTTTGTTGGAAATACAACTGAGTTCACTTGCTGATAAATTGATACTTTCGGAGGTTAGAGCAGAATCAGAGCTGCCACAATAACAACATGCTATTAAATGTCCCCATATGGAGGGAAAAGCAGGAAAACAAAAAGTCCAGAAATTACATTAAAATCCTTTTGTAGCCAGACGCGTTTCACCATTTGGCTTCTTTAGGGGAAGGAGAGACAATTACCAATCACTGGGTAATAAAAGAGATATCATGATGGGGACTGGCCCTCCACATTCTATCTAAAAATAAAAAAGTTTTAGCTTCTGATATTTCTGATATTAATGTGACCCCTGAAGGTTTTTGTGTCATTTTTACATGAGCTCCCCTGAGGTCTCCCTGTCTGTGAGATTATCTCCTCTGATTGGTCCAGTGTCTGGAGACAACTTTTCCTGCTTGTTTCGGTGATTTTCTCAGTGTGAGCTGTAATTGGAGGACGTTTCTCAAGCAGCCGACTCTCAGCGTGAAAACGGCGATTATAAGAGAATTGGTGGGGAGCTGCAGTCGAGGCGCCCAGGTTTATTTTTGACCTTCTGCATCTCTGCAAAACACAACCATGGCAGGAGATGGCCTGGGGAACTACAAATCCCAGCATTACCACAAGCAGGGGCACCTCCAATGTCCAACCCTCCCCAGCTGCAGCAAACCACTAGGGCCACTACCCTGCTGCTGAGGAATGTGGCACACCTGGTGACCCTTTCTATCTCAACCCACCCCCAGCTCCTGGCTCCTCCCCTGCAGAGCCTCTTGCTTAGAGAGAAACTAACAAATGAATTCACTCAGTAAAGAGTACCTGTCATCTGCATAGTCCTGGACAATTCCAGATCTTTCAGCTGTTCTCCAACCACCTTCAGTGTTCTTTCCTACATTCATGTGTGCCAGCCCCTTGTTTTATTTTTTGTTCTCTGTAATATTAAATTTGTTTAAATGTAAGAGGGATGGTGGGAGCTCATCTTAATGGGCAAAGCAGGTGTACAGACCCAGGAACTCAGCACAGGGATGGTGGGAGCCCCTCACAATGGGTACAGACCAGGTATGGTGGGAGTGGGGCAATAAACGTTGTGTTTCATTGCGTAACATTGGCATTTATCTATAGCCAAACTTCATGTTCTGGTGACATTTCGGATTTGGGCTGCAGAAGCATGGGGGAGCCCAGTGGTTTGGTCACATGGATATGAGGATCTCCTCTCAATCTAGGCCGTGACCCCACAATATGCTTCTCATTGGTGCCTGGTGTCTCCGGGAGGAACGTGTCTGCATCGGCTCTTCCCTCTGATTGCACAGACGGGGATTCAGGTTATTATTACTCCAGTTGCCAGACGGAGATTTAGGGACAGGGGGGGGGCTGCATCTGTCACTAGAGATTTCAGTGGTCTTCATATTAATCTTTTCCTTTACAAAATGGCTGGGAGGCCCCTCGGATTCTCTCGCTGCGTCTCAGTGCTGAGATTTTAACGTTTCGTAATTCGGGATGGGGGGGGAGTCCTATATTTATATTACATCCAGGATTTCCAGGCTGTACCTATACAAATATTCAGGGTGGAGATTTTAATTCCCATTTACTGTCTAAAATATTCATTTTCTGAAGAAATGATTTGAGTGGAGAATGAACTGGGTATAACCCCATTTGTGGCCCCACTTGTGACAATGCCCATCACTTCCTGTTCTGGAGACACCACAGGAAGTAAGATCATATCTCTGCAAAGTGAGGGTCCTGCACTTCCTATGTAGGGGAGCTACAGTAACCTTACATGGCCTTTTTGGGTTCTTGGTGTAGCCACCTGACCTGGGTACACATGGGGGGTGATGGACCCCAGTGCTGGGTATCAGACTATGCAGTCTGAGTGTGACAATTATTTTCCCGCCTTTTCTATGATCAGCACAATGTGGGGGTGTGGAGCCAGGAATGATAGATGAACACAACGTTATGCATTATTGGTGGAGCACCAGGGACAGAGGGAAGGACAGATTCCAGGACCCCAGGCTATCATCAAAGGGCGACCCCAGGCTCTGGACATGGCCACCCTCTGGATTCACAAACCCTCCTCCATCCTCCAATACACAGCCCATTCATCAAAGTGTTCTATAAATAAGATCAACCAATCAGGATGCAGTTACAATTTACAAAACCAAAAAGGAAGAAGGTGATTGGCTTATTCTGTGAACACTACAAAAATAGTCAATCTAAACCTACTCGGCCTTACTGATATTACATTGGTATCCCTAAAACTAGTACAATGACAGCTTCCATCAGAGGCTTTGTGCGCAGTTACTATGATAAAGTCACATTTCCAGTTCATTATTTCCTGTGGTCATTGTAAAACTTCGGTTTCTATAACTTTGGCTTCCCTGAGTGTGTTCCTCACACTCTGGCTGTGGATACAGGAGATGAATATTGATTGATAGAAATGTTACCCCTGAGGAGGAAGCTTCCCCCTCGGCCTTCCACATTGGAACTGCAGGTTATATTACTTATTGCCCTTCACATCCTCCATTACTGTCAATGCGCTGCATTCACCAGGGGACAAGTGCTGTTATCTCATTGTAGATACTTGTACACTAAGTGCTTCAGGCATTTGTCTGCCAGCTGTGGCCCCAGACCAACCCCGGGGCTCCAATGTCAAAACTTCACATATGAGAGGAAGAGGTAGTCATTGTACACCCAACATCACCAACATGATCGGCTATGTTGGGGCTGTAAAAGAATTGTATGATGATGGTGTCTGGTGGTCGGCCATGTTGGGGGTGTTATATAATTGTAATTTGATGGTCATGTTGGGAGTATTTGCACAACACCCCACACACAGGTCCATAGAATTAAATCTTAGCTATTGCTATTTATATCATATTATTGGATATTAGTTGTGTTTGGAAATTGGCTGATTTGGTGCCTTGCATGGTTGTTGAATTTTCTCAGTTTCTCAGCATTGGCCGGCCTGGCCTCACACACAGTCGGTCCCCAGATTATTGCCGGCTGATGAACGTAATTTTCCTCATGTTGGGATTGTACTAATATTAGTGTGCTGCTCTACTTCCATGCGCTCTGTCTGGCTCTGACAGGAAGTATCAGGGCATGGTGAGGGTCCCTCGGGCTCTCAGCAGTCATACATCTTTCTAGTGGAGGTTTTGTCTCTCTGACTGCTTCTGTTTATGTTTCCTGGCTGAAATGAATCGACAGACCAATATGTCTCTCGGTTGCAGCCATTCTCCTCCTTTTTATCCCTGATGAACCCAGAAAATACAGTTCTGGTCCTGAGGAGCTCTCTGTAAAATGGAAATATGCCATACACTTGGCATGAAGAATATCCCTCTTACCGTGGAGGTCCAAATGTAATCCTAATAGACAGGTGAAAGATTTTTGGGGGTCATCCTTTGCATTAGACCCCAAACTAGATAGGAGGACAGTTAGCCTCAGCTCACTGACCCCTGGTAACCTCTGGAGTAGAATGGCTTCTGTAGTGTGCCCCATCAGCCCCAGAGTCACTTCCTGCACCCCTAATTTTCAGGTCGGAGCTCTTTGTATTACACAAAAGTCATTCAGCTTTGTATATCTCTCCATGCTGTACATCACTGAAGGCTGATTTCACCCTCCCCGTTTTTTTCTGAGGGATTCCTCATGTTTGATGGCTGTGCCCCAACACACTAAATTGTTCTCAAATCATTAAACGTTGAGTAGATTGTAAACGTATTACAGACAAAGCTTCCTCAGAGAGCATTTCAGGTGATTTCCTGATTTCTCTCTGATTTCTATCTTCCTGTACAGGGAGCAAGAGAACAATTGTGCAGCATGCTGGCAGGTGACTGGCTTTGTACTCAGGCTGTGGCTGCTATCTGAAGAAAAGGACATTGCAAACCTTTTGGTTTGGTTGGGTTATGAGTTTTATATCTCAACTGTCCTGAGCAGCTCCAACATGTTAGGCAATGTTATGTGACCCAGTATTCCTGTTTCTGCTAATAGACACCAAGCCCCAGTATCCTCTTTTAGGTTGCATTGGAAACATTTTATAAACGTCACAAAAATTATGGACGCCAGCAGTCATCACAGGGAGTTTGGCACATCCAGTACTTTACAAGAAAAGGAACTTTATTCAAAAAGATTCAGAATCAGATAACTCACATTCTTCAAATGCTATTTGACGCTATTTTTGCATTATGACTAAGGATAAGGTGGAATGAAATGAGTAATCTATGTGATGGCTCCTCCATGTCAATAAATTCAAATTTATTTAACGCTGACTTCTGGGCAATCAGCGAAACTCCCATCTCTTACTCTTATTATAACATTTATCTGTACGCAGATTGGTGACCGCACTTTTCTCTGCTGCAGTTAGGCAACATCCCTTGGTCACCTCTCCTCCCCCAGCCCTTTTTGCAGATAGGATGAGGACAATATCAGGACAGATCCAGGCACTTAATGTTTCAGTGTTCTCTTTTTCTTTTTCAGCTTGGAGTTCAGTTTAGGCAGTTGGAGATAAGATACCTGGGACCTATGGAAATACACAAAAAGAATGTGAATCACTTTCTGTTGAGATAGTAACATGGGTCATGTGACCATCTGAATAATCATGCAATCTCTGCAGCAGATTGTGAGCCGTGTGTTGTGTGTATGGCCCCACAGAATTTTTGCAACATTTACAGGCACTATGTCATATGAAATACTCTTAAAGCTTTACACACAACATAAAGATAAAGCAGACGTGTGAAATTCGTTGGTGTCTTTTTGATTCTTCAAACTTGTAATAAGACTGTACAGAATACCAGTGATGGGGGGAAAATTTTGCAGGTTTACTGGATTTGTGGACGCTCAGATTGACATTCTATCCATTACTTAATTTTTTGGGTCAGCCGACCTATCCACCGATGTTGGATAAAACTTGTAACCCTTTTCACAATAATTAAAATACAAGATGTCATTGTGGGTGAAGGCCTTGGACTCTGTGGGAAGAGAAGAATATTCCAAGAGGGGTTCCTGGAGTATCAAAATTATATTTAATTTGCCAAGCCTGAACTAGAAACCCCCCTCCTTTTGCTTGGCTATTTGTAATACATATACTAATTTCACAGGTCTCATATATCATTTCTCTGTGTACCATGAACAACAAAATCAGTAAGTAAGCATATATTACCCTATTACCCTATTACTTTTGAATCTATATCAATCTGTCCACTGAAGGGGTATACTCCCACTTCTTAATCATTTATTACTGACTTTCTAACCAGGAATGTTCTATTCCTCCTTTCATTGATATCCTAACAATTCACCAGTATTTTCCTGCTATATTTCCTAAAGAATGTAAGTAACTTGGACATAAACCTTTTTTAATATCTTTATCACCCTTGAAATATCCATATCTAAGCCCTTTTCTGGTTGTAAGTAACCCATTATCATATATCTGGCTTAAACATTATCTTGAACACAAACTTACCTTTTATTCTATATCTCTTCAGCACCCTAAGATTTCAAACTAATTTAGTTACTTTATTTTTAGTCATCATCAAATGAATCCCTCCCCCTATTGGGGCAGCTATTGGCGTAAATACCTGCAGATGTTTTTATATCCACCACAATACAGTGGTCATTAAACTGTGTGTATTCCATATTATGATTTTTTGTAAACCATTCAATCAGATGCTAATGAATACAGAAACCAATGTAAGTCAACCCCCTTTTCATATTCTCTTCTTTTTTGTTTTGTCTGTTTTTTCCTATGTTCATGATTTGTACATTTAGTTAACGTTCTCAAAACAACCCACTGAAGAAGCCATTTGGTGAAACGCGTCAGGAAACTGAGATCATGTTTTGTAATGTTTGAACAGAGTCAAAAAAACGAATGTATCACTGTAATTGGTTGTAAACTTTTTTCACGTTTTCACAATTGTTTGTATATGTTTATTAATTGTTGATTAGTATTCAGTCGATCTCTGTTAGAATCAGGATCTGAACTCTTCACATTAAAGTAACACACTCCGTTAAAAACCTGCTGTTAAAAGCCTGCTTATCTCTCCTCCCTTGCCTCTTAACGACTTGGACTCTTTGCATGTGTTGGTGACCCCCTTCTGCCCCTTGAGGAACTACAAGTCCCAGGATGCCCTCAGCGGGTCTGATGATTGGAGAAGTAGATCGGTGATTGGTGCGCGAGGCGGTGAATGTTATAAGCGGCTTGTCTTGCACACTGTGTGACCGGATATAGTGGCGGGCTTTATGCGGATTTGTATCTTCTTAATTAACATAAATGCATACTAATTAGTCTGCCAGTAATGACTCGCTTGCTGCATTATTGCTGAAAGATGAGACGCTGCAGATTAATCAACTCCTTTTCATCCTACGTAGATTAATAAAGAGTTTGTGATGAGACAAACACTTCCTGAGACATTTCCTGAGAGTCCCAGGGGGAAGACTGCAGGGAGAAGAGGAATCCTGAGCTGCGGGGTGTATACAGAGGGGGCAATAATGATCTGTGGGTATATAGAGGGGGCGATACTGAGCTGTGGGGTGTTTATAGAGGGGGTGATACAGAGCTGTAGGGTGTTTATAGAGTGGGGTGATACAGAGCTGTGGGGTGTTTTTAAAGGGGGGCGACATTGAGCTGTCAGGTGTACATGGAGAGGGGCAATCCTGAGCTGTGGGGTGAACATTGAGGGCTATTCTGAGCTGTGGGGTGTATATACAGAGGGGCAATACTGAGCTGTGGGGTGTAAATGAAAAGCGATCCTGAGCTGTGGGGTGTAAATGAAAAGCGATCCTGAGCTGTGGGGTATTTGTGGTGAGGATTTATATAAGTGTTGTCTGTGGACAATTCACTGATCTTTTTGATGCAGTTTGGTCACATCTTTACCCCCCTGGGGGGATGAAAACTTTTTGAGTTTTCTGTCACTGCAACAAGTGTTGGGTTAGCCCTTCCTGTGCGCCATTGGCCATATTTTTTGTACCGTGTCCACACACAGCGTTCCCCGGGAATAATCGAAGGAGTTGGGACAGTTCCTGATGACGGTGGGGGAGGGATGGCGTCTTTGTTGTAAAGAGGATCTAATTAGGCTAATCTGTGCTGAAAGCTTTGCGCAAACCAAGAGCTCCACAGATGGCTAAAGTGCACTGATACCCCCACCGTATGTCCTGATAATTGTGTCAGCTAATTGGTGACCTGCTGGGACTTGTAGTACTACAGCACGCCGAGTGTTACAGGTCACCCCGTGCAGGTCTTACACATTCTCCCTCTTTTATCTCTTCATTTCTCTGTCCCCCTCCGCATTTTTATTTATATTCTGGTTTGTGCTGCCAACAATATGTCCGACCCCAAAACAGGCGGACTGGGAAATGCACCAGACTCCCCAACACATATCACAGGGCCAAATCCGCCATCCTTATGATAATGTGCAAACCCTCATCCTCCAAGGGCCTACAGGGAACAGCATGCCCAACCTAACGGGGCCATGCTGAGACTTGTAGTGTCAAAGCTTGCAGGTGACCTCCTGACTTCAATATTGTGCTCTATGAATCCCATGAAGGACATCAATGTCTTATTACCCTTACCGCCCACAAGTGCTGACTGAAGGATTTTCTCCAAAGTAACCTCTTATTTTCCCTTGGGGACTCGGCTTGCTTAGAACTGGTTAACAGACAGCTGTGGACTTGCTGAGCAAGCACTGGAGGTCATTAAACCAGAGAAAAAACCTCTGGGATGTATAATATGTTGGTGCCGGGGTCTCCGCTGGTGCAGGGCCCATCAGGGTGTCAGGGAGGCCGGGGAGATTCCATTGCAGCATTCGGCAGGATTGGACAAAATGATTGTTATAATCAAATCAGCATTAAATAATCCTTCAGCCAAATGCTGCCCCCCCCCCCCCCCCTCCCCAGTTCATCAGCGTACTCCAGGCTGTATCTGAACTTAATTCATGGAAAAATCAAATCTCAGAGTGGCATTGCAGCATTCGGCAGGATTGGACAAAATGATTGTTATAATCAAATCAGCATTAAATAATCCTTCAGCCAAATGCTGCCCCCCCCCCCCTCTCTTCCTCAGCCCACTCCAGGCTGTGTCTGACCTTAATTCATGGAAAACTCATATCTCAGAGCGCCAGTGCGCAGAGCGAATGGGGGACCTGTCCTAGTCTCGGACGCTCACAACTTTGGCGTAATATGGCAAATTACCCGGAAACTGCTCTCTTGGTCGCTGTGAGCATTTAGACAGAATAATATCCATAAATGGAGCATGGATGAAACACAAGATGTTATCCTGTGATATAGAGCGAAAAAAAACATAACTGTGGCTGAAGATCTCATGCACAAGCGAAGGAATGTTCACAGGCCTGGACTGGCCATTGCCAGGATGACATTTGCCAGAAAGATCCTAAAATTGAACTAGTGCCAGATATTTTTCATGTTGCAGCACAGTTGCTCAGTTTGGCCCTTGCAGCGTTGGGTCTCAGGTTCAAATCACAGCCAGAACATTATCTGCATGGAGTTTGCAGGTTCTCCCCGTGTTTGCGTGGGTTTCCTCCAGGTACTGATTTTCTCCCACATCCCAAAAACATGTTGTTAGGTTAAATGGCTTACCCATGAAATTACCCCTGACTGTATTAGGACTTTTGACTATGGTAGGGACATTAGATTGTGAGCTCCTTTGAGGGAGAGCTAGTGACATGACTATGGACTTTGTACAGCGCTGCGTAATATGTTGGTGCTATATACATACTGTATAATATTAATGTTAGGTACGGCATGATGAGTATGAGGTTTGTGTAACACCTCCAGGTATTTATTACCTCTCACATAGACCGAAGTACTCCACTAATGTTGCAGTCTGATCAGTGGGAGAGAGGAGACTGAGGAAATGCAGCAGATTAGTCTCATCATAAGCAAACTCACTCACTGGAGCTAAAGGGCAGCTTTAAAAACAATAAAGGTGAAGCTTTTTTGAGAAATTATACTGTTGCTGTATGTTGTGATATGACAGGACATGTGAGGCAATGTTCATGTTGGACATCACCCATTACCATCTTTGACTTTTCTATAGAGGGATAATGAGGGATGATAGGCGGGTGATGTCCAATATGAATAGTGGGAAAGGGGGGGACCATTGCATGACTTATGTCCTGTCACAATATACAGAGGAAGGTGATGCTTCTGCTATATGTGGTGGGAATGCTTTTTTAAATGAAATATGGAGAATGGAGATCAGGGAAAATGTATCTTATGGCAGGAAGAAATGCTGATAATATTAGAAATGGAGAACAGAAAATGTTTGCATGCTGTGCTGTATGAGCTGACCCCAGCCAGGTACAGACCATGGAGGAGAGAACTTGGTGACCCTTTCTGCACCTTGTGGCACCCATCAGGTATCGGGGTTCACTTCCCCCCACCTCTCTGCCCCTACATATCACAGCCACTGTCCTGGAATTACAGGTCCAGCAAAGCATGCTGGGTAGATCTGCAGAAACGCTACCACTTCATTTTCTCTATCCTAGCACAGGGGCATCTTTCCCACACCTGGAGTCAAATCCTGAACTGATGCCCTCTCCTTCTACTGGTGCTCTGGAGACGTTGTCTGCTGGTGTATACTAAGTGTTGCCTCTACTAGCCTGCATCCGGACAGCAGATGGTTAGGGTGACCCAGTTCATCACCCCTATCTAAGGGGTTGGAGAGAAAAGGTGACCCAGTGGGGGGTCCCATACAAGGATGACACCCCCTTGTAAGGTAATGAGAGCAGAGATTAGTGAAATTGAAAGTTTTCATTTCTCTAAGGTTTCCACCATTCAGGCAGAATGCATTGGAGTCAATGGAGGAAGCAAAATTAGGGTGACTTTTAAGGGTGCTGCCAGCTTCAAATGAGAGTCATGGCAGCTTTTTACAACTCCTATGGACTTGTCCTTGTGCCAGTAACAAACAGCAGCCCTTGCAAACACGACGCTCACACATGTACCATGGAGCCTTTTTCAGCCTGCACAGAAATAATGCCTATGCTTCCATTCAGAGCTGCACCCCTCTGGGCTGCGGGCCCGATAGCAGCTGCTACTTTTTCTGCAAACACAAGGACATATCTTGTCCAGAGGGAGGGTGACAATGATGATTCTCTGTAATGAATCTGTGGAAGAGTAGCA
Source organism: Pyxicephalus adspersus (assembly GCF_032062135.1). NCBI lineage: Eukaryota > Metazoa > Chordata > Amphibia > Anura > Pyxicephalidae > Pyxicephalus > Pyxicephalus adspersus. Next base: position 45,154,237 of record NC_092865.1, on the reverse strand, counting down.
CCGTCACTCTGGGCTGCTCATGGACTAGAATACACCTCCCTCTCTTTTGATTTCCATGGGGAAGGAATGTTGTGTAGCTCACAAAACTTAAAAAATTGAATCAACAGGTATGTTCTGTATTATGTTCTTCGTTTGAATAAAGAAAACTAATGCAGCCACCATATCTGAGGACAGATTAGCTGGACCATATAACATTTAGGTCTTTTTGAGTTTGGATACACTTTAAGCCGGTCAGTTCCCTGACCTGCCAGATGTTTTTGGGACTTATCAGATACTACCAGATATTTGGGCTGCAGGTAGGTATAATCAATATGTTTCAGTGTGTCAGTGCATGCTGAGACCTGTGGTTCCTCCTAGCTCCCTGTGTGGACATTATTTCTCCATCCCTTTCTGAACAATCTGTCTCCTCCGCCCCCGGTGGCAGCACCTGACTCTCCCCCGTGCAGCACCGCTGTGTGTCGCTGGCTGTGTGGGTGTCTTTGTGCACACGTGTATTGCGCTCTTCACAATTCTCTCTCCAAGGACGCTTGCGATGAACAGGCTCCGAACACCACAATTCTCCGACTCTGAGTCTTTAGAATGTTCCCTTCCTGTACGCAGCTCTGCCTTTGTACCACCATGAAATTGGCTGCAAGCTTCTGATAAATCACCAGCTTTCTCTGAATTATACAATTTATTTAAAGCGAAGGATGAGACAGAAAACGTCACCGAATTCAGCGACTAAAAATGACATTTTTTCTGGATACAATTCTGGAAGATTGAAAGAATTCTAAAAAAATAAGAGTAGAGTGCAGGTGATTGTACAAAGGCGCTGGAATCTTTAGCAACCACCATAAACCACGGCTGTGACACAATTACACCGCCATTGTGTGAGTGAACACGGGATGCGGTATAAGTTGGGGCTTGTGTACCCGAGCATTGCTGTAACATTTTTTTCATATTATCCGGCGCAGCTCAAACACATGCGTCAGAGCTCAGGGGGCTGCCTTGGGCTTCAAGCGCATTTCCAAAAGAACACAAAGTAGGTTAAATGCAACATCAAATCTGTCACTTACACGGGAAAAAGAAATCCGCTGACTTGCATTTGTTGTGCGCATTTAATGAAGGTGCACGTAATCAGATCCAGCTAACAATTGATATCTTGATCAAAAATCATTTGGGAAATAATTGATTATTTTCTTGCTTTGTGCCATTCGATATCAAACATATTTTTGATAGTAAATCCTTCAGAACCTCACCGCTGCTGGCTTTGTATCACCTGATGAGTTACAAAACTATGCAGCCATCGATCATTTCCTGCTCCTGCTTGTGGTCAACTTATAAAAAGAATGACTGTTCCTCTTCAACGATCAAAGTTTTAACCTTTTCTTATTTTATTCAACAATGTTTTTATCAAATCGAACATCTAATCCAGGGTTTTCCAACCAGGGTTCCTCCAGAGGTTGCTGGGGGTTCCTTGAGCAATGAGAAGATTGAGCCTCTCAGGTCAGTTTAAGTGGCACCAATGTCTATCTGTAAGAATGACATTCTTCTCACTGGCCAGCAATGTAAGAGGAATTCTTCCCACTGGCCACCTTGCTAATATACTGTGAGCTGTGAATATAGTAATTATAGCAGGGGTGCCCTGAAGACCTGAAAATTATTTCAAGGGTTCCCCTATGTTCCATTGTAAATGCCGAGCAAAATACTAATATGGGAGATTTCCGCTCTACAGCTCTACAGCTATGGCTTCTGCCAATATTAGGGGCTGGTATATAAACATTGCTTTATGTATATCATGATGACAATCAGATTTGGCTAAACCGGGCATTTCCTCAGGGCCCCCACTGGCAGAATGTCAGGAGTGCAGAGAGCTGGAATGCTGTCAATTTTTTTTGTCCATTTTGTCTAAAGCTGGTGATGATTTAGAGAGAAAACAAAAAAACACCAAATAAGCTAACTGGCAAAAAAAGGACAAAATGAGCAGTAAAATGCAGCAAACATGCAGTGAATTTTAAAGAAAGTTTTCTGAAAATACAGATTGCGGTCACTTTGGTCGGATGAATCCTCCTGGACATTGTTGGGTCTTTATTGCTGATCAGTCAGAGTTGCAATTACAATTGTTGCTGTTTGTTGTCCTCACCTCTGCACACCGGTAATATTGGCGTTATATAATGGTGATCACTGCATCTTGTACAACACAAAACATGAACAAGTCTCCTAGGAAATTGTTGTACTGCATTCATTGCGCTAATGTTGTAAAAACTTCAACCTGAACAAAATGTACAGAAAGCTGAAAGCCATTGTCAAATTAAAGAATTGTCATGGCAACCAATTGGATCTTTTACTTTCTCCAGTTTGCAGCAAAGATTTGTATTGGCTGTTTCCAAATTGTCACTTTCACACTTTCGCTGTGGATACAAAATTGCGTCTCCATGGAAAACCTCAGTGGGGCCGGTGTGTGGATGGAATTGTGTCACATAAACTTCAAAGTCCTGGGAACAAAATGTCACTGGTGTATAGAGGTGGGGGCACAGATAAATGCAGAACGCTGACCTTTGTGTTACTGTTTGGGGGAGGGCATCCTAGTGCTGGTTGCTGCAGGATAATGGGGAGAGGGGTAAGAGGTTGGTGGGTGTCCTGGCAGAACGATGTGCAGAGTGATGATGGCCAAGGGTGCTAGTAGCAGTGGGTGCATGGTGTTGGAGGAAAAGAGGTGTCCAGGGGATTAATAGGTGTAGGGTGATAGGTGAAAGGGTGTCAGGTTGGTAGTAAGTGGAAGGTGATAGGTAGGAGGGTGCCTGGGTGGTAGTAGGTGGAGGGGGATGGGTAGGAGGGTGTCTTTGTGATGGTTTGTGCAGGGTTATAGAGGGTGATAGGTAGGAGGGTGTTCAGGTGGGAATAGGTGGGGGGGTAATAGGTAGGAGGGTGTCCGGGTGGTATTAGGTGGAGGGTGAAAGGTAGGAGGCTGTCTGGGTAGTAGTAAGTAGAAGGTAATAGGTAGGAGGGTGTACGGGTGGTAGTAGGTGGAGGGGGGTAGGTAGGAGGGTGTCCGGCTGGTAGTAGGTGGAGGTGGATAGGTAGGAGGGTGTCTGGTTGGTAGTAGGTGGAGGGGGAAAGGTAGGAGGGTGTCCAGGTGGTAGTAGGTGAAGGGGGATAGGTAGGAGGGTGTCCTAATAGTAGTAGCTGTGGGGTGATAAGGGCAGGGTGTCCCAGCAGAGGTGGAGGGTGATGGGGATGACGATGACCGTGCAGTACAATATGGAGGGGGATAAAGGGGGTCCTGGAGGTAGTAGGTAGAGGGGAAGTCCTGGTTGTATTAGGTGAAATATAATAGGGATGGGGGGGGAGGGTGTAATGAGTAATAAAGGGAAGGGAGGGTCTCCTGGCAGTATTTAAGATGCATGGTGGCAGTGTAATGGAGGATAAATGGAAGGTTAAGGAGGGGAGGGGTTGTCATGCCAGTAGTTGTTGGAGGGTGATCGGAGGATGGTTGTCCTGGCTGTAGTGGGTGGGTGGTAATGGGGTGTTCCTGGTAGATTTAATGGTGATAGGAAAATTTGGTTAAAGTTGGTTGTCTTGGCTGTAGCAGGTGGAGGCTATAATGGGCTTATTTAATGAGGTGAAGGGTGATGGGGTGGTTGTCCTGGCTGTAGTAGGTGAAGGTTATGAGGGGGTTGTTCTGTCTGTAGCAGGGAAAGGTATTGGGGAGTGGGGAGAGTTTGTGGCTGTAATACATGAAGAATGATGAGGGAATTGTCCTGGCTGTAGTAGGTAGAGATTATAAAGCGTTGTTCTGGTTGTATTATGTGGTGGTTATGGGAGGGTTGTCCTGGGTGTAGTAGGTGAAGGGTGTAGAGGTGGTTGTTCTTCTTGTAGTAGGTGGAGGTTATATGGGGTTGTCCTTGGTGTAATAGGTGAGGGGTGATGGAGTGGTTGTCCTGGGTAGCACAAGTAGGGTAATAAGAGGTTAGCCCTGGCCGTATTATGTGGCGGTTATGGGGGGTTGTCCTGGCAGTAATAGGTAGAGATTATGAGAGGTTGTTCTGGTTGTAGTTGGTAGGTGAGGGCTGATGGAGTAGTTGTCCTAGTTAGAGTAGCAGAAGGGTAATGGGGGGTTGTCCTTGGAGTAGAATGGGGAAGGGTGATGGGTTGTTTGTCCTGGTTGTAGTAGGTGGAGGTTATGAGGGGGTGGGGGGTTCTGGGTTTAGTAGGTGAGGGGTGATGGAGTGGTTGTCCTGACTGTAGTAGGTGAAGGGTGATGGGGTGGTTGTTCTGGTTGTAGCAGGTGCAGGATGATAATTGGGAGAGTTTCATCTCTTTGTGTCTTGCTGGGGGTCTGTCTGGTTGCAGCAAGGGGTTGCAGCACTCCTGCCTGCCTGTCGGTGAGGACTCTGGCAGTGAGGGGGTTAGTACTGCAGCAGAAAGAGAGAGCTCGCAGTCAGTGTGTCACCAGGGAAGAGAGATGGAGCTGACGCAGTCCATTTACAAGGCTGTACAGACTCCCTGCAGACAACAGCGTGGATTGCAGGTTATTGATAGCACTGGAGACAAGTCAGAGCGGGGTCACTGCCATACAGTATTGAGCTGTCTCATAGGGTCACAAAATACGGAGCTGTATCATGGGGTCACAGATCATAATAAGGAATTGCCTTATGGGGGGCCACACATTACAAGTCTGTTTTATAGGGTCATTATAGAGATATTAAATATAAAACATAACTATCTCGTGGAGTCACATAATACAAAACTGTCACATGGGGTCACATAATAGAGCAGTCTCATGCTGCCACCGCGTATAATATCAGACTGTTATTATAGGGTCACTGATCATAATACAAAGCTGTCTCATGGGGTCACATATTATGAAGCTGTCTCTTGGGGTCACATAATATGAAGCTGTCCCACGGGGTCACATAATATAAAGCTGTCTCACGGGTCACATGTTATGGAGCAGTCCCATAGATTCACATAACATGGAGCTGTGTCTTGGATCAGAATATGAAGCTGCCTTATGGGGTAACATAATATAAAGCTGTCTCATGGGGTTACATAATATTAAGCTGTCTCATGGGGCACATAATTTGAAGCTGTCTCATGGGGTCACATGATATGGAGCAGTCTCATTGATTCACATAACATGGAGCTGTGTCACGGATCAGAACATGGGGGCCACATAATTTGGAACTGTCACCAGTCATAATATAGACCTGTCATGGGATCAGAAACCAAAATACAGACCCCGGGTCACAATAACTCCAAAAGATAGATGTTGGGGAAAATATTAAACCCCTCCGACCCCCCCTCTATCCCACCTCCTACGTATTTTTACTTCTTTGTGAACCAAGACATCCTTACCTATTTGCCATCCAGGTCCTCTGCCAGGGCAGTTTCTATGTACAGGGACAGATAATCCAGCCCATGCAGGGCTGATATCACTGCTGGAGGATCCTTTTCCAGATCCTCATAGGACCCCACCGCTGGACAGTCAATAGAAAGTGTTGTAGGCAGACAGTGACATGTGGACTTCGCCCCCACAAGAAGAGTGGAGTTGCAGGACTGGAGTGTCATGTGACCGGGGCTGCAGGTAAGTGATAAAGGTATTTTGTTTGTCGGTGTTCAGCTGGTGCAGGTTTGATATTTACCCAGAGATCGGATTCAACACCTAATGAAAAACTAAAAGAAAATGCACAGAAATACTGCAATCGTCCAGCCACAGACAGTCCTTATTGCAGGTCAGTCCTTGGATCAGAGCCTCCACTAAATAGTAACATTGTATCATTGTGTCACTGAGCGTTACATTGTCACAGTAATCACACAGTAACACACTGATCCCACTATACATTTCTATAACATCCCTTCCCCCCCCCCCCCCCAGCAGTCACACAGAGAGGTGAAGGGGGAGGTGGGGCTCACACAGAGCGCTGACACCGCCAACACACGTGATAAAAATACAGAACGCTGAATCTTTATTGTCAATTTTCTGATATCTCTTTCTGTTTCTCCCTCAGTGATATCCGGATTCCGAGGATCTGTACCGCAAGGGTTAACTCTGGAGCTGGGAGAAACCGTCCATATTCTGGAAAAATGTGAAGGTAAGTGTCTGCGACTTACAACGATTCCTATGTAATGGGCATTGGAAACGCAAGTCACAAATTCCCAATGACGCCAATGGGATGATGTGCATGGGGGTCCAGATAATTTGTGTCTCATTGGACGTCCTATTGAGGGGCCACCAAAACGGATCAGAAGCAGACGTTTCTAATTCTGCATTTTCCATTCATTTACAGTCAGCTTTCCCCTCTACATGACCCCTGAAACATATTTATTGCCCCTCCTGTTGGACTCTGCCTGTGCAGGCTCTTGTACTATGGCACCTCTTGAAATAGAAGGATTTACTGGTGGATACCTCAAGAGCCTATACAGTCAGTTCAGTGGCCTTGCAGCAATTTATCCATCTCTCTCTACTACAGGGCTGTCACTTGGCTTTGCTGTCACCTCCTCTGCTGGTAGTGGCGGTGATGTCTCATCTGTTCTTTTCATTTGGGGACACCTCGGTGACACCCTGTGCCCTACATCTCCCTGTCCCATATATTGGACCTGACAGGTACTTTCTGTCACCCGCTCAGTGCAAAATGCTTCCTGAACCAATTCCGCCACTCTGATCTCACTGCTGATTGGTTGTCAGCCACGATTATCCTCAACTGGGGCCAACTGGTGTGAAAAAAAAACCTGATCTGGGGATACGAAGAGCCCCCCTATTATTAGAAACATGGGGTGACGCTGACCTGAGACATGGGGTGAGATGATATATATGACAGAAATAGTTTGTTACTTATGCAGTGCATTTGAGGGCACACAAGGGCCCCATCAGTACTCGATGATAACAAATTTTAGGAGTAAAACGACCCCCCCATTCTTCATGGATTGTTCTAGAAACAATATATTTACTATCTGGGAAAAGCCACCCTGTCTGGGGGTTACACAGGGCCTCTTCATCAGGGCTATATGGAAAACATCAGAAAAACTCTTTACGTCGCGTCCATCCCTGATGGGGGAGGGGGGTCTTTTTACTCTGAAATGAGTTGGCTTTTTTTAAAACCTCACAATAATGAAGTGTTACCCAGACCTGTGAAGCATGTTTGTGTGCACCATTTTCTTGTGTAGACCTGTGTGCACCATTTCTCTCCTCAGCAGCCCCCTCACCTACCTCTAGATTGTAAGCTCTGTGGATCAGATCCCTACAAGAGATGGGAGAGATGGGTAATTAGCAGGCAACGAAATTGGGGGAATTTCGAGCCACCTCCCTTCCCACCTATCACAGCTCAGTGTCAGGGGTTGCCTTAGCCATATATGAGAATCACGGACCGGAGTTTGTGTGTGTGTGGGGGCAGATGGTGCTCCACTTTATTTAATAGGGTTTAATACTGATAGCGCCTCCTTTCTTATCCCCAGACCCTAACAGGTTCTCTATCTTCCAGGTTGGTACAGAGGATCCTCATTCAAGAATCCCAACATAAAGGTAATGGCAACCCGGTACTGGATGAAATCCTAAAGAAGAACCCCGCTGAACAAAAACTATAAAAAAGCCACATCGTAATCTCAGGGGAGCTGCCGGCCTGAGCATAGTAAATTTCAGGGTGTCCCCCGTGATTCCCACTGCCAGATACACATGCGGAAATAGGAGCTGCATGTCCAGCCGCTGCTCCTCCTCCACTGAAACCATAATGCATCATCCCTGCTCTGCTCCTGCATGAGCCTGTAGGAGGGATAAGGAATAACTTAAATTTAGGGTTTCATCAGTGGGGTTCTTCTTTATTCATTTTTTAGATCAATAATCTCAATTAAAGCTTACAGTATTAAATGCCATGATGTTATTGATGTCAGCAGCTGAGGGTTGCAACGGTCAGTCAGTAAAAGCTCTAATTATTTCTATTACTAGCCTGCAATACAACATACTCCTCTGTCTATCAGCACGGTGACTGTTCTGCACTGCTCCTTTCTCTCAGTCTAGCAGGCCGTTCACATTGATTCTTTATGTGTTCAGCAGATATTATCTCAGCAGCTGTTCAGCAGGAATGATGACTGCACTGCCTGATACTATAAGCGCAGCACTAGGAATGGAGCCCCGGATTTCTGTATGTGGAATACATGAAATGTGAAGATTGCAATAAGATAGTAATTCAGAATTTTCTGTTCAGAGGAATACAGAGCCTGTCATCCAATCAGAGCCAAGCTGTGATCACTTCCTGTCCCTGATTGGTTGCTGCATTCTGTCCTGGTCCTGGAGCTGTCCTTGGTGCTGAACGTCCATGCAGGGGAACCTGAAGATGATGCATAACGAACAGAATATACCAATGTATATCAATACTTAATAATATAAAAATTAGGGAGTGGATTTAACCCTGTGTGTGACACCCCTGGAGGAGTCACATGACCAGGGAGCCATGTGAAAAAATATAGTTATATAACTAATTCTAAAACTATGATAATTTATTAGATAAAGAGATATAAGAACATTTTTATAATACACTGAGCAAAGTAAGTGTCACCCAGTTTGGGTTTATATCTATTTTATTATGTATCTGCATTTGACCTCTGCAGCACAATACTCCTCTGAAGCACATTCCCCCCAGCAGCACAATTATTCCTCTGCAGTGCATTACCCCAAGCCGCACATTACCTCTCTGCAGCTAATTGCACCTCTGCAGCACATTACCCCTCTTCAGCACATTGCACCTCTGTAGCTCATTCCCCCCAGCAGCACATTACACCTCTACAGCACATTGCACCTCTTCTCTAAACTGCTGATTGTTATATTTAGATGATGCACACTGCTTCTGCCACATTGCTGGTGCCCCATCCCCTCTAATGCCCCCCTAACCCTTACCCACCCCCCTTATTCTATATCTGTCACCTCCCTGATGGTTTTCCCAGGGCCCCCCCCCCATGTAGTAGTTAGGGTGCACTGAGCTGTGAGTCACCAGGCCACACCCCCTCCAGCTGTACATTTGCATATATAATTGTATGGCTGTTAGCAGTTGAGTGGAGCTGCTGATGGCGGCAATTCTATATTAAGGAGGCGGAAGATCCCTGCAGAGCAGCCAGATCACAGATTGTACAGATGTCAGATTGTCTGAATGTCTGTCGCTGCTTCTGTCCGTCCGGCTCTTCTCCCATTCTCTTCAACCATCAGAATTTGAATAGAACCAAATAAATGCCAACCTGTATACACAGAAAGCTTCTGATTAGTCAAATCAACCATCTATGGGGAAAAGGTAATCTGCAATGTGTTCACAAATGTCAGACACAGAAAAGCCCCTGCTGCAGTCTCACCCTGTGACTGGAAAGATACAAAGTTACAGTCCGATCACTGGTGGGGTGAGGAAATGCTTCCTTGTAGTTGCAGCATAATTGTGATATGTAGGATTTCTCCAAATCCTACAAGAAACATTGTAGCATAGCGCTCGGAGCATTGATGTGAATTTCTGTACTTTCTCCCTGGAATGATGGCGTCACCTTGCCCACTTTTTTTTAAAAAGGGATCCACTGACCTTCCATTCATTGCCTCAGGCAGCAATTTCATGGATGACATTTTGAGGCGGTTTGGAATACATTTGGTGAAATTTTGGATTTTCTGTAAATTTCGGGCATTTTTTTTTAGCTGTTGCTCGGTAAAAATCCCAGAATTAGTAGCGGCCTTTTAATGAAAAACAATTTTCTGTTATGTAAGAAATCTGACTGTTGCCAGAGTATAATGGTGCTGTACCGCAGGCACTAAAATACCCCACACAGCCGCCTGGCATAGCTCCAAGCCGCACTGGGGACAAAGAAGCTTTGAGAGATGAAACGCGGACACTTTAATATAGAAATCCATAGCAACTGGTTGGTATCTGACACTGATATAACGAGACAAAGGATTTGTTAATACATCAAAACTTCCTGCAACGACCTGAAATACCCCCTCCCCCCACTAAAGAGCAGAGTCCCCATATGGACTTGAGATCGCCAAACGGGGACATTGGCAGAAATGCGGCTGTGAGTTTGTGACACTCATGGGGTACATAGGGATAAGTATGGGGTTAATAGGGAAGTAATGGGGTGGAAAGTTATGTGGTAAATGTGGACGATTGTGGGGTAAAAGTTGACAGGGGGTATAAGGGGGCAGTTTTCAGGGGAAAAAGGAAATAATATAGGGTAAATGAGACAGGTTTGGGGTAGAATGGGCAGTTATGGGGTATAGAGGGTAAGTTATGGGGTAAAGAGTGAAACAATGGGGTGAGAGTGGACATTTGACGGGTAAAAGAGGGCAATAAAAAGGGAAAAAGAAAATTTTATGGGGTAAATGGGACAAGTGTGGGATAAAGGGGGCAGTTATGGGGTAAAGAGGGTAAGTTATGGGGTATGAAGGAAAACGTATGTGGTAAGGGTGGACAATTAAGGGGTAAAAATTGACAGTTATGGGGGGAAAACTTAATGTTTAAATGGGACAAATATAAATTAAAGGGGCATTAACAAGGTACAGCAGGTTAGTAATGAGGTATAAAGGGTAAGTTTTGGAGTGAGGAGTAAAACTGGAGTATTTGTGGGGTAAAGGGTGAAGTTACTGGGTAAAAAAAGGCATTTATTGAGTAAAGGGGGGCAATTATGGGATAAAGAGAGATAATTATGGGATAAAGAGGGATATTTATGTGGTGATAAAGCAGTAATGGGATAAAAAGATTCTTATGGGGTAAAGAGGGAAATTTTAGGGGTTTGGTGGGGAAAATATGGGATACAGGGGGACAATTGGGGAGTAATGGAGGGCAGTCACAGGGTAGAAAGGGGCAGTTATTGGTTACAGGAAGCACTTACAGGGTAAATAGGTATGGGTAAACAGAGACAGTTACGGGGTTAAGAAGGACAGCTATAGATTACAGGGGCAGTATTTGGGTAAAGCAGGGAGGTTATGGGGTAAAGGGGGTCAGTTATTGATTACATGGGCAGTAATTGGGTAAAGCAGGGTGGTTATGGGGTAAAGGGGGTCAGTTATTGATTACACGGGCAGTAATTGGGTAAAGCAGGGTGGTTATTGGGTAAAGGGGGTCAGTTATTGATTACAGGGGCAGTAATTGGGTAAAGCAGGGTGTAAAGGTGGCAGAAAGCTCAGACAGGACACAGACGGATTGGTTGTCTGTTAATCACCTGACTCCTGGGGTTTAGCTGATCCTGATGACCTCAGAGGTGATACTGGCCAGGTAGGTGATCATTATTCATCTCATCAGCAGCATTGATCGATCCTCAGCTTAGATTCACCCAACCCTTCCCCCTATCACTACCTCTGTCCTTCCGCCTTGGTGGCACAATATAAATGCTTTCCATGCAATGAGGGGGTATGCTGACCTTCAGTATTGCGCCCTGCCGCTGGCAGGCAGAGAGACCGCGGTGCAGATGTAATGATCTCCCAACCTGTCATCTGGCTGCCACATTCACTTCTCTCCGCTTGTCAGAATCAGATTCACCCCTGAACACAACCCAATCTGATCTCTGCTGACTTTGGACGCTCTGAGCGCAAATTCCCCATCAATGGGTGTTGAAAACAGGAGGATCATCGCTGAGAGATGTACAGAACCACAAACAGGAAATTGGAATTATATCTGAGACAATCAATATGATTTACTAAAGGAATTCAAGCTATTCACTTGCCAAGGTGAAACATTAAATTGTAGGGGATGATTCACTCAGTTTAGTGAATGCGGTGATGGATGCAAAGAATTCCCATTAGGATATACGGTCACGCCGATGGCTAACTTAGAGATCAATACAAATTACCGGTCATTATCTTGTTTTATTGGCTGAGAGAATAAATATATCAGACATTTACATATTGCAATCATTTCAAATATGCAGGCAGAGTTCAGGCAGAATCGGGAGAGAGCTGAGACTCCATGAGGAAATACCAGCACATTGAGAAAACAGAGATCAGTTTGTTATTGGGTCACTGAGATGGGGTGACCACACAAATGCTTTTGAAGGCATCTGGTGCACATTTAGCTGTTTGCGCCGTGTTCCCCTTTAGTTTTAATTTTCTTTCCAGCCACACTTCACAGCTTCGCCTGGAGCCTGGCGACGACCATAAATGTGGCAAACCAAGTGGAAAAACTGGCACAAGGGCGCCTGCTGGGGTGAGATTTAACCCTTCAGGCTCCAGTAGCTGCAGTGTTTTCCATGCCTATAGGAGCTGCCAGTGATTTGCGACAGCTCGGCTGTATATAATGTCGGTGTTTATATGTTGTATGTCTAGAGCTGACGGGGAATCTCTGATATATGAAAAGGTTTCATTCCCAAAAAAATTTTGTGCAAATCAAATTATTTTGGCAAAATGAGTCCACTTTTGGGGGAAGGGCAGTGGAGTCCATGGGGAAGGTTTTATAAAGGGCACAGCAATGCATGGTACTGTAAGGGGCATGGCACACAGCAATGCATGGTAATATAAAGGGCAAAGCACACAGCAATGCATGGTAATATAAGGAGCACAGCAATGCATGGTAATGTAAGGGGCACAGCAATGCATGGTACTGTAAGGGGCACAGCACACAGCAATGCATGGTAATATAAGGGGCAAAGCACACAGCAATGCATGGTAATGTAAGGGGCACAGCAATGCATGGTAATGTAAAGGGCACAGCACACAACTTTGCATGGTAATATAAGGGGCACAGCAATGCATGGCAATGTAAGGGGCACAGCACACAGCAATGCATGATAATATAAAGGGCAAAGCACACAGCAATGCATGATAATGTAAGGAGCACAGAAATGCATGGTAATGTAAGGGGCACAGCAATGCATGGTAATGTAAGGAGCACAGCATTGCATGGTAATGTAGGGGGCACAGCACACAGCAATGCATGGTAATATAAGGGGCACAGCACACAGCAATGCATGGTAATATAAGGGGCACAACAATGCATGGTAATATAAAGGGCACAGCACAAACTAATGCATGCTAATATGTATGAGGTGTCGTTATGAACAGATGCATTTCCCATATCTCTGCTGTTCATTATTTAGGTGTGACATTTCTGATCAGATTTGGGTCCCCTTAACCAGAGTATGGCTCATTCTGTTCGGAATAAACCAAATAACGCCAATATTCCCTATAGTTCTGCTGCTGAGATTGTTCAGATGAGAGATCCAATGCTAAAATAAAGCAATTGTTATCCAAGCAGCTACGTCATTCACCTGCCTGTTGAGGAACTAAAAGTCCCAGCTTGCCTCAAATCCCACTCAGCAGGAGGCTGATGAATCAGGCAAAAAATGTGATAATTAAAAGGGATTTCTGGCTTCATCCCATTCTGGTTGCATGAATGCAAAAAGCAAAGCTCTTGCTCATGTCATCTGTGCGGGGGTATCAATGACAATAAACTCTGATTCGCCCCTGCAGATTGTTGAATTGTAATTCTTAATCCCCCATAATGGTGGGATATCATGGAAAGTGTAATGCTTAGGCTGCTGTACATGCTGGTACATGTAGTTCTGCAGCTTTTTGGGGGACACACATGGACTTGGCGTCTCTGTTGTGCCATGGGAGAGACTATGGTGACAATGGAGGGGGATTGGTGTAAAGAGGGGTGTGAGAAAAACAGGAAGAAAAAAAAGAATTAGTGATTGGGGGGGGCACACAGTGGGCAGGAGGGGGGAGCGTCTGAAGAGGGCACACAATGGAGGCATTATATGCTGCCCATTGCTGCCGCTCTCCTCACATCTCCATAGAAACTCTGAAAGGACTTTGGGGTTGAGCGCAGAAAGACAGGTGACCCCCTCATAGAATACGAAGACACATCGAAAGATGGCATGGCTTCTCTGTGACCCTTCCACAGTCTGGGGGTCCCTAGGCAGTGGGCAGTATTGCCCCCACGTGTCAGGGTCATTGCGCCCCAGAGCCCTGTGCTAATACGGGCATAAGGGGATTGTGGAGAAGCCAGCAACTGGTGGTCAGGGCAGCAGAAAGGTGATGGAGGTGGGGACTTAAAAACGTCACCCAAGCTTTATTATCCAGACTGATCCCCATATGAATGTCAGCTCACTGGCCAAATACACTAACAGGTGGGAGCTTCTGGTGGACAGCAACCAGTTCATTCTTATAAACCCATCAGATGCACCAGGGAGGAGCTGCTCTTATCACTCCTCTGGCTGCCTGGTGTCATCCTCATCCTTTGGAATCTGACCATTGCTCAAATCTGCCACCAGAAAACTCAAAACCGGCATCAGACCAATGTGAAAGTCAGCTGGGTCATTTCCTCTGCTGTGATTAGTTGATTTACAGCAACCAGGGACTCTGAAGTCACTTCCTGGGTTTCCTGGGAAATGTCAGATTACCTTGCCAACCAAACATTCGGGAGCAAAAAGGGAATACCCCCCCAACATTTTTTAGGGGAAATCATAACAGTAAGCAATATTTTCATCATTGTATTTAATTACTGAGCTTTTGCACATTAAAAATTATATATGGAGCTTCTAATTCCACTCAAAACAGAAGCATTAGTCTCTTCATCAGCTCTCCAGCCCTTTCTGCTCCTCCTCCAAGCAGTGATTTGGCATCCTGCCAGCATTCCAATCTCTATTGTAATCACAAAGAGGAAAAAGGGGAGAGCAGATTTGAGGATGAATTGCACCACAGTGGCAGCAGATGCAGATCATCAGTGAGGTTTTGTCTTAAGGCCCCCTTACTACTTGTTGAGAATTAAATTATTATGTAAAAGTCCAAAGCTGGTCATCATTCTTGTTATGCTTTTATATGTGAACACCAACTTGTGGTAGTCTACTGACCTCTCATCTTATCTTCACAGGGAATATTTCCAGCCAGCATCATCCACCTGAAAAAGGCAACGGTCAGCAACCGAGGGTGAGTGCCACAGCCGAAAGTTGCAAAAGGAATATACATTGATTGTGTTATAAGTTGTCATGATAATAACAACATTGAGGCATAGGGAACAAAGAGCCTGAAATTAATGCCGGTAGTTTGTGTCTCTGCCCCTCCCATAATAAGGAGATTTCCCCCAGTAGTTTGTGTCCTTTAGATGGCGCTGTCACAGTAGTTGTGGATGGTGACACATGAGAGGAGAGTGCAGATTTTCCTCACCGCCCCATTTGGTTCAACTATGTCTCTATAACCTGTCCGCCTCCCTGGGGTGAGAATCGTCCTAATGGCAGCATATACGGGTACCCAACACATAAACAGCATTATTGGAAACCTGCCAACTTCCCGGGAACCGTCATATGTCCAATGTCATTCCCATCACGGGAATCACACAATTCCTGACCTCCCACACACACACAGAGTGATGAATAACGCTAAGCTGGACCCGTGTGGGAAGCCGCCATAGAAGCTGCATTGTATTGCAGTAATGCAAATATATTTTTCTATTGATTTCATGAGAATCTGACACCCTCACTGATTACGTGTTCACCCCACCCATAATGGGCATCAGATAAATGACATATCCTTTGCTCTGTGTATCAAGCGATTGTATTAATTAAATTCTTCATTTTTACATTTTTTTTCACCTTTTTCCCATCTCACTTCTGTGCATCCCCTGCAGCCATTTCCTGTCTATATGGACTCAAGTGGATGGTTGTCTGGATTTTTCAGGGGGTGACAACATGGGTTGTGTCTGTGAAATGTGTGGCAGAACATTGTCACCCTACAACATGAGTGACCTTACAAATACATATTGACCCAATTAACCTGATTTATTAAAGCTCTCCAAGGCTGCAGAGGATACACTTTCATCGGTGAAGCTGGGGGTTTCCAGCAATCTAGGAATGGATCTGATCCAGGATTCAAACCATTTGCATAGCATATGAAAACCATTCCAGGTTTTATGGATCACCCAGCTTCACTGATTAAAGTGAACCCTCTCTAGCCTTGGGGAGCTTTAATAAATCAGGTCCAATCCTGGTGATAACCTCCTGGGTGATAGCTTGGGGCCCATCAACACCTTTACATTCAACACAATTCATTCTAAATGCACTTCTACACATGAAAGCAACGCAGCTCTGATGCCGACAACACGCAATACCACACTACTGTACTGCACTAGGAGCGAATGTTGCATTTTTTGCATGAATGGGCTGCTTGGACACAACACATTGTAATGCAATACACAGGGGAAATGTGAATGGGCCCCAAGTGTCGTCACTGTCCCCCCACCTCAGGAAGAGCTGGGACAGGAGTGCAGCTGGCCAGGAAATCCCTCCTCTCCACTGTGCCCTTGTGTTAAATCAGAGTCTGTAGGGATATCATGTAAAAAGATGCCCCGCAAGGGGGGAGGAGATGAGGCCGTATGGAACTGCACCGCTAAACAATCTAACAGTGCAGTACCTGAGGAGAGGAGCGGCAGAGAAATACGCCGAATGTATGGGAAGATCTACAAGACGCTCCATGAAGGAAGAAACTCAATTAAAAGGAAGCCAGTGTATCACTATGAAGGCTGCTGGGATCACTATAGGTGGCTTCCGATCCTGACACCCTCACAGACCATGGAGTGCCCCTAGATTGGGCCTGGGATCTGGCAAATGCCTACCCCCAGGGGTCATTCTGAGAGCCCCGAGTCTGTATACAATCTAAAAAAGCAATCATTCATTTTATGGTGGTCAGATGTCCACCCAATCACTAAAATCCTACAGAACCGTTAACAGATTCATGGACTCATTTGACAAACCTTTCACACAAGGGTAAGGATCTTAAGGCATGTGACTATAATTTTCAAATCTCATTAGACAGTGCTGAGAAGCACTGTTAGTCTTTTGAAAATACATATCCTTATCCTGGCGACTTTTGTGAATTGACTTTTATTGAACAAGTCCCTGTTGATCTTACCATGAGGGTCTTTGTTCAGGGACTTTCTGATATGGGGTGACAACGCTCTGTCCCTGCCTTTCAATTACATTGTAAGTCAAGTTGAAAAAAAGACTTAAGTCCATCAAGTTCAATACACATTTCCAAGATCCTATGAACATGGTTGATCCAGAGGAAGGCAAAAAAACTCTGGTAAAATTTGCCCCAACAGGAAAAAATCCTTCCTGTTTCCATGCTGGCAATCAGATGTTCCCTGGATCAGCAGTCCCTGTTATCTTTACTTTAAAGCTTTAATCCCCAGTTATATTCTGTGCAAAAAATTCATCCAGCTTTTTCTTAAAGCAATCTATAGAACTTGCTGAAACTACTTCCTCAGGGAGCCTATTCCACATTTTGAGACCTTACAGTGAAGAATCCTTTCCTTATCCAGAGCCTAAACTTCTTTTCCTCCAGACGCAAAGAGTGCCCTCCTGTTCTTTGTGATCTCAAAGTGAATACTTGGGAAGAGAGTTCTCTATATGGACCATTTATATATTTATCCAGGGTGATCATATCCCCCCTTAAACGTCTCTTCTCAAGGGAGAATAGATTCAGTTCAGCTAATCTCTCCTCATAGCTCCTCCATTCCTTTAATTGGTTTAGTTGCCCTTCTCTGCCTCTCTCCAATTCCACAATAACCTTTTTGTGAACTGGTGCCCAAAACTGGACTGCATATTCCAGGTGTGGTCTGACCAATGCTTTGTACAGGGGCAGGATAATGTCTCTGCAGTCTATTCCTCTTTTATTACAAGAAAGTACTTTGCATGCTATTATTAAGTCAATGATCTACCATAACCCACAGATACTCAATTACTGACCCAAATGTATTCCCTCTAGACATTATGAAGCATGCATCCCCAAGTGCATAAGTTTACATGTCTCAATAATAAATGTCATTTTCCACTTCCCAATCAAACTGTACATCCAGGTCTGCTTGTAGATTATAGACATCCTGTATGGACTTCATTCCATGAAAGAGTTGTGTACCTGCGTTGTCACCCAGAGCAATCTATATAGTTACATTAATGGATGTCATGGAAGCCCCATGGTGAGCACACATTTGGAGAGGGGGGTGGGGGGGATAGATTGAGAGATTTCAGGGGATAGGTAAATCTTGCTGTGTTGGATGAAGATTGTACACAATGTCACCGATGTTCTGGCACAAAGCCTCTCTCCTGGGGGGGATCACAGAACGAGGTCAGACACTGTGTTTTGTCATTTTTTTCCGATGGGGCGCCCTCATCACTCCTGAAGTGAGGGATATTTATGAAATATTTATTACCCCTCTGCACATAAATAACGGTGTGGCCCCTGCGTATGCATATTTCATAGGCATCTTCCATCCAGCCGCATCTGGTGAATTTTGGTGAGGTTGCACCTCAATATCCTGAATCTCCGAGTGATCTATAACGTGGAGGCTCCTGGACTGAAGGGCTGACAGCTATCAGGGAGGGTGGGGGGGTCAAATGAGGAAACATTACGGGGCAGAAGACAATCAGTGTGACACAGCGGTGGTCTGATCTGATGAAGCAGATTTGTGGTAGAAGAACAGACGTGACCAGACGATGACGCATTTTACATGAAGCCCCAAAACTGCGTTATAAATTCTGAACTCCATGCAGATATGCAATAAATGTTGTTTATTCTTCATTATTTATTACAAGGCAGCTAGTGTGAGTACCTGAACGAGCACTCATATTGGCCTCCTGCACAGTAGTGTGTCCTTGACCAAGCTAGGGAGCTGCTTCCCTAGAGGTCAAGGCTGTGACCAGGACATCCTATTGCATAGTGTGAGAAAAGGAGCATGCAGAGTGCAAGGCTCCTGTAATGTGTTATCATTGTGTGTGTGTGTGTATTTGTTTCATGCAAAGTGTGTGGTTTGTGTACAGCTTGAATACTGTATGTATGTATGTGTGTGTTGTGGTGTATGCAGTGTGTGGTATGTGCCTACAGTATATATGATGTGTACAGTATATAATGTGTTATGTGTGTCTGGTTTGCATAACCTTTGTGTGTTCCATGCACAATCCATGTGTTCTATATGTGTGTCGTGTGTGCGCAGTGTGCACAATCTATGTATTCTATATATGTCTCATGTGTGCGCGGTGTGCACAATCTATGTATTCTATATTTGTCTCATTGTTTTCTTTATGTATATCACGTGTGTGCGGTTTGTATAATCTATGTAATCTATATGTGTATCACATGTTTGCGGTGTGCACAATCCATGTATTCTATATGTGTATCGTGTGTGTGCAGCGTGCACAATCTATGTATTCTATATGAGTGTTGCGTGTGTGTGCGGCATGCACAATCTATGTGTTCTATATGTGTATTGCGTGTGTGCAGTGTTTAGCTTTCCTGCAGAGTGTGTGATGTGTGTGTGCGCAGGGGATGGTTGTGCTGAGTACGTGGGAGGTTTATATTTTCCTTCTTTTTGGATGTCTCATTGCTGCACAGAGCGGAGAGGAGGCAGAGACAGGAGAGGTAAGAAGAATCTTTACATCTCATCTCCTGTACACACTGCACACCTTGCCCCCTGTACACACAGCACTCGGCAGGACCTGCAATCTGGGATGTGTGACATGGAGACAGGGGGACACAGTGTGTGCTGGGAGGGGGGTGTCATTTAACCCTTCCTGCACTGTTGCAGCAAAATCTTCCTCTTCATGGCAGACATGGAGCCTCCTTCCTGCTGTCATATTTCTATCACCATCATCCTGTTGCTCTCACAGATTTATGTTGTCTGTGTGCAGTTCCATCCGGCATCACCATCATGTGTCTGTTTCCATGTCCCTGGCGTGGTATTGCCGGGGGTAGAGGGGCTTTTAAATGTAGCAGGCCTGCCATGGATGTACATGAAAGATCTATTTAATTGTCCAAAACAGCCAATCAAAATCTCCCTTTCAGTTATCAATTCCATTTTATATCAATGAAAACAAGGTGCTGATTGGCCGCCGTGGGTGTTGCATATGGGGGATTCCCTTTGCATCAGTCACATGATTGATCCAAATGGGACTGACAGGAGCGGCCTTCCCAATACTTCTAAATAGGATTTTTTAAATTATTATTTTATCTGATAATGATAGCTGCGTCTGTGTCATTGCACAAATGCAGCTGAAAGCTGGGGAATATCACCTCGTCTTGTGTTCAGAGGTGTCACTGTCCAGTCGTTGTGCCCATACACATTGGAATACAAATGGATACAATGTAAATTTCCATATTGCCATTAAAGTGCATGTGAGCTAATTTTTGTCGGCTTTGATTGTTTTTTTTCTTCCCAGATCAGGGAAATACGGAAGCGATGGGGCTGGTCAGAAACATTTCCTTTATTTTTATGTTTCAGTTTGGTCTTTTTGGGTTCTCCTGCCTAAATTTTTATATCTGTGCTTTTAAAAATGGCAAATCTGGTGCCAATCCGATGCAATGCCAAGTATGGCGATTTCTGGGTCATGTGATCTGTTTTTTAATTTAAAGATTGCCAGGTTCACTTTTTAAAAGAAAAAAACCTGCTGGAAATTTTCTAACCTAAAGGTCCTGCCAGTAACAACACTTCATGTTGCATGGTGACAACGCTAAGCCATTGCCTCTAAATTAGCAGCAGTGTTGTCAGCCTGCTGTGTGAGCTCCTTCGGTTTGACTTTCTATCTGATATTAGTAGCTGAGGATGGATCTAACCTTCAGTAAAATTTGGGGCCCCCAGGAGCTTTTGCCATAATGTGCAACCATGCAGAAATGATTTGCACAATTGCGTTTCTCTTAAAAGCCCCTCTTGCATAGCCTCAGCCCCCCTTGTCATTTTTTCTAGACCCACACTTGGTTGGGCCAGGTTGACGTAACGCCAGTACCAAGCTGATACGCTGCTGCACATTATCTACGCTGTGCGGGAGAGACATTTATCACTGGGGGGCACACAGAGTCTCTTCTTTCATGAAATACCTACCTGTTCCATTCTGTGGATTGCACGTGGCCGGTTGACAACCCGATCCCACTGCCATGCAATTAGCGGCAGCGTTGTCAGCCAGCTGGTGACAGGAAGGAATATACTGTACACAATATAGGAAGGATGTGTTATATGCTGATGATAAGATGTCTCCTGTGTACATTGTGCGGAGTGTCGAGAGGGATCACACGTGTGCGATTGTTCAGCGTGTCACAAAATGTAGAGGGTGTTATGTCATTGTGACGATGCGTTGGCGGTGTCGGGGTGATTGATGTGATGATGTCGTATTTATACGTGACTCAGGAAGGGGTCATGTGGTGCTTCGGTGCAGTGTGGGCGGATGGATTCCGATTTATTACCAGATTCACTTATGTAACATGTTTTTTCACTGGTGCTATATTTTGTACATGGCCTCGGCCTGTGGGGAGCGCAGGCATTCAAGCCGTGGGCATAGCTATAGTGATTTAAACTGGTGGCACCGTCACGCCACAGTTGTATCAAAGTGCGTCATGCACAGTACGTTCGTGGAGAATAGCGGGTTACTGTGAACTGACCAATGACGTGCTGCCTACACTGGCCGCAGCTTTCATCATCCGCTAAGGAGCCCCTGAGGGCCATAACTAAGCTGAGTCTGCGTGTTTCGTGCTTCGGCCCCAGGCGATAACATTTTAGATCCCACCACTGCTCTGTAAACATCCAGCCATAGAATACAAAGCTAGTATACTATTACCTATCTTTATTACACCTTTATTTATTGTATAGAAGATAATGGGACCTGAGCATAGACAATGGAAATTACAATGAGCTCATACTCTAGTAGCCTTCATCTTAGTTATTTTTGGAATGACTTTATAATTTTACATACTTCCTTGTTTATATTTTTATTTTTCTATTTAATATAAAGATATAAAGATTGACCGATAGGGGAGCTGTCATTGGTCAATTAAATTATTGTGCGAGTGCTGACCACTGCAAGTAGAGATTATGTTGTGATTAGGAATGAGCAGAATTGCTGCAACTGATGTGGAAATGCAGAAACCTTGGCATAAATATTCTTTATTTTTAGGAGTATTATATATTTTTTTAACATTTAGGCCAACCCCTTATTTAGGTCTAGAGTTGGGGAGGGAGGGGGATTATATTAAAATCTCTCAGCTAGATTTTATGGGTTCCATCCTAATCCAATTGCCTCCCCTGTCATCCTCTAGCAGCATTCAGAAATGATTGGAGTGTTTTGCTGGCATTGATGTTACACAGGAAGTGCCATGATCCATTATGATCCAAGCCGGGGAATTCTGCCACTTGATTGGACGGTTGGGATTTTAGTAAGCTTTATCCAGACACAATGAGAAGCCTGCCGGGGCAGCTGTCTGACCAATGACATTTGTCCTCTCCTCAGTTATGATCGGACCCCATTGTTTCCTTCCCCAATTTTTATTTTCCTCCTCTCTACCCCCCCAACCCCCCCTATAAATGTCCTCTTTCATTAGACTCTATGTGAATATGGAACATTCAGTTCCTTGACAACATCACAAGTTTCCAGAGGCACATTCCACTTCTCTCTCCCTGTAGGATAAAAATATATGTACAAATAGGGGGGGGGCGCTAGGCCGCAATGAGCAGGTCTCTGTATCCAAGCATCACAGGAAGGGGTATAATTTAGATTTGTCTCAAACAGATAAATTAATTATATGTGTGAGTATATTTGTGCTTTAAAGTAAATATATTGTCTTTTCGAAAAGAAAGTCTCACCACAGAGGGGGCAGAAATACAAACTACTGTGGAAAATCTCACTATTGTGGAGGGGGCAGAGACACAGACTACTGGGGGAAATCTCACATGTATAAATCCAGTAAAATATAATCCTTTAGTGCCTAGATAAACGTAAATTCAATGAAGTTTCCCTTTAAGACAGATACATTCTTGCAGATATTTGTAGATTTACATATACAGATCTCTGCTTTGGGAACAGTGGGCCACCTTTGGGATTTGAATAGAAAATAGGGCCAGATGACAGCTGTGAATAATCTGTTCCCTGATTGGTTGCTTTGGGCTATTGCATATCATCATTTGGGTTTTGCAATGCTATACTGTCTCATTAGCTTGGTAGTTGCCCCTACAAACACATAAGGTGACATAAGTGAGGCCTGTCCCCTGCTGCGGGTGAGTCACAATTCTCAGCCTGCCCTCATATGACTCTTTGATATGACTCTTTCTTTCCCTGCAGGCAGTATGAGACGGTGGTTCCGGTGGAAGACCCCCTGGTCACAGAGGTGACATCTACGCTGCAAGAATGGACCTCTCTGTGGAAGCAGCTCTACGTGGTAAGTGAGTGGCCCTGGCCAATGCAGGGGGCCTATAGACAGCTGTTCTCATGACGCTATCTGCCATCTATCTGTATACTGATCACATCCCAGACATGAGGGCTTCATTGTTTTCCTGGCACTTTAAACCCAGCAGCTGTTGCTGTAGTAACGGGTGTTCTGTTCACTGCAAACCCACACAATGTACTGCAGAAAGTCAGAGATTTCCAGGGTATAGACAGAGCTGTGATGATGTATAGACATCCTGGATTATTCAGCGCAGCACAGGGTGAGGATAATGTACAGAAACACAGAGGATCCAACCAAATCATCTTACAGCATTCTGACTTGATGGAGCTTAAATGTGATTAGAAGGGTTACTGACCTTTACAAACAGCGGCTGCCATTTGTGCTGCTTTATTGAATAAGACCATTAGATAAATTATACCATAAGAAGAACACAGGAGATGTGTTGTCATAGAAATGCAAACAGCATTTATAATAATGTTGAAAAAGAGACTGAAGCCATTCACTGGAGACCAATAATATCACTGAGAATGCAGCCTAACCAATCCAGTGCTCAACCCAGAAATTTTTTCAAGCCGGGGTGGGAAGAAATTTCAGGTGGGTGGCACCCCCTGTATTGTGAACAAACTCTTTGGTAACCACCCAAAAACAGCCAGGTGGGTGCTGAAAAATGCCGGGTGATGTGCCCAGCTAAAAGTGCCTGGGGAGAACCCTGCAATCCATAGAGACCAGTGACATCACTGAGAATGCAACCTATCCAATCCCTGGAGACCAGTGACATCACTGAGAATACAGCCTATTCAATCCCTGAAGACCAGTGACATCACTCAGAACGCAGTCTATTCAATCCCTGAAGACCAGTGACATCACTCAGAATGCAGCCTATCCAATCCCTGAAGACCAGTGACATCACTCAGAATGCAGCCTATTCAATACTGAGAATGCAGCCTATTCAATCACTAGAGACCAGTTACATCACTGAGAATGCAGCTTGTTCGATCACTGGAGACCAGTTACATCACTGAGAATGCAGCCTATGCAATCACTAGAGACCAGTGACATCACTGAGAATGCAGCCTATTCAATCACTAGAGACCAGTGACATCACTGAGAATGCAGCCTATTCAATCACTAGAGACCAGTTACATCACTGCATGCAGCCTACCTGATCACATTGGTAGTGTCACAAAAAAAAAAAAAGTTCAGCCATGATTATCATATTATTGGGACATTGTTTATTACTATTCCATTGAAATGTTCCATAAAGACTTTCAGGAGACAATAACAATGATTTGGACGCAGAAAGAGCCTTTAAACACTCTTCTGTTGCCATCAATCAATGTCTGTTCTGGTGTGAAGTCTACACTGACGGGCTGTCCCCTCTCTGTGCAAGCTGAAAAATAAATCTCCAATCAGTCAATCAGGGCTCGCTGTCAGTGACACCCGCAGTGCCTCAGCCAGGCTGACCCCAGTACCCATTACTAAATGTAACTATACTAATTTAATAAACAGTCACTGATCCTATTTAAGGAAAGGAAATCTTCATTCTTTCCCCTGTGGCTGTCCCCTCCATCTAGTGCAACATGCAGAAAAACAATGAAATATTTAATGTCATTCCATTAGCGTTAAGGCTGAGGTTAGCTTTTAGCGGGGCTGTTTGTTAGCTACAAGATGACCTTGCTAGTGGCAGGATCATCTCTGCTGTATGAAATTACATGGATGGGGCTGTTAGCAGGTGTCAGGATTTCTGGTTAGATGGGAATGTCCTGCAATCATCATCTTTTTTGTGATAGAATTTAATTCTTTCTTTCCATTGCCTTTTGCAGATAATTGGAGAGAACTGATAATAATTCACAATAAGAGATACAGGGATAGGAAATCTATGCAGAAATGTTTGGCATTGTATATTGTAAACATAAATAGGATATGTGGGTATCCACATGGTGAATTCAACAAAAAGGTTATTTTAAGTCAAAGTAAACGTGAGTCATCGACATGAATATGTAGCCACATCTTATGTAAAACTGGAAGGTTTGTAGAATATGGAACAGCAGGGAAAGAATAGCCTGATACATTTATTCTTAAAACACAGACATATTGGTAGAAAGAATTATATACTTTATATATTTCTTATGTACTCACAAATTATTATTATTGTTATTAATATTATTATTACTATTATTATTATTATTATTATTATTAATAATAATAATAATAATAATAATAATAAACAGTATTTATATTGTGCCAACATATCAGTGCATCATATTACAATCTAAGAGGTTGGGGGAGTATTAAACAATAGGAGAGGAGATATGGAGTGGTGAGAAGTAGGGAGGGTTTAAGAGACAGAAGAAGATGGGTAGGTGAGGTTGAAGCTTGGGTTTTAAGAGCACTTCTAAATTTGCAGAAAGTAAGAGCAAGCTGAATAGGACGAAGACGACCATTCCAGAGAATCTGGGCAGCTCTAGAAAAGTCTTGGAGCCCTGCATGTGTTGAGGTTAAAAGTGAGGAATTCAGTAGTAGGTCATTGGAGGAGTAAAGAGAGCGGATTGGGGTTTTCTTTTTTACCAGGTCAAAAAGGTAAGTGGGACAAGAACTGTGGAGGGATTTGAAGCCAAAGCACAGGAGCTTAAATTTTATTCAAAGGTGAAATAGAAGCCAATGAGGAGAACTACATAGAGAGGTAGGTAGGTGGGAATGATGGATAAATCTGGCTGCAGCATTCATAATAGATTGTAGAGGATAGAGTCGGGTTAGTGGAATACCGGAGAGGAGGAGGTTACAGTAGTCCAGACGAGAGATGAAAAGAATGTGTACAAGGGATTTGGAGGTCTCTGGAGACAGGTAGAGGTGGATTTTGTAGATGTTGCATAGGTTAAAGTGACAGGACCTGGAAATGTTCTGAATATGCGGAGTAGATGAGAGGGCAGAATCGAAGCTAACACCAACATAACGTTCCTGAGGGGAGGGACGAATAACACTGAACACTGAATAAAACAGAAATCTATCAGACATCCATGATGGGATGGCTGACAGGTAGCATGAAACCTTATCCAGGACTGAGAGAGGCAAGTCAGGGGTGGACAGATAGATTTGAGTGTCATCAGCATACAGATAATACTCTAAACCAAAGGAGGATACGAGTTTTGTTAATATTTTAAAATAAAGACCATGCATCTAAATAACGTTATTGTTTGTTAGTTTTACAGACATGGGTTTTTATTAAAGGTGATTGGGTGATTTATTAAAGCTCTTCAAGACTGGAGAAGATGGACTATCATGGGTGAACCTGGGTGATCCAACAAATCTAGAATGAATAAATAAATTATTTTTATTGGAGTCATTCCAGGTTTGCTGGATTTTCCAGGTTCTCCCATGATAGTCCATTTTCATTTTAGAGATAATAGTCGGAATTTTTTCTCTATTTTTATAAATCATCTTCTAGCCCACGGTGATCACATGATGCCATACAGTGACAGAAAAACATTTACAGACCCAAAACCACTTTAATTTGAGCTGGTAAGGATTCATCAAGTTGCTGTCTTTTTGGACATTGCAACAATCCTTTCTGGATTTTCGCTTTTATGAATATTAAGTTGAAAAAACAGTGAGATTAGCAAATAGTAAAATATTTCTGCTAATCATCATTAAAAATGAGTGGAGTTGATTTTGCTGTAAATTTTTCACGAAAACAAAAAGTTATTTTTTAATGCAGAAGATTCTTGTAATCTTTCTTTTTTTTATTAGGGCTTTTTTATTTTTTTTTTTGTTTTGTACTTTTTTTTGCTGTTTTAATTTATCTGTGACAAAATAAATAAAATGTAGATAATGAAGGAGAAACAAGAAGCGCTGAATGATGGGTGAAATGAGCTTCTGTAACCCTCATGAGACATTTAAAGCTCAAAGCTCAAGCTCATTTAAATTTTTCCTTCCTCATTAGCAATGTGTTTAGCAATATAGTAAAAATGTCACCAAAATGCCTTGATTTTTGTTTATTTGGGGAAATGAATACTTTCAGTTTTTCATATCCCCATCATCCTAAACCGGCTTCTTCTATGTTTTATAGTGGAATATATATGTATTGGATATTTCTGAATTTTGCTCAGGCATATGAAATATTTTATGCGGTGCAACTTTGTGCATTTAGTTCACTTTCTTATGTAAGTGGTTTCAACGGTGGATCCTCCCTTGCGGCGGTGCGGCCTGTCACTCTGTAGTACACACACATCCTCACTTGCCCGTGTGCTTATTTGACCTTAATACAATGACCCAGTTTTGGTGTGTTGGGGATGGCAGCCTGAAGCGGATTCTTCCTTTACAATGTCATTGTTGCAGTTTGCTCCCCCCTCCCCCCCCATCCATTCAAAGTAACTTCCCTTTCCAAATGTGCAAATCTCCCCCTTAATATTATCCTCCCCCTCTAGTTTTCAGACTGGGGGCTGTTAGTCTCCCACTAATCCTCTTCCCCCGCCTAATAAATTTACATCCAAGCAGTTTGGCACCGGTCAGGGACTGGTGGGGCGTATTTCTCTGGACCACAGCCCGGGATTGGAAGCGCTGGTACCCAGATTAGTAATATGGCAGACTGAGAATAATAGCAGGAGAGGACAGGGAGAGGGTCAGAGCCCGAGTTCACCTTTATTGCCATTGGCTGATCATCAGTACCTTCATATTCTCTAATAATATCATGTCATTATTATTATTATTAATATTAATATGTAACAGGATTTATGCCAACATATTACACAGTGCTGTACATTAAATAGGGGTTGCAAATGACAAAGAGATACAGACAGTGACACAGAAGGAGGAGAAGACCCTGCCCTGAAGAGCTTACAATCTAGGAGTCCATTCATTGCATTGGTTCATCCGTCTTCACTCTGCCTGCTTTTTTTGCATTTTGCTGGTTGCCATCACTTGGGGACAGCATTTTGTTGCTTCTCATGGCACAGTGCAGCTCCCATCAATATCATATAGCTTCCCATCAATTCCAAATTCTTGTTGGTATGGATAGAAATCTGAAGTGCTTTTATCTCAACTCATTACATAGGACCTGCTTCACCTTCTAAGGTTTTATTTTCCAATTATTGGCCATTCAGTTTTTAATGAAGCCAGGCATGGCAAGAGACTTGATTTGCCTCTTTTGCAGTATATTAAGGCTCACAGGTCCCTTCTCCAGCTAGTCACTGGACAATGAAAAAAGTAGCAGCACATTTATGAGTTCCTCTGTCAGCCTGCTGCTTCTACTATAGTATAGTGTAGAACAGATTGGCTATATTTGCTGATTCTCCCTCCCCCATCTGAGCATAGCCTAGATGTTACATCATTTCAAATCAATAAGATCCAGCAATCTGAACTTTGACTCAAGTGAGCAAATGCCTAGCTTGTTATGCCATCATATAGTTATAATTATTGTTCCACAAACTCGCCATGGACTGCTAGCCTTTGTATCCCTTTGTGCCCTAAAATGGCCACCAACAAGTGTAAAGGACAAGTCCCCTTTGCTGGGTACTGACATTCTTCTGTTACACACCTGCAGTTTGGCATCCTTTAACCCATTCTCTGAATGCCAGACGTTGCATTGATGGGGTGCGGGCTCTGTGCTTTGAGTCTCCATGGTAACGCTGCAAAACTCTGCAAGCTTCCCACGCATCATTTCCTCCTACTCCTCCATCCCCGTCTCTCTCTTTTCTTGCCCACTCACATCTCACCACCTCCTCCTTTCTCTTGGTGCCCCGTGCATTCTGAAGGGAACGTGGAGGGGGCCATTAAGAGCCCATAATAGCTGGTGAGAAAGACTGCGGCATCCTCAGGAAATCCAGGAACAGTCTTGGGTACCTATGGGTTTATTGTGAACTTGCTGTTCGTAGACATAAAATGTACCCATTGGCAATACCGCTGCTGTCACATACACACATGGCCAAAAGTTCTTATGGGATGGACAGAGGAAGTGGTGAAGAGGTTCATCTGGGTAAATACGATAGCCATTGGTCAGGTTTATTAACTTTTACACAGCACAAAAATACGGAATAGCAGGCTTGTGAAAAAAAGAAAGTCATAAAGAATGACTTGGAGGTGAACAATAAAGCATCAGATGTGAAAA
Source organism: Pyxicephalus adspersus (assembly GCF_032062135.1). Classification (NCBI taxonomy): domain Eukaryota; kingdom Metazoa; phylum Chordata; class Amphibia; order Anura; family Pyxicephalidae; genus Pyxicephalus; species Pyxicephalus adspersus. The sequence goes on along the minus strand of NC_092865.1, from coordinate 45,124,997 downwards.
AACATGGGTTGTTTCACTCTAAGTGTTTTAGTGGCCAATCACAAGTGGTAGTCATTTTCGGGGCCTTCAGCTGCAGCCCTGATCAATGGGCTTCACTTAACGTTCAGTGAATGCAATGCCACGAAAGTCTCAGGACACTACGGACGTTCCAATAGGCTGTTAGGGGCCCAGGACTTTCAAAAGATTGCCTGACACTGTGGATATGAAAAGAGTGACAGAGACTTAGAACCAGAGATGGCCCATGGGAAGCAAAAAGTTTGAGTTTTGAGCCAATGATTGTGCAATTTGCATACAAAAGCCACATTTCCGAGCATTCCTAGGACAGGCTACATCTCAATTGTTGGAAATCCATTATGATTTTCACAAGGACTTCTCTCCTACAAGTTTGAATTGGTAGAGGTACATGCAATGGACCTGATTTATGAAATCTCTCCAAGGCTGGAGAGGATACACTTTCATCAGTGAAGCTGGATGATCCAGCAAACCTGGAATGAATCTGGTCCAGGATTCAAAACATTTGCTAACAAATAGCAAATTACTTTTAATAAATTCTTTCCAGGTTTGCTGGATCACCCAGCTACACTGATGAAAGTGTATCCTCTCCAACCTTCCATAAATCAGGACCAATGAGTAGGAGATTGCCCCTCATGTGATGATCAGCTGCTGCTTATCTTTGTTTTATTTTTTTGCACCTTAGGTGTAGTGAGAGAAGTGTAGACATCCCTATTCTCCCTGGAATTTTTTTAAGCTGGGTGGGAAGAAGCTGTAGGGAGGTGGCTGCTGTATTATGACCCAACTTCTTAGTAACCACCTAAAACAGCCAGGTGGTTACTGAAAAGTGCCAGGTGCTGTGCCCAGCTAAAAAGTGAGACATTTTAATGTTTCTTACCAATTTAGTATGGGGCTTCTAAGACAATGGCTAATTTTCCAACATGAGGTTGGGCTGTGGTTGTTGTAGATCAGTCAACAACCCTAAGCTTCCTTTACAAGTCTTAGGGTTCCTTAATTTTTGCCTCATGGACCTTTAGATCTAACACCACTCGAAAGAGCCTGCTGCATGGCACTAATAATTAGCATTTTGTAGGGGTGACATTTTTTCTTACTGACCCTAAATTTATAGTTTTAGCTGAAGAGACCAGACACCAGAAGCTCTTCCGGAGAGAAATGCCTCCAGCATTTGAGGCCGATGCTTTTATTTCCTCTTGCAACTTTCCATTTGCAGACCAAAGCAGATCCATATCAATAAATACCGGGGCCCAGGTAAAAAAATAAATAAATAAATAAAAACACTCTCTTAGATCCCTAACAGTGTTGTGATGCAGGAATTTCACATTTGCAGGGGGGATATCCTACAATAAGAATTGATTTTGGATTTTGCATTTTTTACCGGTTTAAGGAAATAATGGGAAGAGAATCAGGAACTATGATGGGGAGATCTCACAAATGGAGAAAAAAAGAAAAGATAGCGAAAGAAGAAATTCTACTCTGATTCCAGCTGTAATTAAAGTATCTCTAGGTGGACTGATCTTTTAACGCACACAGACATTAATATAAAAAGTGGAAAATAAATATGTATAAAAACTTTTTGTGTTACCTACAGAATAGCAAATTCTCTTTTATCACCTGACTTTTTCATCTGAAGTTCCCGGGCCTTTGAGGACATCTCCTGCTCTGCCCGGCATATGCTGTATTCTCACTTATTGGAAATGTTTGCCCTCGTTTGTTTCTTATTTTTCCCTGTTGTTGCCAAGGATTCAGAAGTGATTTATTATAAATGTTTGCTGATTTAGTATAAATTTTGACAGGTTTGGACAGCTTGTCTTCTCTGCTGCGTGGGCCCTCCAACAAACAAACTATTTCCAGCGTCAGGTGCAACAGAATTTTAATTCTATGCTAAATTGTTTTGAAGGAGGGGGTCACCCCCAGTGGCAGAGCGATGACTGAAGAGGGATTTATAAAACGTTGTCTGTAATATTAACCCAGGAAAAGGTTTCTCGCCTGCCGCTCATCCCAGTCGTCTGCGAGGCTCCTGTCTCTCCCACAGACAATGAGCGACAGGTTTTTTAAACATTGCCAGAAGTTGGATAAATCTGTGACAAATGCCAGATTTCATTACAATGGTTTTGATTTCCTGACCAATTTTATATTAATAGGATGGGACAGCTGCTCGGAGGACTAATTATATGCCAAGATCTAGTGTAGGTGTGTACAGTCTGTTGGCAGGGAGAAGCTAGGAAAAACAGAGATGGTTTGCTGTTAGTCTTGGTTTTCATCACCCATAAGACTACAAATTGGATGCTGAAAATTCTCTGTTGTCAGTAGTATCACCAACCTCTAGGGACTGGATTGACCACATTATCAGTGATGGCACTGCCCTCTAGGGATCGGATTGACTGCATTCTCAGTGATGTCACCACATTCTAGGGACTGGATTGGATACATTATCAGTGATGTCACTACATTCTAGGGACCGGATTGGCCGCATTTTCAGTAATGTCACTGCCCTCTAGCCATCAGTTTGGCTGCATTCTCAGTAACACTATCACCTCTAGGAACTGGATAGTCTAGCCCATTCTTCTTGCCTGGAATAGTCCCATTTAATAAAAACTATGTTTGTCAAAACCCCACATATTTTTTTGTAAATATTTAATTACATTTCTAAAGAGATAGATATACAATTTAAAAAAACAGAGTGATCCCCAAATGGTGGCAACTGTCTAATATTACTGATATCCTCTCACTTCTTGTCTGTAGGACAGGAAGTGAAATTTTTGAATTTCCTGTGACAAGCAGAATCACCCCTGGAACTCTTCATAATCCCTGTCCCAATAATAGCAATTAAAAAGCACCCCCTTAATATTTATATATATATATATATATATTTATAATTTATATTATATTATAGATCAGATGGTATTGGATCGCTGGTATTACCTGTGAGCTTGTTAGTGCTGGTGTGTGAAATCCAAATGCTGCTCCATATCTGCTTCCAGCATTTATACCTGTGAGCTTGCTGTCTAATATTCTACCTGTAAAATGAAGATGATTAATCAGTTTGTATGGTCATCTCCTCTTTCTGCCTCCCATTCTCTCTCATCTTTCATCTTTCTATCTTTCCTGCAATCTGACATCTCCACCATCTCCCCATTTCCACCCTCTTCTCCATTACCCCTCACCTGCACCCTGCACATTTCCTTCCCCTCTCTTCTGACTCCAGAAACACAAAGTCGACCTCTTCTACAAGCTGCGACATGTGATGAACGAGGTGATTGACCTGCGCAGGCAGCTGCTGTCAGGTCACCTGACTCAGGACCAAGTTCGAGAGGTCAAACGACACCTGACTGTCCGACTGGACTGGGGCAATGAGTGAGTATGTCAGTCAGAGAACTTCCCATGTGGTATAGTGAACTACAGCCAATCAAAATGTACAGGTTACTGATCCAGATATGCTTTTTCTGAATGGGGGCTGTGGATCACAATTGTTTCCACCTTGTTATCTATCATATAAGGCAGAACGATAATTAGAGGACCATTTTAAAGAGATTCAAAGGTATGGTAGCTGGGTTAGGGGTTGGTTGCCAATGATACCAGCCAGGACTGTGCTTGCCTAAGGACACTGGTGGGTCTGGCGTGGCCAATAATAAAAGACAACACCATATTATTATTAAAAAATTAAAAGTATAATAAATAAAAAATATATACAAAACAATTTTAATAATAATTACATTTTTTAGCTTAGTTAACTCTGTAATTTTGGATAGGGTCCATTAATTTTTTATTACCTTCTCTCTGTCTCCCCCAGGCACCTTGGTCTGGACTTAGTCCCTCGTAAAGAGTTTGAGGTGGTCGATTCAGACCAGATCAGCGTCTCCGACTTATACAAGATGGTGAGTGCTATGTGGATCCTCCTTGGCCAGTCTATAGCTGTGATGGGGGCTTCAGGTTATGGGGGAGTCCCGGCATATGAAGATTTCCAAAAATGTCCCAGTGCTAGCATTTCCACCAGGATCAGACATTGTCATTTTGTGAAGGTAGAGGCACCTCTGACTGCTAAAAGCAGTATTAACTTGTATAAATATAGAGCTGATATATTACGCAGCGCTGTATTTTCCCTCACTTCCTGTGCCTGTTATACCTGTACAAGAAACAGGGTTGTCAAAAGAGCAATAAGAACATGTGTTTTTACCTGGATCAATATTATATAAAACTTACATGATGGGTTTGGAATCACTACTTCTATACATACAGCCCTGATGAAGTGGGACTGCCTATAAAACTTATTGGATTTACACCTCAATCAACAAATATCACATTCCAGATGAGGGCCAATGCTGAAATCTCTACATATACTGACTTTTTATTAAAACAATGGCAGAAGTTGTAACCTGTCCCCTATCCACCTACAACAAGATACACTTTTGAAAGGAATTTGGCTTTCATGTTCTGTTATTGATTCCTGTGACCGCCCCGTCATGTGATACCTTTCACTAGCTTCTGTAGACATTCATTGTCCTGCAAATAAAATTTTACCTCAATATCTTTATCTGCATAGGTTGACAATCACCCCACATCCCGTACTTAAATATGCTCACAAATGAGAGCCATTCAGTTGATTCCAATCACAGTTTTAATCTAATTTTTTAAACTTCACTCCCCAAATCTAAAGTTTAATCTGCTTATAGTTTGCTTCCCCTCATTTTCCCTTCCATCCGCATCTGCATGATAGTGAAACTATTAAAAAAAGACTCTGTGCTTCGCAAATCCAAGCAGTGGGCTGACTCTTATGAGGTATTATGCAAATAATAAAATGTCTTTATGGGAGGATATCAGTATGGAATGGGCATGTATAACCATGCAGACCTTCAAATGATTATAGTTAGAAGCTCACAGTGTGAAATCAGATTAGGCAACTTCAGTCCAGGGGAGAAGCTGGTACAACTGTGCAAGACTGAAGGGGTGACTGGAGGAGAGATTTGATGAAGGGAAAGCTGGAGGGCAGATGTAATGAAATCAACCTTGCAGGGAGAGGAGTTGCTGTTGTAGTGGTAAGGGATAAGCATTTTTTTTAAGAAGGAAAAGTTTCAGCTGAGTGTGGTGCAGATGTTAAAGTTCAATTTTAGTACAAACACTGAGCAGAGGAAAGGATAAGGATCTGCAGAGATGAATTGTTGTGACTTTCCAGCTCAGCTGCCAGGGGATGTTGCAGGAATATGTGCATCCTTTTAAAATATTGCAGGTAAAACATGTCCCCTATGTGTATTTTTATCTTTTTGGCTGCAACGTCACCCAGACCAGGCCAATGAACCTCATCACACTGACAGCATGTAATTTTCTCTGCAGCATCTGTCAAGCCGACACAGCGTACAGCAGAGCACCAATCAGGTGAGAGGGGCGGCGGGTGACGGAGACAGAAGTGGAGCCGGAAAGAAGGTCAGCAATATTATATTGGCAAGGCAAAAGAGGGAGCGATGAGGTCGTTATCATTCTAAAACCATTTCACTGATGGACTCAACGTCAGATCTCTGGGCTCCAGCAGGGTGGCAACTGTGTTGGTGCATAAAAACCCACTGACCTGACAAAATGAATATTTATTAATAGATCTGTCCTATTTCTATTGGACTAAATGGGTTTAGGATATGTTATGTTAAAAAAAAAGAATACAGTATATATATTACATTGATTTGTATTCAATAGACCTGATTTATTAAAGTTATCCAAGGCTGGAGAGGGTACACTTACATCAGTAAAGCTGGGTGATCCAGCAAACCTGGAATAGATCTGGTGCAGGATTGAAACATTTGCTGGAAAATAGCAAAAGACTTTGAAGAGGTCCATTCCAGATTTGCTGGATCACCTAGCTTCACTGATGAAAGTTTATCCTCTCCAGTCTTGGAGAGCTTTATTAAATCAGGCCCAATATTTCAGTTACGCAATGAGTGTGGAAGAATTAGATTGTCTGTGTCCCCATTAGGGAGAATCATTTCATTTTGTCCTGGTGTCTCTGACACAGAATGTTATAAAAAAAATCCAAAATGTTACAGTTGCCACATTACAGGATTTGGGAGGAATCATCCAATGAGGACACTTGTTTTGATGAAAACTGTCTAAAAGCAAAACTCCATATTGTCATTAGTACAGGAAGTAAAGAGAATTCTCCCAAATGGTGCAGGAGTTCAATCCGTTCTCCTCTGTAGTCAAATATTTAAAAAAATGTTTTTTGGTTTAAGTACACTTTATCTTTGTGCGTTATTGTTTACCATCTCTAGTTTTTATTATAAATCCTTTTTAATGTGCAACAGTTTTATATAATATTAGCATATAAGCTCTGCCCATTTTCTGTGGTTTAGTTGTACAGTTTAGTATGGGGAAAGATGCGTTGGCCCTGATTTATTAAAGCTCTTCAAGGCTGCAGAGGATACATTTTCTGGTCCAGGATTCAAAACATTTGCTAGCAAATAGCAAATGACTTTGAGAAGATCCATTCCAGGTTTGCTGGATCACCCAGCTTCACTGATGAAAGTGTATTCTCTCCAGCCTTGGAGAGCTTTAATAAATCAGGCCCATTGTTACTTAATCTCAGTGTTTTTTAAAATGAGTTTGGTGGGTATCTATTTATAATTTGTATCTACATGGTTAAAAAAAACCCTGGGAAAAAGGGTTAGATGAAAAAATGGGGTGTGGTCCCAAATCTTACATATCTAACCTTTAAATACAATTTACCAAGAATACATTGTTACTTTTAGTGATATATTTCAGTTGACTGTCCTCAGTAATCTAACCTCCAAGAGGTGAAGAGAAAGCAGCATTGAGCCTTCCAGAATGCAGTAAATATTTTATTTTTGGAAGAAGCAATCCGTATGCTTTACTGTGCATTGTTATTGCAGGACAGGTGCTCTTTGTGTAGTGTGACAACAAACTGATCATAGGGGATGGGGGGGTGCAGTGTGTACTGTTGTATGCGGGGGGGGGGGGGGGTTACAGGTAAATTCTAGGAACAGGTTGATGATGGCTGACCTGTTTTACTATCACAGGCAGACACCCTACGGCAGCGTCACAAGGAGCCTCGCGCCCCGGTGCCTCACCACCTGCTACTCAACTTGAAGAGTTTTACGCACAGCAACATTGGAGAGGACGTAGATCTGTTCTTCTCGCTGTATGACATGAGAGAAGCCCGTCAGATCAGGTGATTTACGCCCTGTCACCACTTTCTCCTCTGCATGTCTTCCCTGTCACCCTCCAGCTGTGTCACCTGACCTCCTCTCTTCTCCTTCTCTCTCTTGACGCTGAACATTCTCTGTTTTCTCTTTTGTAGCGAAAGGTTTATGGTGAGACTGAACAAGAATGGCGGGCCAAGAAACCCTGATAAGCCGGAACGACTCTCTGCGCTATTCACGGTAAATCAGTTCTGGGCATTAAAATTAATTATTTTCATTTCAGGTAGACCAGAAAAAAGTGATATATAAAACAAATTCTAATAATCATTATTTTCCATTTTTGAATGTAGCCAGTATTCTACTCCCATCAGCACAATGAGCCCTGATAAAGAGGGTTCTTCAGTTCTTCTAAAACTCATTGGGTTTTTTTTTTTTTTTTTGAGAATCTTTGTTTTAATGATCTGGACTCTCAATCATTTGGGGTGGCATCCTAGATCTCCTATATATCCTTGCATTGTGCTCAAAGCGCCCACTGGAGGCCCTTTTAAGCATCAGTGTTTATAGCCAGATCCTCTGCACTCAACTTTATGGGCCTGTTTTAATAAAACTCTCCAAGGCTGGTGAGGACACACTTTCATCAGTGAAGCTGGGTGATCCAAACATGGAACGGTTCTGGTCCAGGATCCAAACATTTGCTAGCAAATAACTTTGAAAAAATCCATTCCAGGTTTGCTGGATTACCCAGCTTCTCTGATGAAAGTGAATCCTCTCCAGCCTTGGGGAGCTTTAATAAAACAGGTTCATAAAGTGGAGTGCATATATATCACACTCCATACTGACCAGTCAAAGCAACTTTGAATCTAACACTCCTACCCTACTCCCTCCTAATTTATTAAAGCTCACTGGAGAAGATACACTCTCATTGAGCAAGTAACAATGCAGGATTGTATTCTCATGGGGTTTTAGGCAGTGAAACACAGGGGCGTTAGAAAATGAATGGAAGCTGGGGTCTGAGCTAGGTACAGCTTGACATTCAAAAATCCAGCAACCTCAGGACCTGAGCAGTGTCAGATTTTTGAAAATGTCGGACTTTTTTTTTTTTTAATACTTACCTCCACACACAGGTCACTCTTCTTATCGCAGCACCGTGGACATCTGGCACAGTTCCAGGGAGCAGGCAGCAGGGACATCTCAACGTGTTTGTAGTTTAGCAAGCAGGACCTAACAGCTGTTTCTCCAGAACAACGCCATGAAAACAGTGGCCAAACAGTGTAATGCAGTCCCTGTATTGTAATGCAGTATTGAAAATGCGATCCGAAATTCATTCAAATTGAAGGATCCGGATTATTGATAACCAGATTTTCGACTGTCAACCTATATTTTGCAGTTTTCTTTTAAGTTTTTGTTTAGCGTTTGGCGGCAGGAGGCAGGAGGGTGCTGTCAGCAATTAGAACATTATTACTATTATTTATAATAATGAACAGTATTTATATAGCGCCAACATATTACACAGCGCTGTACATTAAATAGGGGTAGCAAATGACAGACAGATACAGACAGTGACAGGAGGTGGAGAGGACCCTGCCCACAGGAGATGACAATCTAGGAGTCCATTCATTGCATTGATTCATGCGTCTTCATTCCACCTGCTTTTTTTGCATTTTGCTGGTTGGCATCACTTGGCACACTGGAGGAAGGGGATGTAGCACACAATAGGAGGGGGGATAGGAAATGGTTCATGCAATATTCATGTTCTTTAGGATCATTTCAGTTTAGTATCTAAAGTATACAGTAAAATCTGAAAAGGTTTCCAAGCTTCCAGCTAACATTTTTAAATCCTGATTTTAAAATGAATTAAAGATTCTGATTGGCAAGAATGCAACAAGAGGAGCAATAATGACCCAATGTGTTGGGAACAGAACCAGCAGCTGTGGTGGAGATATCTCACTGCCTAGATCTGTAGGAAAAATCTTACAGATAACAAACCTTACCAGTTACCACCCATAGGATTTGGGTGGACTGACCCTAACAACAGCTAAGGAGGCCCTGTCCCTTTTTTTTTACTTTCTCTTATCTTGACATCCAAATATACATTTTATTGAACAGTGAATTAAGAATCTGCTGTTTTCCATCTACCAGATCACATAATCTATAAATGACGCTTTATGTGATTTTTGGCAGGACCTCAGCAGCAGAGATGTAAAGCGAGATCTCCACCTTGTCGTTCATGTGATCAGGATAGGTAGGTGACACTTGTGTGCGGATCTTCGTTTGCTGTGATATCATTGCTTGATAAATGGCTCAAGGATCTTTGCAGGTAACAATGCCTTAGTTTAAGCCATCAGGTATATCCACTGTTCAACATCCATTTTTCTTTTTTAGGCCGTATGCTGGTAAATGACTCCCGGAAGGGCCCCCCGCACATCCATTACCGCCGGCCCTATGGCTGCGCAGTCTTAAGCCTCGGGGAGGTGCTGCCGGCACTGTGTGAACATCGAGATGAGAAGGATTTTGTTCTGAAGGTTTACACGTGAGTACAAAGCAGTCCCGCTGCATCCTCCCCATAGGAAACAGCGGCAGTCTTTAGTTGTTGGTTGCTCGGAGGACAGCTGTACAGATTTTAGATTTTTTACAGGACAATCACAACATTTTTCTCTTGTGATGAGAATCTACTGCCTGTATGTAGCTTAATTCCTTGGAAATCAATATCATGTAAATGAATGACTTCCACCCAGCCCCTAAATTTACAATGTTAGAAACCTCCTATCCAATGTACAGACATATTTTAAGTATCAATTTCAGCAAGTAAAAAAATGCAACATGTTACGGTTTTGGCAGGCATTTTTCAGAATTCTCTTTACGCCGGCAGCCTAAACCAGTGATGATAGGTGACTGTTTAACTTTATGCAAGTAGAAAGCTATAAGGAGCTTGCTAAGTATCCAGATCTTGTCCAGGCTTACTGCAGCTTAAGTTTCTAAGCCCTGATGCAAGGGGCTTTGTAATCACCTGGAACATGTTGGTCACATTTCATGACCCTGATCTCTGAATCTCTGCTAAATGTCTCTTTGAGGTGACATTGAGGTCCATAATATACAACTCACTTTTGCTTTAGGTGTAACAATGAGAATGAATGGTACCAGATTCATGAGAATATCATCCGTAAAACCAGCACCAAATACTCCACGCCGAGCTCCAACTATGGTAAGCACTGGGGTTCCTTTCGGAATCACACTCCACCTGGAAAAAACTTCACATCTGATTTACTTTGTACACAAATCGAGGAATTTTATTCCACAACTTAAATGAGATGTGAGAAATACATATCTGCCATTGCTGTCTCCTGAAAATGGTGCTTTCCTGGCTGTCGCTGGACTAGAATTCAGGTTGTGATTTCTGACCTCATTCAGACTTTACTGGCAACACGCTTCTTTTTGGTCAGTGGCTTAAAATATTGAAGCCAAAAACAGGCAACAAGCATTTTCAGAGTGTGGGCAGTATTGACAGCAGTCATTTTTGTTTTACAACTGGTTTTCTGTAATAGAAATTTTCAGTTATTATCTGTGTTTATACATTGAAAGTGTTATAACTTTATCTATGTGCCAAAAAAACAAAAAAAAAACAACATACTTTCATTTAGAATTTCAGCTTCCATGTGGAATTTATCACCACAGGTGTGTGTATGTGTTGTTCTTTATCAGCCTCATTCCGTTCTCTCTCTGAAGGGCTCATCGTGTCTCTACAACTCCTGAGGGGTGACATGGAACAGATCAGAAGAGAAAACCAAGTTCTGTTTAACAGAGGTGCTGCTGTCACTCGCAAGCTAGGTTTTCCTGATGTCATCATGCCAGGTAGAGGACACTGTTATCTATAAAATCAAACATTTAGTTTTCTGCCCTCCTGAATGCAAAACAGGAACAATTTTTATTAGCAATATAAAAACTTTTTCCCATCCCCGATGTGACCTAATGTTAAGGTGGGGATTTATGGACGCCCCATCAATCTGTATATAGGAGAACTGGTTTAACTACAGGGAGACTTGAATGTCTAAATATTGCTGCAAGGGGAAAGAAAGACCTGGGAGTCCAAAGTATGTTCAAAGTGTAAATTGTCATGTACAGGCCTATCCAAGGCTCTAAGACTGCTGACCCAATCACCCAAATTGGGACCCATCATCACTTAGGCAAATCCATGATCCATCAAACTGGCTAATTCACAGTTCAGTCTTTACTGGAGCATTTCAGGAGATACAAACCCCTAGCATAGTCTTTCTCAACCTTTTGAACCCTTCAAATACCCTTCAGGTTTCTGGGAACCCCTTCTATAATTAATATATTAACAGCTCACTGTATATTAGCGTGGTGGTAAATGGGGAGAATGTCTCTTATATTGCTTGCCAATGGGAAGAATGTCACCCTTACAGAAAGCCAAAAAGAGCATTCATGTCACTTAAACTGTCCTGAGAGGCACAAAATGCTCATTGTTCATGGAATGCCCAGCAACTTCTGGAGGAACCCTGGGTGAAAAACCCTGCCCTAGCAGAATCACAGGGCATTATGGTACTTATCCTTCCCTAGCTACTGAAAAGTCCTTTTTTATTTAAGAATGCATTTTGTTTGAGCTCTGCAAAGTAAAGACCAGTTATCATTTTTCTGTCTCCCAATTTGTAGAACATTTTTCATACACTTCATTGTCCTGGGTCTAAACAATTCTGTATCCCAATTCCATTCTTTTTTTCTTTCTTGCTCCCCTCCCTCATCATAACCTTCTCATTTCATCTCTCCCTGACCCCTTTAAATTCCACAAACCAATATGCCTCAGAGATACTGATTACTGAGTGTAAGTGCCTCCATCTTTAATTGCTTGGCGATACTCACTGATATGCTGTCTGACATGACATGATGCCTCATCAGTGCTGATCAGACTCGGCTGTCACTCAGATTCTGTCTGAGGTTTTTCAGTTTTGCCATCCATGCATGATTGCTAGACGTAGCTGCAAGGTTCTGCGAGTTGGCTCTGCTCTTCGGAGCTGTAATGTTTTGCAGATGCCGCAGGTGTGCTGCCAGGCCGTTGGATCATGCTCTGCTTTGGCCAGGATGCACCACACAACCCAGGTTTATGTCACATATTTACATATTTCTTTCACCATAGGGGACATCCGCAACGATCTTTATGTGACTCTGGAGAAGGGAGAGTTTGAAAGAGGAGGAAAGAGTGTACAGAAAAATATTGAAGTCACTATGCACGTGCTGTATGCAGATGGAGAGAACCTGAGGGTAAGCTGCTATTATATATTACATATGTACAGTAACTGTGGAAATTAAAGTGCACCTGTCTCTAATATTATAAGTCAGCATATATAAATTCCTTACATGTCATAATATGAAGCAACAGGATCACTGTTCAGAAAAAACATCACTTTGTAACATAAATAAATCATCCTTGAACGTCATTTAGTGACTTTTTCTAGGCTGTGATGATGTCATCAGTCTGCTGCAAGCAGAGTGAAGCAGTTCCTCAATCTCTCCCCTAATGATCAGACTGCAACATTGTAACTTTGTAGCAAATCACAAGGTGAGAAGCTGCAGCAATTTGCAAAGATTCCATTATGTATATGGTTGTGTTATCCCTGAGCCCACATCACAGTCCAGGAAGTATGGTGACACTGCATGATGCCTGAACAAAAATTATTTCATCATGGAGAGAAAAGCAGTTAGAAGTGTTGTGATCATTGTGAGAAATGATAAATACCTGGATGTGTTACAACAGCACATTACTTAGCATGGAGGTCCTAACATAACAATATAAATGAGATAACAAGTCCATGCAATCCACTTTAAAGCAGAAGAATTAAATCTTTACCATCCGTGTTTCTTTAGGATTGTGTCAGCCTTGGCACTGGAGAGCCACCACGAACGCAGTATCATTCCTTCGTCCTTTACCACAGCAACAGTCCCAGGTGGGGGGAGCTCATCAAACTTCCCATTCCTATTGATCGGTTCCGTGGCTCCCATCTACGCTTCGAGTTCAGGCACTGCTCCAGTATGTAATGACCACAAATTGAAATCACCAGTGTAGCAACTTCTGTGACCCTTGTCACTGTTATGTCATATGAACCCTGCATTCTGTTGTATCACCTAATCATGCTGTCATGTCTGAACTTTCTGCCATGTGACTTCTGTTGGCAAGTCTTTGTCATGTGACTCCATGCTGGTTCTACTTTCTTCTACTTTCTACTGTCATTTTTGCCATGACACTCCTCTCGTATGTTTCAGCAAAAGATAAAGGTGAGAAGAAGCTCTTTGGATTCTCCTTCACTCCTTTGATGAGAGATGATGGGACAACGTTGTCAGATGATATCCAGGACCTGTACGTCTACAAGGTATGGCCTACTCATATGCTGTGATGTTATCTGTCTTCTCAATTGGTGGACTGTGACTCTCCTTTCCTTAGCAGTGTGATGAAAACAGCACTTTCAACAACCACGCACTGTACTTGGGCCTTCCATGCTGCAAGGATGATACCAGCGGTTGTCCCAACATCCCGTCCAGCCTCATCTTCCAGCGAAGTCCCAAAGAGACTTTCTGTATCTCCACCCAGCTTTCTTCAACCAAGCTTACACAGAATGGTAATGTGCCCGTCGTGTTACTTATACCAGTCTGTACCAACATACACAATTTTACTGCATCTGCAACGATTCCCATATCATCCATGCATGTAAATTAAGTTTACAAGTCAGTACAATGCCTACAACAGCCCCCTTTCCCCTCATAGCTATCAGCCAGAATAGTATTTCGTCCTTGGAAGGATTTTCGTATAACCAAACTAAGAGGCAAAGCCCACTAAAAAAGCAAGACAGATAACTGAGGTGATGTAAAACCCCAGACATGATACCAGAGAGAAAAGGCAAGGAGTAGCATGCTGATGAACTGGTCAGGCTTAGATAAACCTTAAATTTTAAACAGAGTTTAGGTTCTAGACAGGTAACCAGAGGAAATTCTGACAATATTTATAACAGGTCAATGATCTGGATAAGCAAAGGCAAACCAAACACGATGTAAATATTCTAAAAAATTAATCTGAGCATAAACAGACAGACACACGTTCATCATTCCCAGGCTGAATGTCCAGCAGTCTAATGAAGCATTCCTGATTAAGGCAGGTGTGTTCTGCAGAGACTAAGCAGTAGTACTGTGTAACAGCCAGCAGAAGCTAATTGTTAAAATGTTTCTTCTTCGTCAGCATTCAGCACAGTACCCTTTCCCACAACTGTGCCCATTGATAACAACAAGAGCAAAACTGTAACCCCATCATCATCCATGTCTCTGCATCTATCATACAGGAAAGTGCTACGTTCATATCGAGCAGTTTAACCATTACTATGTCCAAGCATTGCTCTCCATTCATTGCTGCTACTACACAGTATGCCATCTTTACTCCTCTTTAAACAATACCATGAATATTACTCATTCTTCTCCATCACAACTATAAATATTGGCTCTCAGACTATAAAATTTACTGCATCTGCCTTACCATACCTCTGACGAGTACTCGAGAACTCTGTTCACAGCATTGCCCCTACCATGGTATGTCAGCCCCTACATAGCTGCAGTTCCACCCAAAGCACAAATTTATCACAGCAAGAAGATTCTGTCTCCACAGCATAGCTGCCACCTGACCTACAAGTGGCACTGCCCACCCAACCAGATGATATTCATAATGTTGTTCAATCACGTATAATTCCTCTTCTGAGTTATGAAAAAGCATTGGCACACTCTGCTGTTCCATCCCTCACCCTATTCCCTGTCTCCATTCATTTCTGCAGTTGACCTCCTTGCACTCTTAAAGTGGAAGGTCTACCCGGACCGGATACTGGACATTCTGGGCCGCCTGCGCCATGTGAGCGGGGAGGAAATTGTGAAGGTAAGAAGTGTGAATGGAATCTAGTGTTCTATGGACATTTTCCAGATGTAAAATTTAGTAAAAGGAGCGCCATGACCAGTGTTTGAGCCCTGCCAAGTGAAAGAAATTATTTACTTTGTTTTGACAGCTGGACAGAAGTGACTTCTGTCCAGACCTATGTGGGCAAAAAATGGGCCCCAGCATTCATCTTACCCATGATTGGTATAAACAGGCCCCTGTGGAACATGGTATGACTGCCCCAAGTACCACATCATGTAGAGAAGAATAATCATAGTGAAAACATTTTTGGGCAGGATCAATAGAATAATAGGGTGACAGTGTCATTTTTTAGCCCGTTTTGTTTCTGTATTCCGTATTCTACTTCATAGTCATCACCTCCTTCTGTTGTCTGATATATGATGAACCTTATGACTCTTAATAAACATTTTCATTTCTTGTAAATTTGTGCGGTAAATGTCATCCATTGGCCATTCAACTTTATTGTTGTTCATTTCAGTTCCTGCAGGACATCTTAGACACGCTGTTTGTTATCCTAGATGACAACACAGAGAAGTACGGCCTGCTCGTCTTCCAGTCACTGGTAAGGCATCTCTGGTCCTCTGAGAAAAATTATAAATGTTATACATTGTGCCCATCTGTTCCCTCCAGGACATAAACAAAAGATCAAGAGAATGAAACAAAGACAAATAAAGGATGATGCTTTAGGGATGATTACATCTATTTGAGGTCCAAGACCATGGTGCATATTTGTATGATATTTTGCCTTTCCAATCATTGGAGGTGGGTATGGGGTAAACCACAGGGCACATGGAAGCACCAAATCAGATATGTTCATTTGTTTGTACACATAACTTTCAACTAACATTTACCAGCACATCCATTCTGTAGATATCTTATTGCTAACCCAAAATTCAGTTGCTGAAGATCTAGAAAATAAAAAACTGGATCAGAAGTGAAGCTCCAATGTACAATGTCATATACACACTCTCTACCACTCTTTGCAAAGCACATGGTTTAATCTATGCTTTGTATCATTGATAGATCTTTTTAATCTCCTTCAGGTCTTTATCATCAATCTCTTGCGTGACAGTAAATTTTACCATTTCCGGCCAGTCCTGGAAACCTACATCCACAAACACTTTGCTGGTGCCCTGGCCTACAGGTGGGTATAAAAATCAGGATGGGAAAGAGGGTATGGGCAAAGTGATGGAAGTGTTGGGGGTAATTTGGAGCACTTAATATAAAATAGGGTACTTTTAAGACTAGGAGAATAATTTTTGGTTGGGACTTAAGCTTTTATTGATAGCTTCATCAAAAAGTTTAGAGTAAAAAGCAAGACTTACATTAAACCAGATGCTAAACAACACCTAGGAGTTCACAGTCCTCATTATCTGGGGTTGAGAAAATTAGATTTATATCAAAATAGGGGATGTATCTGCTAATAGTGGACTTTTTGTAATTCTGTAATTTTTAGACTTCATGCAGGTGTCATTGTCATTTTGAAGGGAGAGTAAATATCTGACAATACAAAAAAGGTCCAGGTATGGTTTGCCTTGTAAAGGACTCGAGACACAAGTCAATGTACAGGCTAAGATGGGGTTTAAAGGTGGCATCATAATTTGCATGAGGAACTAGGCATGATATGCTGTATGGACATAGGTTAGAACATTTCCTCAATTGCATTGTATTTTGATACTGGTTATACTCAGTAGCCATATGTGGTGATGAAACCTGACTTTTACTCTTTCTCAGAGAACTGATCCGCTGCCTAAAGTGGTACATGGAACGATCGGCTGATCTCGTACGGCAGGACCACATCCAGGAAGCCATGAGGGTGCGTAGTGTGGAAAAAGGGGGAGGGAACTCATCCTTGTAGATAATTTCTGCTACTTTACAAGCTTCCCTATCCAAAACAGTTTAGCCAGGCAGTGACCACCTTTATATCATGGACAGCTGTTGCTAAATGTGTTCAAAAGATTAGGAGATGTTAGAAGATTCTTTGGAATCAATAGAACAAGCTAAAGGGTGGTATTTGGTTGTTTCAAGGGTGCCATGTATCTTGAATAGCTCCTGAAGGTTTGAAAAATTCATTTCTGGACCTGTAGCTGCTGGATAAGTAGCTGCTTATCACTTGGCATATGCCGTTATATACTGAACAACAGTAAAGACTTTACTCTTTGCTCATCAGCAAACTCATTGATCACTATATAAGCTCTGACGTAAGGATCAAATTGATCAAAAGTTATAAAGCTGTGATGTCTTTTTGTAGGCTTTGGAGATCCTTTTTAAGTTCATCGTCCAGTCTCGCCTTCTATTTGCACGGTCCACTGGAGGCTTGGAAGAGGAGCAATTCCGATGCAGCATCCACGACCTCTTTCAGTCGATGCGTTTTGTGCTGAGCCTAGACACACGGAGTTCTGATACCCTCCTCTTCACACAGGTAAGAGACAGCTACAGTCCGGGTCTGTTTTCAGGGAATCAGCAATTCATTTCTGGGTGAATTAGTTCTGGCTGGTTTACTACAGGTGAGTTTGATTCTTACTGAAACTGTAGAAGACATGTTTTAATACTGTTAACTTTGAAAAGGAATAGCGATGTTCCCTGACTAATGATTGCATTGCAACAATCTTTTTTGCTTTAATCAACCTAAATGTGATCTCGCCCCCTTTCGTCCCCTCTGCTTCTCCTTCTACCCCCTCTCTGCTCCTGATCCTCTCCAAAAAAAATTTAAAGCAAACCTCATCCGGAGGAGAGGTGAGCGGCACGGGGGAGTCAGACAATCAAAAGACTGGGGGCTCCTCCAGCCCACCAACAGTCTGCTTCGTAAGTAGAGCCCCCCTCCTCCAAAATGCACCTGTTAACAGCTGCACCCCACACACCTTTGAGAATGCAGAGCACACCTAACTAACTCTCTGCTACACTCCCTAACTTTACTTCTGCAAAACAAAATGTGGGATAGAAATGTATTAACTTCCTATCACCAAATCCACTTTATGATCAGCATATTCTCATCATCCACACACCATCAAACCTATCATCACCCTCCATCTGCATCTCCCTCCAGCTTCTGTCTACCTACTCAGTGCTGCACAATGCACCAGCTCATTGGACTGTCATAACTAACATAGCTTAAAAAGTTACTGAAGCATTCCAGGGTGGACAAGTTACATGTCGGCTGGAGGTCTTGGAGTTTCATTTCTGCTGCGGAGATCTACACAATTCTTTAGTTTTGGTTGTGACTTGTGGTTGATGCACCTCTACATGTTTTATATGTTACTTCTGTGTTTGTAACATGTATGATTGTGTGTGTGCTGAATGATTATGATGATCCCAGATACATTTTCCATGTTTGAGAGAGTGTGGGTCAACCCTTCTTAGTTTTCACTGCAATAAGTGTTCCCATTGGAAGATTGCACCTATTTACACACACACAATTTAAATATTTTGTCCTGCATAAGACCTGGCTCATCATTATAATTCACCCAAAAGGTGCCCAGTAGGGTTGGGGTCAGGGCTCTGTGTAGGACACTCTGGTTTCTCTAATCTGGTGACCCCATGTCTTTTTGGAGCTGGCTTTGTACCCTGGGGCACATTTATGGGGGAACAGAAAAGGGTGTTCACCAACTTGTGACCACAAGGCTGGAAGAGCCCAATTGTCTAAAATGTCTTTTTATGATGGAGAATTACTAGGACCTTTCACTGGGGACACTTTTTAGGAGAGGGGGTCCACATACCTAAAGCCAGTTATTATTAACTCTATTTATGCCCTCAAAAAGCTGAGTCTGGGTTGAGCAGGTATTCTGCTTTTCAGCAAGATGCAGGATGCATAAAAACCCAGAAAATAAAACTATGACCTAATAAAATCCATAGAACATGAGCTAAAAGGATGAAGATGGGACAGTTGCAGGCATATTGGCGGTACCGCTCCTGGGATTCAGCCTTAATTGTCTGTAGTTTGCTATAAAATTGCTGTAGTGGAGATTCGCTAATATCTTGTATTTTTAGTCTCTCCGTGACCTTAATCATCCTCGCAGTGACCTTGGCTGCCCCACAATCAATGTGCAATGGAGACATTTTGTCTTGCTGAGTGCTATTTGTTCCAAAGATTTGCTTCCCATTAACTTGCAGCCACCAATAATAGGACTTTTGTTTTGCCGTCCGTATTTACAAAGCTCTGCATTTCCCCTCAGGGTATTCATATTTTTGTGAGTCAAAGGCATAGTCAATGACAAATATAGAGAAAATCCATACCTTACAGAAAAAACTGCAGACACTGGATATCAGGTCTGTTAGAATCCAGGAAATCACCTGACAGAAAGCAATGTCAGTGATGTAAAATTGGATTGTTTATTTAAAAGGCTAGCACACCATAAAACAGGCTGAGCATTCTGTTAATCATCATGTAAGTTTTGATTTTATCATGGCTGCTCTAGACATATAGAACTGCAGCACAAAGTTTTAGATGTTTGGGAAATGAATGTTGAAATTTGTAGTGTTGAGTTAGTTGAGATGTTCTGTGCTGAGGGCTGTGATTGTGAGTAAGTCATGTCGTATGCTTCTTCGTGCATTGATGTATGATACCTGGCATCTGTTCATAGCACTCTGTATCTGCTTGCAGGCTGCCCTTCTCAGCTCCTTTCCTGCCATTTTTGAGGAGTTGCTGCCCATGTTCTCAGTGACAGAGGTAGCAGAGTTTGTTCGGGGCACACTCAGCAGTCTCCCAAGCACGCTGCATCTAGGACAGTCCATGGATGTGGTCAAGCTGCAGTCTATTGGCCGTACTGTCGATTGCCGCCTCTTCTCCTTCCCAGGTGAGGAATTTTACAGAATAATTTAGGGAAATATTGGAATCAAATTCAGTAAAATCTTTAAAAAATGTACCAGTGATTTGGTGGTTGATGTTTCAGGGAAATGCCACGTAATAAATGTTCTATGTTAGGATTTTTCTGTGTCAGTGTCTCATCTGCATCTCTCTCTTCTCCAGAGGCGCGACGGATTCTGCTTCCGGTAGTGCTGCATCACATCCACCTTCACCTGCGCCAACAGAAGGAGTTGCTGGTCTGTTCTGGAATTCTTAGCAGCATCTTCTCCATCATTAAGAGCAGCTCAGCGGTAAGTACAAGCTCAGCCTATCACAGTGACACCCTATGACACAAGTTCATTTGTAAGTGGTAATTGTTAGGATTAATATACAGAATTAAATTCCTGTACTAATTATCAGAAAAATTCCACCTTCTATCATTAAACGTTACCCGTGGCCTCTCAACATTAATTCCCCAGCATTTCCCCAGTCTCCTCTCCCTAGTAATCACACTGCACCAAGGAGGAAGATGAGCACAGGAGTTGAAGATCTTAATGCCCTTTTACTGCCTTTTACTGCCAACCTAAACCAGGTTAAGCTGGCACATTGGACCTGAATTTTTAAAGCTCTCCAACGCTGGAGAGGATACACTTTTATCAGTAAAACTGGGTGATCCAGCAAACCTGGAATGGAATTCTTCAAAGTAATTTGCTATTTGCCAGCAAGTGTTTTGAATTCTGGAAAACATCTATTCCTTGTTTGTTGGATCACCCAGCTTCACTGATGAAAGTGTATCCTCTCCAGCCTTGTAAATCTTTAATAAATCAGGCACATTGTATTCAGAGATGGGGTTTCAAGTGATACCCCGCTGGCAGGAACTCCAAAATGACATCATAGGGCCCAAACCTTGCCACGTGACCACACTAACATTTCCACTGGGCGAGGCCACAGAAAACACAGCCTATCTCAATTTCATTCATTTAAACCTTTATTATTATTTTTTTCTTTTCAAATAATTGTTACATTTGTTGTCTTTCCAGTAATCTTTTTATTTCTAGATATCTTTTCCCCATTGGAAAAGAGAAACAGATTAAAACAGCACAAATGAAATTGTATTTTTATCAATTTAAATCTATTTTCAGTAGACACTCAGGGACTCTATGCTGAAGAAATTTGTTTTGTGTGGAGAAAGCTTGGGGGCATTTACACCAAGGGGCAGTGTTAAAAATGCCATCTCCAAGCCACTTCTTTGGACAGTAAAGCTGGCCACAACGTGACGATCTGAGTGATAGAACTTTCTATTTTATTTGTTATAAAAGGCAAGGCAACTGAAAACACAAGATTGTACTTTTGTTTTGCTGAAATGAGATAAGGCTGAAACTGACCTAGTGACCACTGACTTCAGTGCAATTCCAGTTTTCAGCCAAGTCAGCCCTGACTTCCAATGTAACACACAATATTACAATTTATTTATTATATTGCTTTGAAACAAAAGACAGTTTTGTCTTGTTTAGCATCAGTCAGACTTTCTTCAGAGTTTACCTTCAGGATTCTGTTGATAGTTTGATTTGGGGCTGACAGACTTGTATCAGAATATGTCCAAGGGTGGCTAAATATAAAACACATGTTACTCATATAAGACTTTCAGGTTGAATTTGCACAGTAAAGTAAAATAGTGAGAAAATGATGTTCCATCTGCATGATGCCTACTGATATCCAGGCTTTGGCAATGATATAGAAGCATTGACATACTGGGGAGATTGTAATTCCTCTATAGTAATTCCTCTATGGAATGAATGTGCTGCAGAATTGCTGATTTTAAGGTGCTGTTGGGTCAGCTGGGTATAAATATGAACAAGACATATTTTGTTATTACAAAGATGTATTTCTTTATTGCTTGGTATTTATTGGTGCACTCTGACTTTTTTTGTTCCCTTACAGGAGGTGGATGTGGGCGAGGAAGTGCAGATGTTGCAGGAAAGTCTGCTGGACGTCCTTCTACAGACGCTGCTTATTATTATGAGTAAATCTCAGTCGCAAGAGGCGGTAAGAGGCCAGCGATGCCCCCAGTGCACCGCCGAGATCACTGTTAGTAACTAACTTTCATTTTTTCTTTCTAACCCCTTCCCCAACCATCCCATCATCCTCCACACTCCACCATACTAGGTAGCAGCGGGCAAAGGATTGGCATTGCATTGCATGGCCATGGGCAGGAAACCACGTATACTGATCTGACTGGTAACATTAGTCCTATGCTTTGTGACTATGTGGTAATGGCCATAACAACCTGATATAAGGAGGTACAAAAAATGCATTTATGGCTGCAAAATGGCTAATTTATTGCCCCTTTCTATCCAAAACTGATGTTTTCATCATGTGACTGCTGAAAAGTTGAATCAAACGCTGGCCCTTTATATGTCATGGGAACTACAGTGATAAAATTTCCCTACTAGAGGGTTCAATCCCACCCATCAGACAACCATTACAATGCCTCAGGAAGGTGTCAATAAATCTCTTTATTGTGGAAGGGGCAGATACACAAACTACTGGGGGAGAATTTTGCCATTGTGGTAGGGGCAGGGACACAAACTACTGGGGAAATCTCCTCATTGTGGGAGGGACAGGGACACAAAATACTCGGGTAAATCTCCCCATTCTGGGAGGGGCAGAGATACAAACTACTCGGAGAAATTCTTTTTGAAGCCATCAAAAGTATAGAAAACACTCTGATTTGACTCATGTCCACAAAAATATCAGTTTGGGATTAGGCTTTAACAACAGGTAAAAGTACACCAATGTGTAAGTAACTCACAGCAGACATCAGCTTTCCCCAGTAAAACTAGTCGGAGCAATGAAGGATGATTATTCATTTCAGTTGGATTTTAGAATAATTCTTTTGGATAAATAGGAACTCGCTCTTCGAAATCTGGTTTGGAAAAAAAAAATGTTTACTTTGATTTGAACTTTCAATCCTTAGGCCCATTTGAGACTTGTAGTCAATTGCAGTGTTGTATCGCATTCTCAACCACACTGCAAGCAGTTGAATGGAAGCAGTTGGGAACTACTTACTGCACTCAATTGCATGCTTTTGCATGCACTTATTTTGTGTAATGCATGACTGCCAAGGTCAGGAATGTATGGGGAATTGTACATCTTTCAGGGTAGAAACACTTTTATAAACACTTGTTCCCTCTCCTGAAGAAAACTGATGTATCCAGCCAATTCAGTGATATAAAATGAGTAATTTTATTTTAAGCTATTTTGAATAACCTGCAACATTCCCTTATATAAGATAAATTGCTGTCATTTGTATATTGTAAAAACTCTGAAAGTATGAAAATGTTGTGTTTATTTATTTAGACATGTTTAATGAATTTTTGTTCAATAAATAATTCAGTTTCCTCTATGTGACTTAACACCAATGCAGAAAGTGATTTTTGTGTCTCTCTGTCCCCGTAGGGGGAATATGTCTCCTGCCTGCTGTCTCTGCTGCGATTGATGTCAGATACTCATTATCAACACTTGCTGCACAACTTCCAGAGTAAAGAGGAGCTGAAGGTGAGACAAGCTGATAAGATGGTGTAACTATACGAACTAGATTGTTTCAGATAGGCATGAGATGATGATGGTGGGTATATGGTGATGGTTAGGTGGCAAATTTGTGCAATTGCTACATTTTAAATGCAAGTATAGGTGTATATCCCTTTAATTCAATGGGAGTCAGGAATTCAGATACAGTATTATGTGCCATGGTCATTAATATGGAGCTGCCCCCTACTTATCTCACTTATCTCTTTCAGCAAGGTTTTGGAAGGGTGTCTGTGGGGATTTGCCCCCATTCGTGATGTCAGGATGATTTTGGATGAGAGTTTCTGGCTCACCAATTCATCCCAAAGATATTCAGTAGGGTTGAGGTCAGGGCTCTGTGCAGGACACTCAAGTTCCTTCACACCAAATTGGTGACCCCAGGGGCTTTGAACCCTGGGGCACAGTCATGGGGGAACAGAAAAGGATCTTCACCAAACTGTGACTACAAGGCTGGAAGAACCCAATTGTTTACAATGTCTTTGTATGATGGAAGATTACGGGGACCCTTCACTGGGGACACCTGAACTCCATCATTTGGCGATTTGGAGAGCGGTTTGTCACATATTGAATATTTGTTCGACAACAAAAAAGCAAACTGAAATGATTTCTAAATGTAACTTCCAAGAGTGTAAGTTTACAGAGCAGCTACAATATTTTTCTGGCAACGCAAGACAGATTTTGCTAACAAAGAATTTTGGTCAGAGCCACTTTTTTACTTTCTGACATTGTAGCAAAAAAACTCCATTTTCTGATATTTCTCTGTTTTACACTCAGGAATTCCTGCTGAAGATTTTCTGTGTCTTTCGTAACTTGCTGAAGTTAAGTGTCTTCCCTCCAGACTGGACCGTGATGAGGCTGTTGGCCAGCAAGTAAGAGCCCAACGGGGCAGTGTCAGATTCTGGGGCACAACATATTGCTTACACTATTAGGAAATTCAGCTCCAGATTAAATTTATTTCTGCAGAATAAATCAGAGCCCAAATGTCTATTTTCTTTTATTACATAAGCCAGGGAAGGTGGAAAGGGATGAAATTTACCTTTCTGCTTTGACTTCTAGACAGTGCAGGGAATTCTCTAGGTCACAAACAAAAATGAAAAGCTGGGGTTTTCACCCTTCCATGTTCTAGAACTGAAAAGTTTTAGCTAAATTTAGGCTTATCTGGCAAAAAAAACACCAGAATATCATCAGCAGCCTTTCCTTGTTTTGCAGCATCATCGTTACAACCATCCAGTATGTGTCACCCGCTGTACACAAGAACTTTTGTGAAGGAGACTTTGATTTCAAAGTAAGTACTACCAGATCCTACAGTAATATATCCAGTGTGGATGAGAGTGGAAGCACATAAATTGGTAACTGTTTACAATCACCACTTCAGTTTTAACATTCTAAAACCTCTGCTGGGTGCAAAAATTAACAGCAAGCCAAATCCGGATACTTCACTGATGTTATTAGCAGAGGGCACAAAGATGGGAGGTAGATCACTTTATGTCTTTTATTTATAGAAAAATATATATTAGATTTAAAATGTATGTAAAGCAAGTTTTGTAACTTGGGTACAATAAAAAAAGTTTTGTGTCCCATTGGGGAAATTTTACCCCTTTAGCCTTTGTCCTGGAGACTTAAAGAGAACTTGGCCAAATTCTCTGATGAAGGTGATTGCCCGACTGACAACTTTCCCATTTTGCATTTCCATCACTTTGTGAAAAGATTGACCAGGCTAAATAGAGATGAATCTTAGACCTGGGTGATCCACCAAACATGGAATGGATTTCCTAAAAATGATTTGCTTTTAGTTGGCAAATGTTTCAATCCTGGTTCATATCCCGTCCATGTTTGCTGGATCACTCGGGTTCTTCCTTGATAGTCTATCTTCTCCAGTCTTGAAGAGCTTTGATAAATCAGGTCCAGAGTGTCAACCACCATTGTTTTAGGGGCATGAAGGTCACCTTTCCCAAGGTGATAAACACTCTATGGATGATGTGCGTCAGATGGATTATGCAGATATAGAACAATGTGTGTGATGGACTCTGTGAGTGATAGATGGTGCAGCTAGGGGTTTGTGATGGGCTGTGCTGGTAAAATACTCAGCAGGGGATGGACTGTCCCTATGATTGGCTGTGTGGTTGATAAGTTGTGCAGGTGATAGACATAGCTGGTGGTTGCCTGTACAGGAGATGGACTGTACGTGTAATTGTCTGTGATGGTCTTGTGGCTCTCACAACCCTTTGCCTTTCCCTGTTCTAGGTGTGGAACTCATACTTTAGTCTTGCTGTTCTGTTCATCAATCAGCCCAGTCTACAGCTGGAAAACTTTGCAGCAGGAAAAAGAAGACGCATCTTGGACAAGTAAGCTAACGCAGGAACAGGAATCAGCTGGTTAACAACAGGGCTGTTTACACATATTAGGGCCTCTTCACACGTGTCTGTTTTAATGCATCAAAATTCATTTCAAGTAGAAATCTCCTTTTCTTTAGAGCTGTTCACACATATGAGCTGCAGTTTAGTGTGAAAGGGCAACTTTATGAGGCCATTTTTAATTATGTATGAATATTGCCACACATTCTGCATTACTCATGGATCAGTTAGTGTGTGTTAGCTATATTTACTCCTTTTTGTGCATGCTTCAACCTTCATGTACTAATGAAAACATACTATGATGCAGTCTCCTGTTTTATAGCATTTGTAGATTTCAATAATTTTTATTAAATTTTAAAATACAATGCGAGTATATGAAATAACAAATGAAACTAACCTAGTACATATAGATAAAAACGAATAAACATAAATGCATAGTATTGTATGTATACAGGTATAAAAAAAATGCAGCTTAACAACAATAAAACAAAATTTTGGATTGGAGGCTAGTTTGGTAGCATTTCCTTACTATGACTGGCTCTGTCTTCCAGGTATGGCGATATGAGAGTTATGATGACCTACGAGCTCTTCAACATGTGGCAAAACCTGGGTAAGTACATGAAGCCTGACTTCCTGTCCTGGATAAATGATCTGCTTCTGTACATAATAATTACTCTTTACCTCCCAGGAGAACACAAATATCACTTTATCCCGGGGATGATCGGCCCCTTCCTGGGAGTATCACTTGTCCCCCAGCCAGAGGTTCGAAATATCATGATCCCCATTTTCCATGACATGATGGACTGCGAACAGCGGAGGAACGGCAATTTTAAGCAGGTGAAAGACACTTATGACTTCCAGAGTAATGTGGTGCAGTAATTATCCCAGAAATGGATTATCCACATGGCTGCCCTAGGCTCTCAGTGCAATACAAAGAGGACAGCTTCTTCTGTGCTTTTGCAATTTTCCTAGTGTGTGTTTCTTCCCCCACCTCTTAGATTGTAAGCTCTTCTGGGCAGGATCCCCTCCTATTCCTGTGTCACTGTTTGTATCTTTCTGTCATTTGCAACCCCTATTTAAAGTACAGGGCTGCGTAATATGCTGGCACCATATAAATACTGTTTATTTTTATTATTATTATCAATATTATTAATAATTATCTTTATCTTTGCCAAGTAAAGTGATGGAGGAAGGAAGGGGAGTCAAAGCTGTTACCTTGCACAGGACCCTGTTGTTTTTCCATTTCTATTTCTTCCTGTTTACCAAGATTTTATCACACTCAAGCACTGATAAAGGGGGCCCTTTGGAATCCTTTAAATGCATATCTTTTTTTTGTACTAAATAAAACAACAAATATAATTGGTGCATTTTACATCTCAGTGTACCCTATTACAAGCATCCAATACATTAAGAAACCTGTGGAACTATCCACTTAGAGATAACCCACTCATTTAAGACCTTATTACAACCCAATAATCCAGTACCACTTACTTCTACCATTCTTTCCTTAACTTTAAGTCATACAAGCATAGAGAGACTAGGTGAATACTATAGTGAAAGTTAAAGACAGGGCTCCTGCATCAAAAGTCTCCTATTTTTCCCTGCACTCTTCTTCACCTTTATGATTGTCTCTGCAGGTGGAGGCCGAGCTAATCGATAAACTGGATTCACTAGTCTCAGAGGGGAAAGGCGATGAAAACTATCGAGAACTCTTCAGCCTCCTGTAAGTCCCAACTTTTTTCTGCCAGAGACAGAACAAGGCGCACATAGGATGGGGGGGGGCTATTTCGAACAATAGTTAAAAGCAGTAAACCGCCTATAAAACCCAGGCAATGCCACACCAATTCTGACTTCAAAATAATATTGTATCCAGACTGAGTAGGACTTTAATAATGTCATATGGCACACCATGAGCAAAGCCCTTGGTCTTGCAAACATCTCCATATACAATTGCAACTTTTTTGGGGTTACCTCCCATTTAGGGCTTGGCATTGCTAGTTTTGTTTCAGATGATCCATTTTTTTTTTAGAAACTAGAACCAATGTAATGTATCTGTATGTTAGAATAGATGACAGTGATTGTTCTCAGATTGTGATCTCTCTGTATTTATGCCTCCATTCTGCTGCCCGGAGCAGCTCGCAGCTGTTTGGTCCATATCCGAGGTAAGGGAAATATTGTGTCTTCTTTAATATTTTAATATGCTTGGATGTATAGTGTTAGGTATATTAGTGTTTTTTTCAGCCTTTCGTCCCCCCGCTGTTGGGAAAAGACATGCTGAGACGTTTTAATTCCCTGGCAGGTGGAGGGTTAGAGGTCATTCATATCTAATACATGTATATAGATGTACCATGGTATCCTATAATATGACTGTGAGTGAATGTGTCTGTTGGGATATTTATTTACAATTTTTGTTGTTATTTTTGGTCCTGAGTTGAAGATATTTTAGGTTTTACTCATGTTATGCACTTTGTCATGAAAGCCGAACCCCTGTCATCAGTGTGTCAAAATAACTTCCACTCCTCTTTTACTTTCCTTGCTTTTCTCTCACTCTTCTACTGCCAGTCTTTTCTCTCTCCCTATCCATCCTCTTGTTTTGTCTTCCTCTTCTCATTTATTTAATATTCCTATTAATAAATTGTGTGTTTCCCCTGTCTCTCCTTCTGATGTCACATTGCTACATTTCTGATATCAATGTCTAATTGTTGGCTTTGCTTTCAGTTTGCTGGAGAAGATCGAGCAGGAGACGTGGAGAGAACCAGGAGCCTCATTTGTGACCTCAGTGACGCGTCTAATGGAAAGACTACTGGACTACAGGTAAAGAGCCTCACAACCTGACAAACCCTGGCAGTCAGCATGACTGGACTGATCTCACTATGTATGTGTATCTTCAGTGTATGAAGTGCCATCAGTCAGCACCTGAGTTAGAGAATATATTTTGCTGCTGAGAGATGACTGAACAGGAGTAGTCATTTTTGGAAGCAAATAAAAAAATGTTTTACAGAGGCGTTTTGATCATTGTGAAAATGAAACAGTTGACTCAGACCATCCCAGCCAGTGCTAGGACAAGTTACTTTAATGCCGAAGGCAAAGAAAGCGGTTGCTCGTACTTTCTCCATGAGCTACACCCCCCTCCTTCTGAAGCACACCAAAGTGGCCACTTCTATTGCCTTCCCTTGGCCATTCCTGTTCCCAACATTCCTGGGGTTGAGCTGTCCGTCACTATAATCAGGGCTGCAGGAACCTTCTTCTGAGCTCACCAGTTTTTAAAAACAGCCCTGACTGCGTAAAAATTTTGTTCTGGGATATGAGTGTGGCCTGGTAAAATCATGATGGGAATTCAACCATGACAGTTTTCTAAAATTTTCACTCTTGTTCTAGGGATTGTATGAAGGGAGAAGAGACCGAAAACAAGAAGGTGGGCTGTACGGTGAATCTGATGGTGAGGAGCAGCGATGGCGCCTATGTAATGTATATACATTGCAATGTGTTTCCATGTGACTGGCTATATTTATACTGTATGTGTCAGTCTTAACATGGTGTTGCATGAATATTTCTGTACATCTGCATGTGTGTGTATGCCTGCATACAATGGTTATGGTGTTATATAACTCTCCCTTCGCTTTCATTATTGACAGAATTTTTACAAATCAGAAATTAATAAAGAAGAGATGTACATCCGTTATATTCATAAGCTATGTGACCTGCACCTACAAGCAGAGAGCTATACAGGTATGAATTTATGTCCCTCAGTGTTCCAGATTTATGTACCTCAGTGGTCCAGCATCCAAAAATAACGCTGCCCAGGTAAGACATAAATGCACAGACATGAATACATTGTCAGATCTAGCCACAGGACCAGTCTATAAATTCCAACAAAAAAGCCGCAGTTATCAAGAATAATTCATTATTATCTCTGGCTGGACCTGTCATAGTCTTGTGTATCCGACATTGTCTTCCCACCTTTTCCTCTCTAGAAGCTGCATTCACCCTGATCCTCTACTGGGAGATGCTGCACTGGGAAGATCGCTCCCTGCGCGAGTTCCTTCATTATCCTGCCCAAAGTGAATGGCAGCGAAAAGAGAGCCTAAGCCGCAAAATCATCCACTACTTCAACAAGGGCAAGGTAGGCAAACTGATGCATGGCCATATATTCTGCCAGTGGGCTGACCTCAAGTTCAATATATATTATAGGACTATAGTTAAATTTGTATTTTTAAAGGTACATTAGGAGTGCATGCAGCAGCTAGAAATGCCAATGTGCAGGCCGAGTATGTAATCAGATGCACTTGGGCTTGTAGTTTATCAGTCTCCAGCAATAATGAACACATCACAAAAGTTTCCCAGCACATTTAACAGCTAGGCTGCAACAAACACAAACCCACTTCTAGCAATAATTAAAAAACACTCACTCCTCGAATTCTGCTGAACTCTCACACTTCGCACATTGCTACCGGTAATAGTTGATATGATGAAAAGTCACTGCTCTCTCTTTTGGGTCCCTCCAGTGCTGGGAATATGCAATCCCCCTGTGCCGAGAGTTGGCAGCTCAGTATGAGAAGCTCTATGACTTTCAGAGCCTCAGCTGGATATTGGTGAGTCTTCCAAGAGGCCATATTTATCTCCCCAGTGCCCGTGTGAATCTTCTCAGTGCCCTTGTCCATCTACCCAATGCCTGTATTAATTTACCCAGTGCCTGTATTCATCTACCCAGTGCCTGTATCCATTAACACTGTGCCTGTATCCATCTCTTTACTGCCTGTATCCATCTCCTCAGTGCCTGTAATCCATCTCCTCAGTGCCTGTATCCATCTCTTCAGTGACTGTATCCATCTCCTCAGTGCCTGTATCCATTTACCCAGTGCCTGTATCCATCTCTTCAGTGACTGTATCCATCTCCTCAGTGCCTGTAATCCATCTCCTCAGTGCCTGTATCCATCTCTTCAGTGACTGTATCCATCTCCTCAGTGCCTGTATCCATGTCCTCAGTGCCCATATCCATCGCCTCAGTGCCCATATCCATTAACTCAGTGCTTGTATCCATCTTTTTAGTGCCAATATTCATCTACCCAGTACCCGTATCTATCTACCCAGTTCCTGTATCTATCTGTTCAGTGCCTGTATCCATTTCCTCAGTGCCTGTATTCATCTACCCAGTGCCCATATCCGACTCCTGAGTGCCTGTATTCATCTTCTCAGTGCCCATATCCATTTACTAAGTGCCCGTATCCATCTACCCAGTGCCTGTATCCATTTTCTCAGTGCCCGTATCCATTTACCCAGTGCCTGTATCCATCTACTCAGTGTCTGTATCCATCTTCTCAGTTCCTGTATCCATCTCCTAAGTCCCCTTATGCATTTACCCAGTGCCTGTATTTATTTCCTCAGTTCCTGTATCCATCTTCTTAGTACCCGTATGCATTTACCCAGTACCTGCATCCATCTACCCAGTACCTGTATCCATCTATCCAGTGCCTGTAGCGATCTTCTCATTGTCTGTATCCATCTCCTTAGTGCCTGTATCTGAGCAATGTAAGGATTCTATTTAATAATACTACTACTATTCTGCTTTGTGTCCTATCATCACCCTCAGAAAATGGAGGCCTCATATTATGACCATATCATGGACCAGCAAAGGCTTGAACCAGAGTTTTTCCGAGTTGGTTTTTACGGGAAGAAGTTTCCGTTCTTTTTACGAGTAAGAACAAATTGTTTGCAAATTATTTTACTCCATTGTCTCTTGCTGAAAGGTTATCCATGGGGTCAGCAAGAGGAATATTTCATTATGTTTACTGATCCTGCATTTTTTGTTTTTCTTGCTTTCTACTTGCTTTCTTCTGATTATGAATCTAATTTCTCCCTATGTGCCCCATAATACTGAACTTCAGACAAACATTTTTAAAAAATCGCCAACTAATTTGGTTATGTACTGATATTATAGGAAAACTTCTATTTTTGTATGGCGGTGTGTTTGTGAAGCGATTATCTCGTCATAAGTCTGTGTTGTACTTTATTTGCCAGCAATACTCTTGCTGTATATTATTTTCAGAATAAAGAGTTTGTGTGCCGAGGTCATGATTATGAGCGGCTGGAGGCCTTTCAGCAGAGGATGCTGAACGAGTTCCCACAAGCTATCGCAATGCAGCATCTCAACCACCCTGACGACACCATACTGCAGAGTGACGCTCAGTGTATCTTTTACTGCGTCCTTGTGTAACACGAATGAACAGACAGACAAGTACAACATTATTTTACTAGCTGCAGAATGTCATTATCTCTTGGTATAGAAATTTAGTGCTACAAATTGTCAATTTTGTGACTTTAAGAAGTGACATATGAAGCCTTAAATTGTCATCATCCTAGCTATCCATATATAGTATATTGAGCCTGATTTATCAAAACACTCCAAGGCAGGAGAGGATACACTTTCATGAGTGAAGGTGGATGATCCAGCAAACCTGAAATGGATCTGAACCAGAATTCAAAACATTTGCTGGCAAATAGCAAATTACTTTAATGAAATCCATTCAGGGTTGCTGGATCACCCAGCTTCACTAATGAAAGTTTATCCCCTTCAGCCTTGAAGAGCTTTAATAAATCAGTCCCAACGACTCTAAAAGTGATATGTGCATCTTCAATAAAGCTTTAAGCACCAAAAATATATCAGTTACAAAAAGGATACCAAAAGTTTACCTTATCCCTGCTAAACGGTGCTGGCACTGATACTTTATTGATATTTTGATATTTGATATCCTGACATGGGCTTTACCTCTTAAGCTGACCCACAGATATAAATATCCATTCTTTGGGTAGATAGTGAACATTCTGACTGTGTAGTGTAAAGTATTGTTCCTTGACTTGCCGATGTAGACCTGCAAATTTATGCTGTAACTCCGCTCCCTGACACTCCGAGAGTTCTCAGTATGGATCACGTCCCTGAGAGGATAAAAAGCTTCTACAGAGTAAACAATGTCCGCAGATTCCGGTATGATCGGCCATTCCACCGGGGAACACGGGATAAAGATAATGAGTTTAAGGTGGGTATTGGTAATTACCTCTCACTCTCCCCCCATCTCTCACTACTTGTACAGTAATTGTGGAAGCATAGCAGAAGGTGAGTTTCATCCATCAGAGCCCTTCGATCACAGCACTGACACAGCCTCATCTCTCTCCCTCATTTTGTCCCTTAATCTCTCTATTGATATATACACATACATGTATAACCTATGATTGTATTTCTCATTCTCAGAGTCTGTGGATAGAGCGCAGTACTCTCACACTGTCTCACAGTCTACCTGGAATCTCCTGCTGGTTTGAAGTACAGAAGAGAGAACTGGTAATGTATAACATTAGTGATTCTTGCATACATCAACATTCTGTTCAATTTTAGAGGGAAAGGCCCTTTGTATGATGTAAAATCTCCCCCTTTCCACCTAATATTGTTATTATTGTCAATAATAAAGTGTTTTTACATAGCACCAATATATTACGCAGTGCTGTGCATTAAATAGGAGTAGCAAATGACACAAAGATATAGACAGTGACACGGGAGGAGGAGAGAACCCTGCTCAGAAGAGCTTACAATCTAGGAGAAGGGCAGCTCCAGAAAAGCCGTGTGAGGAGGTTATGAGCTAAGAAGTCATTCGTAAGTCATTGGAGGAATGAAGACAGCGACTAGGGAGGTATTAACTCTAAGAGCTGTGAAGGGATTTGTGTATCAGGTAGTTAGGTGGGACAGGAGGTGTGGAGGGATTTGTGTATCAGGTAGGTAGGTGGGACAAGAGCTGTGGACAGATTCATGTATCGGGTATGTAGGTGGAACAAGAGCTGTGGAGGGATTTCTGTATCGGGTAGATGGGTGGGACAAGAGCTGTGAAGGAATTTGGAATCAAAGCACAGGAGCTTGAATTCCAAGGTGAAATGGAAGCCAATGTAGAGAGTTGCAAAGGGAGGCAGCACAGGTGAAGTGGTGGGAAGGCTGTGTATCATATCAGGTAGGTAGGTAGGAAGGATGGATAAGTCTGGCTGCAGCATTCATAATAGATTGTAGAGAGGAGAGTTGGGTTAGTGGAATACCAGAGAAGAGGATGTTACAGTACTCCAGATTAGAGATGATTAGAGTGTGTACAAGGAGTTTGGTGGTCTCTGGGGACAGGTAATGGCGGATATTGTATATGTTGTGCAGGTAAAAGTGACAGGACCTGTAAATGTTCTGAATATGAGGGGTAAAAGAGAGGGCAAAATCAATGGTAACGCCAAGACAATCTGCTTTAAGGGAGTGCCAGATTAACAGTTAGAAGTATGTCATATTTGTCAACTAAATGACTGTAAATTAATGTTTCTAATATTATAATATTTTTAGAGCTACATCCCCCAGTGATCTCACTGCAATTATGTAGCTTTTTAGCAGGACACAACATTAGAGGTGGCAGCAGGGGCTGATCTATATCAGACATTTATAAACACAGCAAAGAGCTGCACAGGCAGCTGGATGTACATTATTGCCACAAAGATGGCACTATTATGTTGGAGAGGAAAGCAGATGTAGGTTATGACAGTTATACTGTGATCTCTATGAGGGGTAATAAGTACCTGAATGTGTTACACTGGCACATAACTTATCTGTAATCTGTACCTAATATAAAAATATATATCTGATAACAAATCTACTTCAATTAATTAATATTAATTGGGCTTAATTATAAGATTTAGAACAAGCAAATTGTAAACAAATTGACATTTGATCATGAAAGTAATACGCTAATTACTTCTAATATTGCCTGGTTCTGCCAGGTGGAGGTCAGCCCACTGGAGAATGCCATTCAGGTTCTGGCTAACAAGACGCAGGAGCTGCGGGCACTGATCACGCAGTATCAGCACCACAATCTCCATGGAAACATCAACCTTCTCAGCATGTGTCTGAATGGCGTCATCGATGCTGCAGTCAATGGAGGAATCACCCGATACCAGGAGGTAGGATGGGGATGGAGTAATGGGAGTGGGGTCTATCTCTCTATCTATCTCTCTCTCTCTCTCTCTCTCTCTCTCTGTCTGTCTATCTATCTATCTATCTATCTATCTATCTATCTATCTATCTATCTATCTATCTATCTATGTATCTGTTTATCTCTTTTGTTACTATTTCTTCTCAGTGTCATGCCTCTCTCTTTCCCCTTTCAGGCATTCTTTGATAAGGAATATATCACCCAACACCCAGAGGATGCAGATAAGATCAGCCAGCTGAAGGAGCTGATGCAGGAGCAGGTAGATAACGAAGAGTTATAATGAGGAATATTAGATATTCTTCCCTTACCGAAGGTCTCGGGCGGTTTTGTTAGGTCTTATGCCCCGTAGAGTCCAGTTCTGCCCAATCCAGAACCTGCTAACTGCAATTGTTGGATTTCATCTCTGATTTCTGGTTGATACAGTGCAGACAGTTCTTCTTGCAGATACATCTATAAATAAGATCTTGTGTGAATATTTCAATTAGAAAACATTTTTTAATAAGTTAGAATGCTTGTCAAGTTTCAGTGTACTGTGTAATTATATTTGTAATTAAATTTTATCATGGCAAAGAAAGTCTCGACAGTTCTGCACTTGTAATCCCAGTTTGGTGCATTTTGCTAAAACATGATTTGTGTTTTATTATATCCATTGTTTATTTTAGCCATTATATAAGATATAATTATATGTCTCTCCTAGGTACATGTGTTGGGAGTGGGGCTAGCAGTACACGAACGTTGTGTGCACCCTGAAATGCGACCACTGCACAAGAAGCTGGTAGACCAGTTCCAGGTCATGCGTTCCAGCCTATACCAGGTAAAAACCTTTTTTATTTTATTATTGTCTATACACTATCACATCCCTACGAAAAGGTGAGAGCTAATTGACAATACATTTTCACACATTATAATAAATGCATTCTGTGCTGAGCTTTGCAGCTTTTCTTATACACCCCCCAGGAGTTTCCTACACTGGAGAAGTTGAATCCATCATGCACACCACTTCCTCGAGGCGGAAACATCCTATTATCACATGGAGCGCTAAATAACGATAGCATAAGACTACTCCACAGACACAGGTACATCCTATGGAATGATCTTACATAATTCCTAGTTCCATAACCGCAGTGTGTGACCTTATATGTTATTATTATCTGCAGCCCTCTTGTGGTCCTGGGATCCGTGCGACATTCATCTTCCTCGCTCTCATCTCACGCCTCCAGCGACACTGGGACAACACCCACTGCCGTGGACAGCGAGAACGAGGACCCCTACTCTATGCAGGTGACATTGCAAATATTCAGCTCAGTAAAATATATTCTGGACAGTTTTAATAGAGAAGAACCGTGAGATGGAGCTGGGTGGGACACAACTGAAAGTTGAACAAGGGGGAACGGTATTCTTGTTTTAGTTGTCACCAGCACAGGACTCTTCAAGACCACTATCAGGAATTTCCTGGGCCCCACCCCTCCATGTCTACAAGTGCCATCATTGCAAAAGACAAGCTCTTTTGCTTAAGGCCTGGTACAGAAGTACCCCGTGTCCCCCCTTGACGGCAGCCCTGGGTGTCCCTTGTGGAGGATTTGACTTAAAACCCACAACCACCAAGACAAAAAGAGTAAATCCTCCCAGTGGGGTCACCAACAACAATAAAAACCTGATGGGTTTTGGCCCTACCACTCTCCAAAAACTAAACAGGTACACTTTACACTTAAAGTTTATCCTTCTGTCTGTTTGCCTTTCAGATGCTGCTACCCCACTCCCTCCACGCTGGATCCATCACTAATGTTTCTGCATTATCTTCATCCTACACAAGCCCCTCTTCCTCCAGCCTTAGCTCCACCCACTCTGCACCATCTCAACTTGTCAACTCTGCCCCCTCTAGTACACGAGGTATGTAGAAATGCGAGTTTGCATGAAGGTTTGAGAAAAAAATAGACAATATTCAGAAATTATAACACCAAAGTTGCCCAGCCAGCCTATAATATTTGCCATTTCTGTAACAGACACCTCCCTCTTTCCTCCTTTGACAAACCTCCCCAGTGCAATGTGCTTTAAATCATGCAGGTTGCTGGAGCCACTTCACCCTAAAGATAGCTGCAGGTAAAGTGGGTGGGGGGAGCTGTATGGCAGTCTAAACAAAAACTAAATCCAGTGAGCCACGTCGTTTGTATATCACATGCTCCCCTTTCCAGACACTGCAGATGACAGTGGAAGGCGTCAGTGCTGTCAATCCAGTGGGTGGGGCTAGGCACTGATTGACAAACTACAGGATTGTAAATATGCAGTGACTATGCTGATAGCCACACCCCCTGCAACATCTCCTCCCACTGTACTGCAAGCAGGCATTGTACATAAATCTGACCACTCTGCTCTGAATACAGTAGTGCAGCATAGTTGTAACACCATTATGTAAAGTTGCATTAGGAGCCCCTAACTGGCAGAATTACCTGGTGTTTTTTGAGAATCTGTAGGAAATTTGTAAATGCAGAAGGACTGATATTAAAGTACTGAAGTACAATGTAACACTGGCTGTATTGCTGGTATTAAAGGGCCAGTACAGCTACAGTATAATATAAAAAAAGCAGAATCAGTTCCAACAACACTGGACATTTCATATACAGCCAATGCATGATGAAGTTCCCTGGCCGGAAATCATTGATGCTTATTGCTAATGGGAGTAATAACCATTTTTAGGCCCTTTAGAAATTCTGGGGCTCACATGTGGAATGTCAGTTCAATAATTTTCTATATTTCCCCTTTCAGGTTCTCCCTCACTGCCAGATAAATACAGACATTCACAAGACTTGGTAATGCTGCTTCCAGCACCACGGGACCGGCCCAGTAGCGCCATGTATCAGACTGGCGCAGACAATGCACAGGTATTGAACTGTAATAGTAAATATTGATTAAAGGAGAATGTCAGTTTTGAAAGATCTCTAAACGATGGATCCAACTTCTTATGCGTGACTTTCTCTCTTTTATGTTTCCCCTGGTGGTGTCCCAGCGCTGTGTCTACCCGCGAGCTCTGTTCCAGCAAGTCCTTGGCCCCTGCAAACCTTGCAGTGACCCCAACCTCTCGGTGGCAGAAAAAGGTGACCACCTCTCTAAATTGTATACAGTATAAATTTGTGCATGGTCAGATTTATTGCCCCCACCGTTTAGTAGAAAGTGTGTGTGTGTGTGTGTGGGGGGGGGGGGGGGGTTCCGGATCTGCAAAATCCCAACCTTAACCCTAAATTACATCCTATAATTCTAATCTTTTCCTGGTCCCTAACTGTGGTCCTAAATCTCAATATAGCTCTCAGATTATTTATAATCATCCCTAACTCCAAGGTAAATTTACAACTGGTCACCAACCTTACACTAACTCAAGCCAAGCTAAACCTTTATACTAACCCATAATCTTAACCTAGCCCTCAACCTGATTTCAAGTATAATCCTAAATCAAACCCTAAATCAAATAGCCTTCAACCTAACTACTCCAAACCTTCAACCTAACCCTTAACCCCAACCCTAATGTACAACCTAGTCAACAACCTAACCTTTAATGAAACCCCTTACCTTCTAATCTAACCTGTACTTATAACCCATAGACTCATCCTAATCCTATCTATAACCTAGCCCAACCCTAACACTGAAACAAAGCTCTGACTTTATTCCAAAATCTTAGATTTACCCTTAAATCCAACTCTAACCTACAATCTAACTTCTTCTTCTGGCCCTGAATCCCCACCCAACCCTTAACTCAACCCAAACCCCTCAGTCTTACCCTAAATCTCATAAAGATAACCTGTCATCTATGTTGGTTGTGTGTTGTAATTTTGTGTTGTTCTGTTGTTTGTATCTGGCTTTGTACATAGGATTGTTTGTCTTATTTGTGGCTTTCTCTATGAGATCAGCAGGCAAACAATAACCAAAAGCAAATAAAACCATAGAAAATGTCCTCCAGTGTTCTAAATGTTATTCTGTTTCATGTGAGTTGCTGAATATATATTATTGTTGTTGCTCTTAGCACTGTTTTACTATAATTGTAATCCCAGGAGTCTAATGCAGTGATATACTTTTAGAACTCCTTTAAGATCCCCCAGTATCTCTACTTGTACTGATTGCATTCTTTATCTTTCACTGTTTCGGATGTCCCCTCCATGACGTCCTGGCTGTACCACTGTCCTCTCCTGGTCACTGTGTTTTGTCCTGTGATGTCCTGGCTGTACTGCTGTCGCCCTCTCCTGGTCACTGTGATGTATTGTTCTACGTCAGTCCTGGCCGCACCAAGCAGTTGGAGTTTGGACAGTGGGACCAGAGAATCTCTTCCTTTCTTGACATCTCATGTTGGGAGTGTCCTCACTCCCACCGGGACCCCCAGAGGCCTGCTCCAGGGTATGTGTTGTGTGATGGAGCAGAGGGAAGCAATGGGGGTATTAAAAACAAATAAATATACTGATATATGTGTTCCAGTATTAATGTGGAAAATTTAAACTCCCATTTTCTCCCCCCCCCCCCCTTCTTTTGTGTCTGTCCTTCCCTTTTCTCTCTGTCACAATTTTTTGCCTCATTCTCTCCCTTTTCTGTCTTTCATCTCTCCTTTACTTCTCTCCCCCCTCTTCTCTTGCTCTTTTCTCTTTCTGTCCCTATCCTTCTTTCTTCTTCCTTCTCTCTCTCTCTCCTCCTCCTCCTCTCTTGCTCTTTTCTCTCTCTTTTTCTCTCTCCTCCTTCCCCTTCTTCTCTTTTCTTTTTCTCCTCTGTTTACCTCATTCTTTTCTCTCCTCCTACTTATCTTCCTCTTCTCTTCTCTCTTCAACTACTTCTCTTCTCTTCCACTTTATGTGTCTCTTATTCTTTTGCGCTCTCTCTCCTTATTTTGCCTTGCTCCTCTGTCTCTCTCTTTCTTCTTTTCTCCCTCTCCTACTTTTTTTCTATACTTCTCTTCACTACCCCTTTTTTACTTCTCTTTTCTACTCCTCTTCTCCTACTTCTCTCTATCCTCCTACTTCTCTTCTCACTCTTTCCTTCTTCTTTTCTCTCCTCCTACTTCTCTTCTGTCTTTCCTCCTACTTCTTCTCTCTCCTATTCTCTTCTTTTGGCTTACTTCTCTGTCTCTCTCCTTCTCTTCTCTTCTCTCTCCTTCTTTTTCTTTTCTTCTCTTCTCTCAACCTACTTCTCTTTCTCCTCTCTCTCCTTCCTTCTCTCACTTTCTCTCTCTTCCATTCTTTCTCCCTATCTCCTCTCACACCCTTTTCTGTCCCTCTCTCTCTCTCCTGCTTTCTTTCTCCTCCTTTCTCTTTTCTTGTTTCTTTCTCTTTCTTTCCATCCCCTCACTTCTCCTTCCCTCCTTTTCCGTTCCTTTTCTCCCTGAAGGCCATTACTCTCTGCACTTTGATGCTTTTCATCCCTCAATGGGGGAAGGAGCTCCTGCATTACCCACCAGATCCCTGCGTAAGGTAATGACCCACCTTGCTGGCACTGAGACATTTTTGGATACAGTGACCATAGTACAGAGCACAGACATCACTGACAATGTAACTGATCCTCCATATTGCAGACTACCACTGATATCTTATACACAAAAGGCTGAACTATATGAACCGTGATCATTGCCTGAACTCTTATATACACATATATAGGTAGTATATACTAATAATATTATAATAAATTATTCTATCTGCATCCTGTCATTGGTGTGGATGGAGCCCAGTTATATGGAGATCACCTTTTATGTGTTTCATATTGGGTCAATGCAAAACTAATGTGTGGTAATTCAGTAAACAAATACAAGGGAATAATATCTCTGATAGCAAATACACTTTGCATTACATCACAGCAGTATGTAGGATGGGCCCCCAATGTTTTACTGAGCTCCCAGTCCATCTGGGCACTGTGCCACTTCTATGGGCCATGTAAATGTTTGTGTAAGAAGGATGGGTGGTATATCTGTAGTCTCACTTGGTCCTTCTTTTTCCACAGAGCCCCCTGCACACGATCCCCGCCTCACCCACCAGCCCACAGTCCTGCTTAGATGGCAGTAACTCACCTCTCTCTGGGAGTGCCAGCAGTGGTGTCTCCTCTCTGAGTGAAGGGAACTTTTCCGGCTGCCCTGATGCCACAACCAGCGCAGATCCGCGGACGGAGGAGGAGCAGAGCGGATGTTTCCAGCACTACCCACCTGTGCGGTACAGCCTCTCCGACCCCAATGGGCTGGAGACACCCAAGACCCAACCATGCCGGAGCCACTCTGCCCCCAGTGGGGTCACTCCTCCGCGCTCACCCAGTGGCGATCAAGAGGAGGAGAATTCAGAACAGGAGCGGCTGCGGAGAACCAGGAGGAACTGCCACATGGGCAGAGAACCACCCGCGCGGGTTGGGTGGGAGCACAATATGGGCAAACCTTAGACCGGGACTGAACTGGAGGAGACTGGGGGGAACTGGAGGAGGGGGAAGGAGAGAGGAATGTGCATGAAAGGATCAGTATGACCCAGTGTTGTGTATGAGGATGAGGGAAGGATCAATATGACCCAGTGTTGTGTACGAGGAGGAGGGGAAGGATCAGTATGACCCAGTGTTTGTGTATGAGGAGGACGGGAAGGATCATTATGACCCAGTGTTGTGTATGAGGAGGAAGGAAAGGATCAGTATGACCCAGTGTTTGTGTATGAGAGGAGGGGAAGGATCAGTATGACCCAGTGTTTGTGTACGAGGAGGAGGTGAAGGATCAGTATGACCCAGTGTTGTGTACGAGGAGGAGATGAAGGATCAATATGACCCAGTGTTGAGGAGGAGGGGAAGGATCAGTATGACCCAGTGTTTGTGTATAAGGGCATTTTGGGTATATTTCAGTGAATCTCAGTTGTCTCTCTCCTTACGTCACCCCCCTCTCCCCCTCCTCCCACCACCGTTCTCCCCCAAACACAAATACTATCTGTAACTCTCAGCTTGTCTTCTTGCTCCCACCCCAGACATTTGGGAACATTGTGGCATACCTGTCCGCCGTGTCACCACTTAGGTATCACCTTTGATGTCTCTGAGGGTAGTGAGGAATAGTGAGCTGCCATGGGGCGCCTTCATTCTATGTCTTCATATACTCTACCCTCTGGCGGTGCTGTGTTGTGTCCCCAATGGTCAGCTTTCCGCAGGGTGTGTGTTTGTATATATACGGTGTCCGCATGTTCCTCGCACACCACGTGCCGTCCAGTTTCTGTGTAAATAAGATTCACCGTTTCTGTTGTGATTTTTTTTTTCCTTCAGATGGTTGTTATATGAAAATAAAGTTTACCACCCCAGACATTGACATTGTGATGTGAATGATTGTGGCTTTAATGAATGACCCCCCCCCCCACTGGGGGAACAGGAAACGATAAGTGCCAAGTTCTGCCAGGCTGCAACTACACCCCATTCACCAAGAGAGAACCTCAAGAAAAGGAACCAGATTATTAATTAATATTTCCAGTCCCAAAATATTTGAATTCAACTCAAAACAAATTAATAATTTATTTAACTATATGTACAAGTATAAACTATCAATAAATCAGCCCCAATGTGCACCCAACACCCAGCAGCTGGCAGGCAGAGCAGTAGCATGGCAAGGTGTTGGTGTTTAAACACTGCCTCATTGTGGCAAAGAACCAAACTACAACATGATTCTAATTAAAACAGTTCTCCTAAAACTTGTATTCAGTATATGTATTCTTAATATTTCAATTCATACCAGTGACACCAATAAAGGGTGTTTTTGCACACTGAGGGTTATTACTGAAACCAAAGAAGAGGGGGTAGAGAGTATTATTGCTGCTTCTGTTGTTAAATCCTAGCATGTTACTTTCAGAGGCTCTCTCTGGTATATGCGTGTGTATTCCTCTGGTTTTATTATAAAGCATATGGCTGTTGATGTTTTAGAATTAGAATTTGCAAAATGGAAATCCATGATTTACATGCAGCTTTATACAGACTTGTTGATAAAAATGTGGCCCTTGGAACCTTTTAAATTAAAAAACACTTCTCAAACCTATACAGGAAAATGCCTTAAATTCAATTGCTGCATGCTCATTTTCTGGAGCATGAAAAATGAATACGCATTAAATCACTGGTTAAACTAGTCAGGGGCAGTCATGGGTAAAAATAGGTCTAGTCCCTCAAAATCAGGGGCAGTTAGGAGGTATGAAGAGAGACAGTCCTTCTAAATCAGGGGTAGTTAGGGGGTATAATGAGGGACAGTCCTTCCGAATCAGGGGCAGTTAGGAGGTATGATGAGGGAGAGTCCTTCCAAATCAGAGGCAGTTAGGGGGTATGAAGAGGGACAGTCCTTCAAAATCAGGGGCAGTTAGGAGGTATGAAGAGGACAGTATCTCTAAATCAGGAACAAATGTAAAGTATTAAGAGGGACAGTCTCTCAAAATCAGAGACAGCTGTGAGATATGACCTCTCTTTATTACATATAACATTTCTGGATGATTCCATACATCCTTCTGTTACATATTTGCAAAAATTGTATTTGCAAAAAAGCAAACTGAAAAAAAAAAGACTAATGACTAGATGGAAGTCTGGAACACAACCTGACGATGCTTCCAAAATGACACTGTAGAGACAAATGACAAAACTTTACCCTGATGGTTCTGGGTGCTGTGAACTGGGCACCTTCCTGCACATATGGTGGACATCATTGGCATAGAAGCAGTGGTTGCAGAGCTCCCAATGGAGATCGGACCCCATACTCCAAAGGACCTGTAGGGGCCCTCCCCATGCCCACTGTCTGACTGCTCATTCACAGAATTAACAGGGGGGATCATCTACCACTGGCTTCCTTTTCTTGGCTCTGCATTACATGGTGTTA
Source organism: Pyxicephalus adspersus (assembly GCF_032062135.1). NCBI lineage: Eukaryota > Metazoa > Chordata > Amphibia > Anura > Pyxicephalidae > Pyxicephalus > Pyxicephalus adspersus. The sequence continues at coordinate 45,081,353 of NC_092865.1, read as the reverse complement.
CCTGTCAGAGCCCAGGGCAAAGGATGACATTAGTAGAAGATCGATATAGCGGCTGATAAAGCAACACTCACAGGTAAACTTATAGGGGGTCCATGCCAACAGTGGTCTGGGGGCTCCTGATGTGAATGTAGGATTCTTATGTAAAGGAGCGACTCTAATGTTAAAGGAGACTCAAAATGTAAAGATGGGACTCTGTTGTGAAGGACCTTGTCCTAAATGGAAGGGGTCTGTTCAAAATTTAGATCTGTCACTCATTTATCAGTTGCTAGGAGACTATAGGTGGCAGTGAAAAAAATTTGGAAGAGTAGGGCCTAGGTCCATATTTCCCTTTGGGAGCCATAGATCAGTACCTAGGAGATCACCAGTGGTACTGCAGAGTTGCAGTGTGAGGGGGCCCAGGGCCAAATACCACATTAGGGCCCATAAGTCTGTAGCTACACCGCTGGTGGACACATCCACTGCTTTGATTTTGATTGCATTCTATATATAAGTAGTGGCCCTTCAGGGGTTGGGGATCCATGATGGTATATCTTCCAAGGTTTTGCGGGGTCCCAAGACCTGAAGCCTTAGTTTACCTGAAAGACCCAATGAAAAGCCCCTAGAAGAATCCAGTGTTAGGCTGGGTATCATATACCGTAGGTATCATTGCCTCCACATAGGAACATGACAGACCAGGGGGGACCACTGATCACATGGAAGTCTTCTGACAGCTACAATGCAGGTCGTAGGGAAATCCAGGGAAACGTGGGAAGGTTGAAATTAAAAACCCAAAGCTTTGAGGAGTCTGAGACTTCTTTGAGTTCTTCATCAATTCATTAACAGGTGCATGTGACCAGTTGACCTGCACTCTACTTTGTTTAAGTAGGTTATTGCATTCCAACAATCAAAACCTTTTTAAAGCAAACAAAAGCCCACCAATAGAGAACATAGCAAGCAAGCCAAATGTCCCAATCCATAATGGGGTCATGGTCAACAGGGTCAAACCTATTCACAGTAATTTGCTAATCAAGTTTAATTTAAACCCACCCTGATAAACGAGAAACTACTTTATGCAATGTTATTCTGCTGTTCTGTTCGACATATTTAATAAGGACTTTTCAAAGATTTGCCATCAGATGCCCTTATCAAACATGGCAGACAGCTTCCGCATTCCTCACCTTCAACCAATCATAGAGCGACAACTATCCCGCATCCGCGCGAGACGTGGCCGTACATTCAGCCTATGGCGGTGCGGGACGTGTTACAGGCGTGGAGCTCTGGCCAATGATTATATGCAGCGTGGAAGCGGGTCCGGCGCATCAGCCAATAGGGAGCGAGCGTGGGCGGGTGGGGTTGCTAGGTGACGCGGTGGTGCCGGTGTGCTGAGAAGAATCACTGTGCGGGCTGAGAAGACGAGGATGAGTACTGCGGGAGCTCTCACCGTCGCCGGCCTCCTTCTCCTACTGGCAGAGCCGGGGCAGCCGCTCCGAGCCGGAGAATGCGAGGGTGAGTGGGGTGTAGGAGGAACAAGAAAGATCGTGGGAGATGAAAGTATAGAGGGGCGTGAGGGCGAATGTGGGAGAAGAGGGTCAGGCCTGAGGGGAAGGGGATATGTTGGGGGAGAATATAATACTATAAAGGCAAACTATCTAAAGGAAGGGGGATGGGGGTATTTGAGGGAGTGGGGGGTACCAGTATAGGGGTATGTGAGGTTGGTGAAAAGCTTATGGGGCTTATATGAGGATAAATGATGTGAAAGATACAGAGAGGGTGTTATATATAAGATATAAGTGGGGGGAAGGGTGTGTTATGGTCAAAGAGGGGAAATGAGGTGAGAGCAGGATGTATGAGGAATGGAGGGTGTATGATAAGTGGGATGTATGATGAGGATGAAGGGGGTATGTGTCATTGGGGAGGGTAAAAGTAAATGTGAATGAAGGGGGGTATATAAGGGGGAGGGAGGTTGTAGGAGGAGGTAAGTGTTGGTGGAGGGAATAGCAAACAGCCAATTGGAAGGTGACCTAATGATGATAATGGTATTTTGGGGTAAGGGGTGGGTTTGTGATAGTGTAAGGGGTGAAGAATATGAAGGGTTTATGAGAGAGGGCAGGGGGTATATGAGGCAGGTTTGTGGAGAATGGTGTGTGTGTGTATTAAGGTGGGATATATAAAATCCCCTGATTTGTTAATGGAATGAGGTGTGGAGAGAATAGTACATTTATTAATTTGCTTCTCCAGTGCCCCCGGTATTGCCCCTTGATCCCTACTCTATATCAGGATGTGGGGGGTGGTGGCTGTGCCTATTTACATATCTAGGAAAGTTGAGGGTGGATGTGTGGGGTAACTCCAAGGGTAAGTTGTCTCTTTATGCCAGCAAGTTGCGCCTGCCTATTATACACCTGAACACTCAGGAGTCAGCTTGTCCCTAAATATGTTCAGGGCTGCCATCTTTATCTTCCATTCTCCAATCAGTGAGTCTTGGGATCCAATATCGGGAAATCAGATATTTATGTTCCAGGATCAGAGAAATGGAATAGTGAAATGAGCAGAGCGGCCATCACCTCCACCCTCATACCATTTTGTGTCCCATTCACAGCGACTGGAGGTGGGGGGGCTTGGTGGCCACCCAATGCATTGCATTCAGGAAATTTATCTCACACATTTGGCCTAGGGCTGTAGTAGATGAGCTGCTCCTGGTGACTGCAGGATCTGTTAGTTGTGACCCGGTCATTGTACGGTGGGGTTGGTTCTGTGCTCTATTCCCCTGGGACGTGGGGTTTCCTGTATGGGTTGGTGAATGCCCTAATAGAGTTGATTGTTACTGTGGCCCCATATAACCTGCGCTTCTTTTCTGCAGTCTGTGTCTCCTTCCTGAGCCGCTTCTACCAGTCGCTTAAAGAGAAGAATGTAGAATTCACATCAGCTGCCGTGGAGAAGGAGCTCACCAAGTCCTGCAATGAAGCAAAAGGCAAAGAGAACAGATTTGTATGTATCATTCCATGACCAGCGCGGTGTTATATGTTGGTGCTTTATAAATACTAATGGTATATAAATACCAAATAATATTAATAGGTCTTACCTGATTTCAAAAGACCGATGCCCTGCTGTGTTATCCATATAGACTCCATAATTAAATGTAGAATACTGCACCCCCCAATTACTGGGCTTTGGGGGGGGGGGGGTATTTAGTCAGTTTAGTTAGTAGGCTTGTTGTGCTCTTATTGGGGAAATGCTTAAATTTAAGGCTTTAATATTAAATAAAAAAAGTGAAAGTTTACAGTTCAGTAATCTTATTTCGGTGAACTGTTCCCAACCCTTAGGTGAAGATTTACCTAACTGGATAAACAACCGCCATGTTTATAGACCCAAACAACTATTATTATTAAAAAGGATATATATAGCAGCAACATATTACATAGCACTGTACGTTAAATAGGCTTTACAAATGACAGACAGTGACACAGGAGGAAGGGAAGGACCCTGCCCAGAAGAGCTTACAATCTAGGAGGTGGGGGATGAATCACACGATAGGAGGGGGGTATACAATGTCCAAATTTTGCAGCTGACCAGTCTTGCATGCTTGCATTAGTTTTCCTTTATCAGGCATTATTTTCTGTTCTGGGTTTACAACACTCTGTGCTGCATTTTTTGAGAATTATTTTTGTCACCCCAGGACAGGAAGTGTTAAGGCTACAGAACACCCCCCCCCCCCCCCCCCTTTTTTTTATAACATGCTTTCCTTGGTTTATTGTCAGGGTTTACACCCACTGCTATCTATAAATCTGTGTTTTCACCTCCTTTAGTGTTATTACATTGGGGCCACCAGTGATGCTGCCACAAAGATCACTAATGAAGTTTCCAAGCCGATGAGCAACCACATTCCACCAGAGAAGATCTGCGAGAGGTTAAAGAAGAAAGACAGCCAGATCTGTGAGCTGAAATATGGTAAGTGGTAGCAGGTTGTTACTTAACCTGACCAATGCACCTTCCAATGTTTGAAGATCAAGTTCAAGCGAGCAGTTTGGTGAATCACAGGACAGAGCAGCAATCTCAGCCATGGGGGTCACCTTGCTGAAAGTTTCCTAGCACAGCATTGTATTACACTTGCAGTCCATAACTGCCACCTAAACGCAGTAAACTGCCAATATGCAGTTTGTGGTTTTAGAGGTTTGGGCACGGAGATCTTAGAACAAAATGGGCAGCTACTAGGTTTTTTTGAATATCTGCATTCATTTATGACATGCATTTTAGTGTCACTTGTATCAAAAGCTTTAACTACCATATTTCAGTCATTGGGGGTTCATGGGTGACCTGCACACGATTGTGAGATAGTTTAATGGCACCTGGCAGGTCATTGGCTTAATTAAGTTTGAGTGGGGTGGGGGGTCTTCATGGCATGCAGTGTGTCAAAAATTGGTTTCCCCCTTAGTCTGGTAGAATTTCCCACTACTTCTATACCATGAGGCCATCCCCAGAGCCCAACAACCATATCGGGAAATGGGGGCAGGGGGCTGTGCAAATCTAATTACATATCCAGGAGGGTCCCCACATACTGCAACCCCTAACTATGCTTTTGATGGAGAGGGTTCATTGCTTGCATACCTTATCATCAGATTTGCTATCATAGGAATGCCAGGAACCTGATATATAGATATACTGTGTTAAAATTTTCCAGACCCAAAAAAACAAATCTATTGCCCAGCATGTGTATTGCCCTCTGATGCGGCGCCATATTTCCTCTGGGTTGAATGTTGCCTGCACTTATCCAGCCCACCTGAGCCCTGGCTGTTGTCTTCATGCTGACCTGGGCTCGCTATACCCGTATACAAAGTTGAAGATTTGGAGTTGGGGCTTTGGAATGACACATTCTATAGGCCTTACATTTCTTTACATTTATGAAAGTCTGTGCACCCCGGAGATTAATGCTTTGTTCTCCTCACAGACAAGCAGATTGACCTGAGCACAGTGGATCTGAAAAAGCTTCGAGTGAAGGAGCTGAAGAAGATCTTAGATGACTGGGGCGAAACCTGCAAAGGCTGTGCTGAGAAATCCGACTTCATCCGTAAGATTAACGAACTGATGCCCAAATATGCTCCCAATGCTGCCCATGCACGGACTGACCTCTGATCCCCGAGGAGCCACAACACAGACTCCATACACTGACCTTGGGAAAGCCAGCCAGTGGACTGACCTTTAGTTTATTTTACTTTTAACAACATAGATTTTGTTTTGTTCTTGGTTTGTCCAGAGATGGAGCAGTTTACAGAAGCTGTGGGACTCTCTTCTCTTTGATATATTAAGTTATTGCTCTGCCAATGTGCAGCAATGGTTAAAGAATTTTTTTTTCTTTGATTTTTATTTCTGGAGTGGGAATTTATTTCTATGAAAATAAAAGCATCCACCCTGGGTTTTTTTCCTTGCTGTGCTGACCATACACTTGGCTCTAGACTTGTCACACGTGGCTGTCCTGCATGTATCACATCTCTGTACCTCATGCAGTTCTCTTGGAAGTGACAACAATATGGAATCGTCTGCAGCCAAAGCACACCGCACCTCCACCTGTAGGTAGCTTTACACAAAGTGGGTACATCAACGGTCATATCAGTATTTTACCACCCACACAGAAGATAAAGGTGCATCGGACTGTGGGACGTGTACTAGGGGTTCACTGATCTGTGGAGGATTTGCAGATTGTGGAAATCACATCTTGATGATCCCATTCATATTTCTATTAAAACTTTCTATCTCGGAATGACCTGACCTCTCAACAATTTCTGTTTGCTTTGCTGGTGTTTATTCGAGAAGTGACAGTACTAACTGTCAGAGATAACAAAAATGGTGGCAAAATAAACAAATTTCATTACAGAACCATGGCCATTCTTATGGAGTTATAAACTTCCTCCTCTTCTGGAAAGGCTTGCTCAAGATTTTGGGTTGTGTCTATGGGAACTTGCACCCATTTGGGGGGGTCAGGTGGTGGTGATGGAGAAGATCTGGTTCTCCATTCCAAACCACCCCAAAGATCTTCAGTAGGGGGCAGCCCCAACTGCAGTGGGTTTCAAAGTCCCAGTCACAGCCCTGTGCAGGTAAAAATCTGAATAAAGTCTGCTGATCTTTAACTGCACCCTGGCCTCCAAAGGGCTGACTTCAACCCTTTGACACAAACCATGGCAGCTGCCAATGCAAAGCTCTACTAGAATTGGAGTGCCAAAGAACATAATGAACCATGGTTTGTGAGGTCAAATGGTTGTTGATGCAAAAAAGCTCATTGCAGTGATCTCCCCGGCCCCTTTTAGCTAGGTGCACCACCAGTTGGGTCACACTACCAGGGCTGCCCCCACCTACAGCTTCTTCCCACCCAGGTTGAAAACTTATGCATTGCATAGAATGCTCCTTCACATTCTTGTATTTCACATTGATGTAGCCTGGTCATTTTACAATTGAGTTGGCAATGCACCCTAAAGCAAAAAAAGGCACAAGTCTGTATACAACCCAGGACATGTGTGCTGTGCTGCAGTATGAATGCATCATCCTGAACTGTAACTGGTTTTGGTGCTGCATGCATTCACAATATGACGCAGACGCAGCATTGCATTCCTCACTGCAGGTACCTATGGTAAAATAGGTTTATGGGTAAGAATGGACAGGACTGCAGCATTTACATTCTTGCAAACTCTACAAATGTGCTGCATTACCTTCCCTGGCTGATAATATATCTGCAAAGCCATCAGTGATACTATATAAAATGCACCACTCTTATATAGGTGTGAAAAATAAAAAAGGCGCCCACATCTGTTCACATGGGGAAGCTGCCAGGCTGTTGTATTGTTCCGTGCCCTGTACATTGATCATTTGTGAGTTCATGAGTACTCAAATGCACAAATGTATTATTATTTTTGTGTAGGTGATTATAGGACAGTACATTCACTTATGTACATAGGGCGCCCTGAATGACTGGTAATGAGTATCTTAAGGTATATCTGCATTGTGTGGTTTCATTAGTTTTATTTGGACACAAGGCTAAATAACATCCATTTATACAGCTGTAATAATATACTAAAGCATGGACATAAATACTGTGCATGAGATGTAGTACCTCCAATGCTCTGTAGGTGGAGCTGGTGACTGTATTTTCCTCTATTACACTGTGCAGAGGTCTTCACCCCTTCCCCATTAATTCCATGTGAAAGATCACTGCTCCCACCCCTATTTATGCCATGTGAAAGATTATTCCTCCCTATCCCATTTATGCAATGTGAAAGATTGTCCCCCTCCCCCATCCTATTTATGCCATGTGAAAGATCCCTGCCCCCCTCCCCCCC
>NC_092865.1:45072995-45073894 GCF_032062135.1 Pyxicephalus adspersus | reverse complement strand
CCCCTCCCCATCACCCCCACTCTTTTGTTTTCTTCTCCACCTACCTATTAACTCCTTATTTTAACCTACCCCAAAGAAGTAAAGAAAGAACCCCCCACATGCCGGTTGTCCCTCTAATACCAATGCTGAAAGAAGTGTTCCCGGTACCCGGCATGGTGCAGTTCCATGGACCCCAGGATTTAGAATTGTTCGGGGTGGTAGGTTTGGTCCGGCTTTCCCCCCTTCAGCACCCCCTCACCCCTAATGCTATATAATACCAAGGCATAGAATACAGGACAACCCAGAGTTTCTGTTGGGATCTATAGGTACTTTTTGCACTTATTGAACTATGTTGGTGCTGTATAAATAGATATAGAAAGAACCATCATGGAGGAAAAGCTACAGTGAGAGGGAAATACAAGGAGTTAATTGTTGAGTATTGGGGTTTAGAGATGGATCTGCACCGTTGCCCGCTCCCCCTTTCTTTGGGGATTTCTGTGACTCTCCTGTGATTGGCTGGTCGCCTCCACACCGAGGTTTTCAGGAACACAAACAAATCAAATCTGATGGCTGAATCCCATCTGGCAGGCAAATTAGCCCCCAGTCCCCTGGTTGCTGGGACACCAGCTGGGTACGTCAGTGGTGACAGAGGGGGGGGGGGGGGATTTGCATGTTAACATTTTAGGACTGCTGGAGCCCTGGGTGCCATTTCTGAAAAAAGAACTATCGGTGCTGACCCAGTGTTGTGAATCAAGGTATAAAGTGGGGAGGGATGAGATCCTCTGTCAGGCATTTATTGCTGTCTGATGACATCAGAAGTGACAAAAAAATGCAAAATGTTAATGAGATGAAATGATTTGGTGTAGCATCAGAATTCACCTGATTTCCTGAGGGGGGATCTCTCCAGTGGGGACACAGAG
>NC_092865.1:45036514-45072610 GCF_032062135.1 Pyxicephalus adspersus | reverse complement strand
AGAAGAAAGGATTCCCTTATCAACCCCCACCCAAGAAGAATATGGATGCTCCTACCCCTCCTCACCGCACTTCACCCATTAGGGCCCAGTTACAACTCTCAGATCCAGTGTGTTGTGGTAACACATTGCACTCCTTGTTAATTTGCACCAAGGCACCTCTGGCCCACATGGCATGCAGAGAGGTTGCTAGTTTTCTGGCTGCCATCCTGATGCTTCACCACTCATACAGAACAAATACAAAGATGAAGAACTCTGACTTCTGACTCTCCTTCCCAGAAACCTTGTTACATCTATGAGACAGCCAGGCAATTAGCATTTTTTAGGAAGCAGGACAGCAATGACAGGCTCTTTAAAATCTGCCGCCATTTTGAAAGCGCCATATTATCACACGTTGATCTCCGAGAAAATGGCTGACCCGCCCTCTCTTTTCCCTCTAGTGCCGGGTTGCCATGGAGGTATGGCCTGACGTCACGGGGGCTCAGGGCTAATCAGGGCGTCGGGCTAGGGGTCACGTGTCTCTCCCCTCCTGGCGCCCGTCGATGACGCGCGCGCCCCCCGCCTTCGCTCGCAGTCATTGTGGAAGATGGCGGCAGTGTGAGCGCGCCTCCCCCGCACAGCGCCACAACATGAAGCGGCAGAGCGAGCGGGGAGAGTCCAGCCCCGGCCGCGCTAAGAGGGCCCGAGAAAGGCGAGAGGAAGCCCACAAAAGCTCGGGCAGGAGAGAGAGAGCTAGCCAGGCCTCGTCCCCACGCCGGGCCCGGGACCCTCCGCCCCCACGGCCATTGCTGGTGCCGGACAGCCCTGAGTACAAGACTTTGCTTGTCAGCAACCTGGGTTCGGCCCTTCCTGAGCCTCTACTGGAGGACTGGCTGTTCCGTCACTTCCAGCGTTTCGGTGACATCAGCGTCAAGTTGTCCCACACGCCGGACCTAGGCCGGGTCGCTTACATTAACTTCCGGCGACCGGCAGACGCTCGCCAGGCCCGGCACTCCAAACTGCGACCATTACTCTACGACCGACCTCTGAGGGTGGAGCCGGTGTTCACACAGCAGAGTGTCCGGCGCCCAGAGCCCAGCCCACTGCCACTAACTGCCCTGCCAACCTCACCACGCCACCTGCTGCTGCCCCCGGGCACCTCGGCTGATACCTACTACAAACTGTATGAGGAGCGGGTGAGGAGTGGAGGTAGCAGTGCCAACTACAGGCTACCCAGCACTGCCAGCTCTGCAGCAGACGACGAGCAGCTGGCCCCTGAGGATGATCACCGAGCCACCCGCAACCTCTTCATCGGTAACCTGGACCATGCAGTGACAGAGACTGACCTGCGCCGGGCCTTTGATAAATACGGCCCTATTGAGGAAGTGGTAATAAAGAGGCCCGCCCGCAACCAGGGGGCTGCCTACGCCTTTCTGAAGTTCCAGAACCTAGACATGGCCCATCGGGCCAAGCTGGCTATGAGCGGCCGACTTCTGGGGCGCAATTACATGAAGATCGGCTATGGCAAACCCAACCCTAGCACCCGGCTCTGGGTCGGGGGTCTGGGCCCTAACACCTCCATTGCAGTGCTGGCCCGAGAGTTTGATCGCTTTGGAAGCATCCGCACAGTGGATTATGTAAAGGGTGACAGCTTCGCCTACATCCAGTACGAGAGCTTGGATGCTGCTCAGGCAGCCTGCACCCAGATGAGGGGTTTCCAGCTCGGGGACCGCAGACTCCGCGTGGACTTTGCTAAGGTGACGCCCGAGGAGGCTGCAGCTGCTGCGTCCCGTTATGCTCCCCTGCAGACCACCCCTTATCCCCTCCCACTCTCCTACGAACTGCTGCAGTCTGAGGTCTACAGCCGTCACCGAGCTGCACTTGAGCCGGACCTACGTGTGAGAGACAGGACTCCTCCGCACCTCCTTTACTCTGACCGGGAGAGGCCATTTGTAGAGGCCGGCTGGCTGAATTCGGAGAAGCGCAGTGCTGGCCGGGTTGCCCGAAGCCGCAGTGGAGACCGCGGAGGGGGCAGCAGCAGCAGCTCCAAGAACCGAGAAGAGAGACGACGGCGACGCAGCTTGTCTGGAGAGAGAGGCCGCAGGGTTGAGCGCAGCCCCGACCGCCCCAGGAGGGAACCTTCTGAGAGAGAAGCCAGCTCTACCCCTTCCCCTCAACATAACCACCGACCCCCGCCACCAGACAAGCCCCGTCCCCCTACCCCAGAGCCACCCCAACCTAGGAGAAACCACCATCCCCGGCCGCCAGAACCCCCTGTGGAAAGAGAGTCCCCGGTGGCTGAGAAGGGACGGACGCTGCCGCCTGTCTGGTGCGGTCACCTGGTACTGAAAAACAGCTGTTTCCCTACCTACATTCACTTCTTGGAAGGTGACCGTGATGTGCCCAGCGCCCTGCTGAGAGACCGCTCCGTGCCCGGTGGGGGTAGCCTGTCGCAGCTCAAAATCGCTCAGCGACTCCGGTTGGACCAGCCGAAATTGGAGGAAGTGACTCGACGCATCAGGCAGGGCGCCCCTGGGGGCTACGCAGTACTTGTTGCCATCCAGGCCCCTCAGAACGAGGGGGTTCTCCCCGATGAGCCCAGCCTACAGCGGCGCCTGCTCAGGAACCTCGTCTCTTACCTAAAACAAAAGCAGGCAGCCGGAGTCATCAGCCTGCCCGTGGGCGGCAGTGGAAAGGGCAGAGACCCCAGCGGCATGCTTTACGCTTTCCCCCCGTGTGACTTCCACCAGTTGTACCAGCAGAGCGCCCATCGTGTGGTGGGCAAACTAGAAGAGAACATGATTATTGTGCTGGTGAAAGACGCCTGATCAAAGATATCCTGCTATAGACTGCCTCCTACCCAGGTCTGTCCTGTTGTGTTCCAGTGGGGCCCCTTAAAGTAACCCTGTCACTGAATACAAATTTAGAAATAAGTGATCCCTGTAAATAATTATTGTCTCCCCCCTCCTCCATTTCTGACCTCCTAAAGGTCGCCATTATCCAACATTTGTCAGATTAGCCTGTCGCAGAGCTCTGTGGTTTGCTCTGCCGGTCCCTACGTCACTATTGTTTGTCCTGCTGTAGAGACCTGCCAGAGACCCACGGTGTTCAATAACAATCCTGGCATGTGGGGGGCGCTGCTCCCTATCCACCACCCCCTGCACCCCTTTTGTAGAACAAGGGTAGACAACACGATTCTTCCAGTGCCATAGCTAACAGTTTGGTACAGGGGCCACATTATTTTAAATTGTCATCCTGGTGACAGGGTCTCTTTATTTAAAAGGGTTCACCCAGCACAGCAGCCAGTAGACGCACTCAGTCGAGCAGCGAGGGTGCCGTCCTGTACTTCCTCTACAATCAGTAGCGACAGATAAGGTTTCTTTTTTTTTCTTTTTTTTTTTTATGTCTGAATACCGCTGAATTCTTCCAGTCGTTTTGCTGCTGGACAGAAAGTGTCATTATTATTATTTTTTATTATTATTTTTACCCTGTCTGGTGTTTTGTGTTCTCTCCGAGAGCCCCCTGACAAGTTTTGTGTGTTGGGTGGTAGGGGATAGGCAAATTTTTCTTTTTTCTTTGTCACTGTGGTTTAGCGTATGGTTAGGTTTTGTGTGCTTGAGAGGCGTCCTGAGTCCCTGGTAGCGGGGAGGTTCCCCAGAGTGCCTTATGTCTAGGTGACACTAGCGCAGGGGGTCACCGTATCTGTGGTGTGTGTGTGTGTGGGAATAGGGGAGGAGGAGCCCAATCCCCGGGGGTCTTATTAGTTACTCACAGTCCTCCCTGTTTATAACCTCGGTAACCCTCCGGGGGGTGTTTAGACGCAGCTTGTTATCTGTTAATGAAGCTTCATGTTGAGCCGCACCCTGCAGGTTGTCACCGCATCCCCGTAGGTAACGCTGCCCCTGCACATCACTGACTGTCCCGCTATATTTATAGTCTGGCGTGTTTACATCTAGCCGGTTATTGATTGGAGGACGACCGGGCCACTGTTTTATTTAACCTTCTATCACTTTGTCATAAATACCCAGCTGATTAGTGTTGTGTGTGATAAACCCCAAGAGGTGCAGCCAGGTGTCCCCGGGGAGGATGCTGCGTGGCGCTGCAGATTAGCCGCTGGATTCTGCAATGCTTGGGACGCAGCGAATGAGAGTATAGGGATTGCATGGGAATGATTGAGGTTTATTAACACAACGATATCAGCAATTCCATGGAAAACGATTGGAGTGAAATGACCGAGGGGGTTGATTTATAAAGATCGGTAAAATAAACCGTTTTTGTTTCTCATCATCTGCCGGTTCTGCTGCTGTTTTTATTCTTTGTTTTCTGTTTCTAAATTGTGAAAAATAAATGGCCAGAGAGGAATTCTGGGAAAAAGCCAAAATGTCAAGAGGGGTTATAACCCTCCCCCCGGCCAGACTTCCGTGTCCCCGCTGGGGAGATTCACCCTTTTTCTTTCATAGTGATGGTAAAGTTTCAGTTGTCATTGGAGCAGAAATTGCTGGGAAATCGGCTGTTCTGGTGACAACTTGCTGCACGTGTGAGATTTTCCCTGTTGTCTCCAAGAATCCCCCTAATAGGGCCTAGATGGTAAAAAAATTTCTTTGGGGTTTCTAATGATTCTCTGCCGCATCCAAAACAAAAATGTCTGACAAACAGAACTGTGAACTTGTTTGCTGCTTTAATCTGTGAATACAAAGGTGAAATATTTTTGTTTTGTCAGTGAAAAAAAAAATCTGTTTATCCTGTTATTGCTTACCTTGCTCCCAGCTCTCTTAAGTGGACTACAAACCCCCTCCGCCCTTTCCTACAGAGGTAAATGAATAGGGTATTTAGTAGTCTTGTACTAACCAGGGGGCACTAGGGGTTCTTTGTGCAATGAGCAGTGTGTACCTCTCAGGTCAGTTTAAGTGACACTAATGACTTTTTTGGCTATCTTTAAGGGTGACATTCTTCCCACTGACCAGCAATGTTAGTGAAATTCTTCCCCCTGACCATCACACTAAAATACTGTGAGCTGTGGGTATATTAATTATAGAAGGAGTCCCCTGAACACATGAAAGTTATTTAACCTCCCTGGTGGTCTGATTATGACTGGGCATGAGGCCAGGGGACACAGAGGCTGGGGCGGACATCGCTGGAGGAGCCCTTTACAATGGGGTATTCCCGAGTGTGGCTCAGGGTTACTTCTTTTGGTACTGAAAATTAACCTAGAGCCACACTTGGGAATACCGCCAGTGAGGATAAAGGGTTCCCCCATGTTAAAAAGGCAGAGAAACACTGTCCTGGGGTGTAAACACTTCAGCTCTTTAATAGATTATTATAACTGTGGTCACCCTAAGACAGGAAGTGCATTATTGGAAGGATCACCTGGAGTGAATAAAGAGGGAGGAAACCAATGGAAGCTCCATATCTTTCAATTGGTAATCTGCACAGTGACATTCTGTAGCTTTGTTTAGGATTTGTTCCCATGGACAGTCGCAGAAGTGATGCAGTGATATACTCGCACCTGGGGTTTGGCCATAGGAGTTGGCATGCGGCTCAGAGTTGCAATTCATTAAGCGATTTGTTTGGTATAAAGTGACCTCCACGTATTGGCCGCATCTGAAGTTGCTCCCAACCACCCATTGGCCAATCAACTCTGAGCTGCCTGGTGACATTCATCATTCTGCAGCTCCTCCATTGGCAATTACAACTGACATCCCAGGTATTGGTGACATTGTTGGTAAATTATGGGCTTTTTATTGATGAGAATTTTTCCAGAATTTGCTAGCATTTGTAGCCGATTGGCGGTAAGAAGAGAAAAATCACAATTCTGAGAAAAGGGGAAATTTAAAAAAAATAAAAAAGGGGTCTCCCAGCTGTTCAGTATATTAAACCCACTAAGGTGAAATGTAAGAGGGGATTTATAAAATTTGGAGCGGTCACCACAGCTACCTAATTACTGGACATTGTGTGTGAAACCCACATCTTTTACAGCCAATCAGGAGGCAGATTTAAAACAGAACATAAAGAGCTATAAAAAGACCAGAGAGGGTATAACAACCAATCAAAAGTCATTGCTGTGTTTATAGGTCCTGATTGGCCGTCATGAGGCACTGTGTTCTCTGTGACTTCTCAGTGTTGGAGAGAATTCCCAATAATTTGCACGGAATGTAAAAAAATCTGTCCTGTGATTTGATAATAGAAGCCAGCAGAGATTTACTTTACAAAGTTACAATTACATTGTGTCCCCATCACCTCAGGGAAAGAGGGGGTTTATTTTTTGTAGCAGAGAATATTTTTTTTTTGTTTTTATGGTTCTTCCATAAAATAATCAGCTGCCCTGGTGTTTATAATAAAATGCATCAAATTCCAGGAACCAAGGCCCTGGGCCTGGTCACATCTATGGATGGCAAAGCTGCAATTACCGATTTTCACCATACAGAACACTGCAGCGATGTTCCCGGAGCCAGCCAGTGTTTTATATTTACAATTCTTCACCGGAGGAAATCCACTGACTGCGCTAATACCAGCCAATCCATGGCACGTTGTGTGCTGCAGCAAGATGCCGTACTGCATGCATGTATGTGCAGGACTGTGGACCACCATGTACAAATCTGAAGGTTCTGTGTTGTAGCAATGTGTTAACCAGAGCATAATATAAAATCGCCACAAGAACCACAAATCTTCACTGACTCTCCTCCATCTCCTCTCTCAGAGGGTAAGAGGAGCTTAGTGAGTACTGCCGTCTGGGGGAGGGGTGAGGAGATCGTCTGCCATCGGCCCAATGCAATGCCCTTTCTGCGTTGGAGGGGCTCACAAAGTGCACTGATCAGCTCTTGTTCAGTGAATGGCAGGATTGAGGAAGGATTGCACAATATTCACCCTCCTGGCTATCTGGGTGTATTATTCACTGGCAGCTTTGATTTTTTATGACATTTTATTTTTGCTTGCTGCAGTTCTCATGAGCAGCAAATTTCAATATACATTCATTGTGTGAGAAGCTGGGGGGGGGGCGTGAGAACTCCTTTCTACAATAATACTTTATTACCCCTAAAGTCTCAAGTGCCTGGCCAGCCCCGTCATCCCTGCACAGAGCTGCTGCTTGCAACCTGTCCGGTCCATGCAACTAATCCCTCTGCCCATTGTAACTCCTGTTCATTCCTAGAGCCAAGCCATCGATTGAAGGGACACTGATTACCCTCTGCGGAAACTCAGCAGGGGATTCACAACTGTATGCTTCCCTGTGGACTCTTCCTGGATTATGGAGGAGCGCGCACAGCAGAGTGTTCATGCTTGGAATCCAGTGAATGAAATTGCAAATAACATTTTGATATTTCCTGGAATATAATTTTCTTGCTGCCTATTTAGTGAAACAGAAAACCTTTAACCTTTGGGATATAACTGAGTACAGGAAGACTGCAGAATCCCCTCTCCCCCTATCAGTGTGCCCTGGATTGTATTGAAGCTGACAACATGATCCTGGGACCCCCCCAAAGCTCTGCATACGGCCGAATGTGAGACGCAAGCGATGAAAATGGAGGTTTCCATCCTGGTGGGTCAGATGTCTGTAGGCAATCAATTGATTATAGGGGCAGGAGGACCCAGAGGAAACTGCACAGGGCCGGGCAGAAGAAGCCGCAGCAGGGAGATTTTTCCTTGGTGCCTTTTTACAGGGTGGAGCCCTAACACTGCCCCTAGTGGACAACATCAACACTTGCAGGTAATTCCTTTATCTGAGAATGGGAAATATTGGCACGTCTACCAATAAGTAACAACTCAATGGGCCACCTGACTGACCTACACACTAAGCAGGCACAGACTAAGGTAATGCCTGCACTGGCATCCAGTCACTTCCAGGGTTTCCTCACTCAACCTGACAGCAAAACTACAGTCACAGGAGAGCTTTCAGAAGCCCAAAACAAGAGAATGTCCTTCATCCTCTCCTCCCTTCTGGGGCACAAAGTCAGCTGCTAGTGGGGTCACCCCAGCTTGGACTTCTTATTTTGTGTCCCTCTGCAGGTGCTAATATAACCTAAACGTTAAAGATGTCCTGTGGCCCCTCAATGAGGCAATAAAGGATAAGCCCAAAAGCTCATATTTTAAGGGCAGAAAATCGTAGAAAGTTTCCTCAGTATCACAAAAATGAATCTTCAGGATCTTTTCATATTAGGGGGAGGGGCTAAAGCATGACCTCATAATACAAAGATGCCATCCTAGGTTTACCTATAAAGTGATTGGATGATAAGATTTATTTAATGTCAGATTTTTACTGGCTGAACATTTTCTGCCTGTATAATGGAGAATGCTGGAGGTGAAACCACAATCTGAGGGGTTTATTTATTTCCTGGAAGGTGGAGACCCCATTCATGGATCATGTCATGGGCACTTTGGTGGTGTCATCGAACCTCTGCAATGTTCTAGAAGCCTGAAAACCCAGAAACATTCTGCAATACCGCCATTATAAAACAGATCTCTAGGACTGCAATGTGCAGGGCAGCTCTGGGTGTAACAAAACTGCAGCTCCCTGGTTACTGCCCCTGAAGCAGCTGGTGATTGCTGGAGGAGAATAATACAACAGAGAGATTTCAGCACTTCACTGAACAACACAGGATGGACAACTGCAATCCCTGCAAATCTGGCAGCCAGCAGTGCCTGAGGTGTCCCCGCAATGCAGACATACAGCTATGAGGCTACAGAACAGGAGTGCCTAGGCACAGGAAGTCACATGATATATAGGCAATAGGGTACAAAAAACGAGTGCCTAGGCACAAGAAGTCACCTGATTTACAGCTATGAGGATACAGAACATGATTGCCTAGACGTAGGAAGTCACCTGATATACAGCTATGATGGTACAGACGTAGGAAGTCACCTGTGGTACAGCTATGATGGTACAGAACAGGAGTGCCTAGGCGCAGGAAGTCACGTGATATATAGCTAATAGTGTACAGAACAGGAGTGCCTAGGCACAGGAAGTCAACTGATATACAGCTATGAGGGTACAGCCAGCAGTGCCTGAGGTGTCCCCGCAATGCAGACATACAGCTATGAGGCTACAGAACAGGAGTGCCTAGGCACAGGAAGTCACATGATATATAGGCAATAGGGTACAAAAAAGGAGTGCCTAGGCACAAGAAGTCACCTGATTTACAGCTATGAGGATACAGAACATGATTGCCTAGACGTAGGAAGTCACCTGATATACAGCTATGATGGTACAGAACAGGAGTGCTTAGGAACAGGAAGTCATGTAATATATAGCTAATCGGGTACAGAATAGTGCCTAGGTGCAGGAAGTCACCTGATATACAGTTGTAAGGGTACAGGAGGCCACCATAGAAGTCAATATTACCATATAGGGCTGCAGCTGTGAAGGTAACTCCCAATTCCTGTTTTAGGTGAAATTCCAACTTAAAATTTTTTTTTATTTTTTGGGAAGTTGCACATCTGTGAGGGGTTTGAGCCTCTCTTGCCCTTTTACTGGTATCTGTGTCCCCATTTAATATATTGTCACAGTTCCTGTATTGGATACACAGCAGGAAACGATAGGAGAACGTCTCCTAATATCCCATCACTTTCTGGGTGATATCAATGAAATGTTTCAGATAGTTTTACCTGATGTGAATCAGCATGACTGAAACTTCTTCACATTTTCAGTCCCAAAGTCCCAAAACCATTAAAATACGGTGGTAACCCAACACCGAGATGATTGCTGCCAGAAAGATTTCCATGTTTGCTTTGCATGAAGAGCAGACACATCGCACCTGTCTGCTGACCACAGAGGGTAAAATTCAATCTTAGATTCTATAAAAAGCTGCTTTTATGTCAAACATTTTCAAACTTTATCAAAATCCGACCGCACAAGATAACATGGCCAGAAAATCAATAATGACAATATGATCTGTAAAGGAAGGGGGGACTGAAGGGTTTTTGTCAGCAACCCCATTCGTGATTTTTGCATCAAGCACTTGCAGTTTCCCCCTCAGCAGTAAATCTTCCCAGTGAGGTCCCAGCAAGGTGTGGGGTTCCTGACATGGAGGGGATCAGCCCAGGACAGAAGCCCCCACACGGCACTCTTATAGAGCCAGCTGTGATTACTTTTTTATAACCCCAAAAACGGAGGCTCCTTTAGAGCAAATATTGGTGAGGAATTGCCTTATATATTTAGTGTGGATGGGTACCAAACAATGAACTAATAGAGCCAGAACAGATGATGTAGAGTAAAGAGGAAAGGGGGGGGGGTACTTAGTGTAAACATACATATAATATAGATGAAAAGAAGCAATAAAACAGCATGGACTTTATCATTAACGAATCAGAGCTTTAGGGTTTTAACAATATCAATAGGTCAATACAGAAGGGGATTGTTGTTTTTGAAGGGGAGAACTAAAACGTCCTTCCTTCTTTCCCGGAGGACACATTCCTCCAAAAGGCATTGGGATTCTATGAATTCTCACCAAGAACTCAGCACATTGCTCCCAAACTGGTCTTTTATATTATTTTGTATATTATAGTATATGGTTCTGTTGCTGGAATTGTAATGCTGAAATTGTAACACTAAAGTAGCAAATAGTTATTAGCAACAGTCAAATTTGTTAATTATCACCCAAACCACACCCTCTTTCTTACAACATAACCTGTTCTGAGTTAAGTGGTTCACTGCTTTGCTCCTTCATCACATACTAAACCCGAGACCCTGAGAAACCCCCCCCCCCCCCAGACTTACCTTAAACCCCAGATGGAGGAATACTGCAGGATTTGCAATTTGTGCAAGAAAACCAAGCCAGAAAACAGACAGGGTGAGAGTCCCCATGGAGTAAATGTGAGGGGCTGGCTACTTATCTGACTATTTACAGAACCCCATACACACATGTTGCCCTACTGACTCCATAACTATGGGGAGTTGCCTGTCTTCCTGAAATATACTGGACGGCTTTTGTTAACAATAAGTTTGCATATTGGCGCCTGACTTCCGGAGCTTCCTCTTTGGGTGCAGAAAAGTGCACCCAACATCTCTAGAAACCCTGCTGAGGCTGCATCACGAATAAATAACAGAGACACAGCAACATTTTCAGTTTATTTCTTAAATAAATACACTTTACAGGACAGAAATGTTTTCAGATTTGTGATTCACCGAGAACAAAAAGCAAAAACAAGAATAAACATTTTCATAGATCTTTTCCTTGCAGAGTAATATGGATGCGGTCCAGCTCCAGCGCCCCATGAATTGATAAAGAGGAGCAGTCCCAGCTTTCACTGCCGGTCCCAACATAGACTGACTTGATCATCATGCCAGGGTGAGGGAGGCTGGAAAGTCCGGATGGTGAAAAGGCCAACATCCGCCAGTGTGCACAGAGCAAAAACATTTTTGCAGGTTTAGGTGGAGTCGGGAATGGTTAATGCACAGCTTAATGCTGACCCCCTGCCCATCTTCCAAGTTTATTAGTGACCAGGTAAAGGTAGATTGACCTAAATCCACCATCCAGGTCCCATGCCCCTGGGGAGAAGGGGGACGGGATTGTTAAATAAGTGCTACACTTGTGCCTCTGTCTCCTTAGACTAATGCAAGTGCTTCAAAACTGTTGAGTAGGGATTCTGAGAGGATCACCGGACAACGAATAGGAAATGTCTGTTCATGTCATGTAAACATCCTATAAACAGAAGGCTCCAAACAGGAACATCACATGACCTCAGCTTTAAGAAAGCAAAAAGGGTATCTGGAGGGGAAGCCTAGAAAAGAAACTTTAGGCAAACTTAATGGAGAGAGCCTTGCTAGGTAACAAGGCTAAGCTGCCATGATGGGGGGGGGGGTCACAGAACTTTTTGCAATGGCATGGCATGGAAACATGATTGGAAGGAAACAAGTACCAAGAAAATGTAAAATCTCTCCACAGTGAGGGCTATCACTACTGTACGCCCATCATTAGAAGTTTCCCCAGCTGCAGGGACAACTCTAAAATGTTTGATGCTCCTGTTTTGGCTCTACTTACACCGGCATCAGGTTGGTTGATTTTCATCACGGCACAGCAGACTCTGATATGCAGGGCAGACCAGTTCTCTTTATTATAATTCATAACGAACTCCCCACCCAAAAACAAATCTGGATTAAAACCAATTAATGTCAGACTGATCTATAGCCATTGTTAGCACACATGGAGCCGCCCCTCAAAAATACGCACACACTTTAAAAGGAACAAAAATACACTTTTCCTATGGAATATATTACAATTTCATCATAAAAATACTTTGCTGTTCAAAGTTGACACAAAGGAAAAAAAAAAATCCCCTCTGATATTAAGTAGATTTGTGCACAAAAAAAAAACTGAAACACATTGAAAGGAAAACAAACACAAATGTTTGTCACGAGGGGAATTGTCCGCACTGCATGTTTTTGGTTCTGTTTTTTGTTTTTGTATAAAACTAATTTATTATTCTTAGGAGCTCTGTTTTACAAAAGGAAAAAAAAAACGTCCACCTTGGAGTTTGCAGGAACAAAGAGACTTCCGCTATTGGGCAAGGTGTTTATTTAGGGGGCGGAGATATTACAGGTAATACGCTGCTCCACCTTCGTACCTAACTCCAGGAGGGAAAGACCCTGTGTACGCTCACTGGATACGGCGGCAGTCCTTATTCGTTCAGTGCCAGGATAATGTCATCTTCAAGATCTGAATTGTCTGAGCTGTCCGCTGGAGAGAAAAAAAAAATATTAGCAACTAAATTAAATAGAAAAAAAAACATTTTCCTAGTTTAAGAATGCAACCAAGAGAGCAGCCAATCTATGCACTGGTGTTGGGACATCAAAGTGCAACTTATCCAATCATTGCAAAGCAGTGACCTCACCACATCACATAGTGCTCAGTCTGGGCATTGCAGAACTGCAAAATAGAAAAATTTACTTACAGTCCCCCAGTATTAGCTCCACCTCGGGGTCCATATCGGAGTCATCTTCATCCTCATGTCCTTCATTTCCGTCCTCGCCATCATCATCGTCTTCCAGCAGATTGGCCAGCTCTTCATCATCCGAGGGGGAGAAGTCATTCTCTCCATCTTCTCCCACCTGCTCCCCGGCCTCCTCTTCCTCTTCTATCTCAGGATCCAGCAGAGGCTCCAAATCATCAGAGTCATCGTCGTCATCATCGTCCTCCTCATCCTCCTGCTCTTCCTCCTCCTGAACAGAAGTCAGACATGGTTAGAGCCCAATACCATTTTTTCCTGTCCAGCACATCACTATGAAAGACCCCCGTCACCTGATCTTCCTCTTCATCCTCGTCCTCTGCCAGACGCTGCCGGCCCACCTCATACAACCGGCACACAGTGTCCATGTTCAGAGCGTCCATTGTGCCTTGATTCTGAGAGGAGAAAGAATATATGAGGAGAGATGATTTATAGCAAAATAATGTACCCCCTCATCAAACAGGTTTTCTTGGTTGTGACAATAGCACCCAAAAAACAATTTGTTTTGGCACCAGTAAAGGATGTGAGGGGGGTAACAATGCATCAGCGGACCACCATAAACAAGAATTGCCACTTCCTGTTTACAGCTAGTGTAGGAGTGGCTGCATGGGATATCTCAGGGCAGGTTTTCTGGTGACGGCAGACCATGCCACAAATACAGGAAAGACCAATTTCAGTCTTATTTGAAGCCAGCAAGACACCACGAGTGGAATTATGCTACAGGGACAGAGCATTGTCACCCTATAAAAGAAAATTAACTTTCATGGCAAAATATTGAAAACAACTTTTGAATTGATGTCAACATGTTGGATGAGTTTTTAGTAATTGGTTTACTTTTATTTTAAGCCAACAGTTTTCCTTTCACTACAGCTTTGCTTTTGGGTGTCACCAGCAGATTTTCCCCAGGTATATTTGTGGTCACATTGCACAGCTGTTTTACACCTCCCATATACCAAGAATGGCTCCCATGATTTCAGGTTAGCAATGCTAGTTGGTGAACACAATTTTCAGTTTGTAATGGGTAGTAATGATGCAGTAAAAGTTGAGAAGATGGGGACTGCACTTTGTGTAATATAAAGTTGATCTCTGGATGTCAATTGATCAGAAAAGCCACTCAAGAGTTTTACTTTTAACCTCCCGAGCGGTCTAATTCCTTCCAAATTTCCATGCAAAAAGCAGTACAATTTTTTGTAGCCTGAAATTCTTGGGCATAACTTACTAATATTTAATAAATGTAATAATTAACTTTAAATAACAAAACAAAAAAAATCTGTTAAAAAAAAAATATTTAAACATGTATTGTAACTGTATGGTAGCATATATAATTATATATTATATGAAGATTTCTTTGTATTGGACTCAATACAGATATTTTGTATTGAATCCAATATAAAATTTTTTGAATTTCCCGCCGCACCGGCGTCACTGGGAAACGCCGTAGGTCGAATCTGCACTTCGCGGCTGGAGATCCGAGGAGGCAGACGTGTCTCCAGGACGCCAGGGGACAGCGATGGAACAAGGTAAGTGGGTTTTTATTCTGCTTTTAGGTACCCCCGAGTCTGACTCGGGATTACCGCTTTTGCAACTAAAATCGACCCTGAGTGATACTCAGGAATACCCCTAGAGGGGTTAAGCAAGGTTTCCAAGCAGAAGAACATCTTTCCCCTATAGAGGATTATGATTTGCCTGCAGTTTTCTGGACTGTGTCCACTTACCTCAATCACAGCCAGGTAGCAATCTTTTGTGTCTGTGCAAAGGTCAAATATATTCCTCTTTACATCAATGGTAGCTGCAAGAAACAGACATCCATCATACATTTTAAACATGTCAGGATTTACAATATTCCATCACACTCTCACACATATACCTATCCCTCAATATGCCTAAATACTTATCTATCTCTATATATATCTATGTCAGACGGCACAGAACAAGTGTAACATCCTGGAACACCAAATCTCCGCCCGTTGTATTCCCCTAATTCGATTTAGGTGGATGATAAATTCAAAGTTCGCTTAGCAGCTATACTGATAACTCACCAATAGGTTTATAATCCGTGGCATTAAACGTGCGAAATGACGAACCAAACGGACTCTTCATTCTCTCCTCTAGAAGGTCATCTTCATCATCCGCCTGCAGCATGGCTGGGGAAGAGATTGATAAGATTACATTATCTTTATAGAATGGGAAGGAGTTTTGAGGGGGCAGAGACTACAGGGACAACATTTCCAAAATTCAAACTGTGCAAAGAAAACATTACAGACATTCCAGATCTCATTTTAGGCAGAAGGAGATTTACAATCAGGTTCTTGGATCGAAACACAGGACAGGAAGTCAGCTATGTGCAGATCATCTTCCCCCTCAGAAACTGCTGTGAGGAGCCAGCACAAGATTCAGCTTGCCAGCAACAAGAACAATTTTTGATCATATTATTACACAGTATTTATATAGCACCAACATAATACACAGCACTGTACAAAATTCATAGTCCTGTCACTAGCTGTCCCTCATAAGTGCTCACAATGTCCCTACCATAGTTATATGTCTTTACCACAGTGTAGGGTTAATTTCTTGGGGAAGCCAATTAACCTGACACCATGTTTTTGGATTGTGGAAGGAAACCCTGAGTACTCAAAGTAAACCAACACAAACATGGGAAGAACCTGCAAACTCCACGCAGATAGTGTCCTGGCTGAGATTTGAACCTGGGACCCAGCACTGCAAAGGCCAGAGTGCTAACCACTGAGCCACCTTGCTGCCAGCTTGAGGGGACAACTTATCTGTCAGATACCACAGACAATTTTCAAAGAGATATTCCCTGTGAGTTAAACATTTCTACAGAGATGCAGACAGGTCATTCACATTAAGAAATCTGTCTAGAAATGGCATATAGGGACTGCATCTGAAGGAAAGCTTGTTACGATCCTTGCCACTGATATAGATCACCAAGATGGGATTGTTTTGTCAGAAATGTGAATATATAGCAAAAAGCATTACCTCCATACATAACGGTCCCCGTGTTGTTGAAGACGACTCGGCACTGATCAAGCGCAGGCACAGTGTGCAGTAGATGGAAGGTCCGCAGGTCCCACTAATTGGAAGGTTAAGGAAAGTGACTATGAAGTGTCACCTATCAGCACATAGAGTGATCATCTTTGAGATTGGGTCAGTGGAGGTCACTTATTCCTGCCCATAGCAACTAATCAAATATTTATGGTGCAATGAGGCTTCTAATCTTGAAATGGAAGGTTAAAAGGTTGATCTGGAAAAAATGCTAGACATATTTATGCGTCATACATTACCTCAAAGACGCTTTATACAGTTAGGTCCATAAATATTTAGACAAACAACTTTTTTCTAATTTTGATTCTGTACATTAGCCCAACTAATTTTAAATAACAACTCAGATGCAGTTGAACTGCAGACTTTCAGCTTTAATTCAGTGGGTTAAACAAAAAGATTGCATAAAAATGTGAGGAAGTTGTTTCATTTAAAATTAATTGTGGTAATAATGTACAGAAATTTAGCAAAAAAAAATTACCAAAATTAGAAAAAAGTTGTCTCTGTCCAAATATTTATGGACCTAACTGTATAATTGGCCAAAAGATTTTCCCTTCAGTGCAGGAAATGGTTCTTTAAAGTAAAGAGAATAAGCTGGGAATATCCAACTAAATGGAAACAATCTAAAAAGTCAGGGTTGACTCTGCCCCTATGGGTTTCTTTTTTTAAATCATACAAAAAAAAGGGGTTTGGAAATACTTTAAAATGTACATAAAATCTAAAATGGACCTAAACTAAAATTTTTACCTTACATAATGTACATAAGTAAAAATTGACTTTTTTGGGGGGAGAGGGCGATCAAAACAGGGTACATATGTCGGGCATCTGCGGAAGAAGTTTTTTACTCAATAGAGTAGAAAAATGCCAATCTCAAGCAAGCACAGTTCCGCTTTAACTACCAATATATATTAAACTATGGTCCCAAGACCCGGTGTCATTTTAAAACCCCTTGGAGGACAGAGGTGGTTATAGTCACTCGCCTCAGTTACTGACTCTGTAATTCAGTGCTGGGGACAGAAGATCAGCATAAAACTAAAGAAGCTATCACAGGAGTCAGCAATACAGTTCACATTACCAATGTAAGTCTATCCCCTTATTGCTCTATTTACTGCAACAGAAACCTAAATGGTAGACGTTCATTAACTGAACGCACATGGACAATAATCAGGATACGATTTCGGTGTTAATGATGACCTCCAACCCGTTCGGATGGAACACACCACTAATGTTCATGTTGAATTTATCAAACTTGTGGATAGCATGAGCAGAGCGAACATCCCAAAGGACTCCATCGTTCAGCACCAGGTCATCTGTGGGGTTAAAAGTGGCGCAGTTCCGCTTGTAATTATTGGCCAAGTCTTGGTTATATAAGGTCAGCAACTTCTGGCCCGTCTGGATGTCATAAATCTGTAAAAGGAAAGAACATTTAGGGATTTAGGAAGTTCTATTGTGTGGTTAGACTACAGGGTTGTCCATATAAAAGCCTGACTCCACTGTCAGATCTGAATACTCACATGAGCCTCATCTTCCTTTGTGCCTATGACACGATCTTGTGAATGTTTGCTGAATTCCACATAATGATCATCAGGAAATGAATGCCTGCAATACAGGAATTGTATTCATTAGAAAGGAGCATTCACCCCTCTACCCCCCACAGATTTGTACCTTGTCTCAAGCTCACTTCATGTCAAAGACGGACTTCATGCCCCACAAGGCTGACAGCGGCTGGCTCCACGTTGCAGCAGTCAGGAGGAGAGACCCATCCTGGGAACAGGGGTAATATAAGTTACATTGTGAGCTCAAATATGATTTATCATAGAGGAACTGAGGTTTAATGAGCCATCATTCTATATAACTGGACACTGCCTAACACAACTAGAACTTTCATAACTTGAAGGATTTTTGAAGGAATGGTTAGAACTTCTAGAAGTTTATCTTGTTTGTCTTTTCTTTTGACTGCTGACATCCTGAACACGTGTCACTGCAATACCTTCCATCGCCTGAAACGTTGTAACTTCCCTCCTCTGACCATAACACAAAGTTACAATTTTGTTTCCTGAATCATATTCCCTTTAATTTGAATATACACAGTGTGGTAGGTGAACCTGTATGACTTATTGTGATTCCTTCAGATGCAGCCTAAGCCTTGCTGCCAATCACTTTAGAGGCTTTCCCCCGGCAACACTTTCACACAAATCATACATGTTCTGTCTTTCTAATTGTTCTGCCATGAGCTTTAACATGTAACATGCTAACTGATGCATATAGAGTCTGAGATAAAGCTCTTGGAGTTTTTACAATTTGTCTGAGCATTGCACAGTCTGACCATGGGATGAATTTTCTAGAATGTTTCCCCCTGGCAAAAATTCTCTCTCACAGTAGAATGATGGACTTCAGATTGTTTGGCCTTCTAACCATTAAGAGCAAGAAATGCTTTTCTAAGTTCATTGCGGATGTCTTTCCTCCTTGGCATTGTGGTATCACACAACTGAATGCTGCAGAGCAGCAAACTGCCAATAGAGGGTGTCACACTGGCTGATGATCAATCAATGCATCTGATGAGCAGCACCTGGCTGATACTTATCCTCTTCATTCCTTTAGAAGTGGTAAGGGTGCACTTACCTGCCTCTATTACCTTTGTAAAACTTTAGTAAGAAGCAGACAAGAATTGTTTAAAGTGCACTATATGGACACCTAACCTTCACACCTGGGGGAGCTTACTGGACATCCCATTTCATAGCCATGGCTATTAATATACTGTTAATAATCTATTGTGGTTTCAACACCCTACACTCGCTGAGGTTTTGTACGAGATTTTGGAGTGACTGAAGATTTGTTCCCATTTATGAGGTCAGGTACTGATGTGGGATGAAGTCCAAGCTCACAAAAATCATACAAACATTTTAAAATTGAAAAGGTATCACAGAAAAAAACATAGCAATTCTTACTCGGGATGGTTCCAAATGCGTTATAGCCGAGATGTGGCAGTTGTAACTCGCTTCTTCCTGTCCGCTGAACACATTATACAGTTTAAGCTGTCCCGTGCAGGTCCCTAACATCAGGAAGCGTTCCCGTGCAGAGAATGCACAACACGTAAAGCCGCTTTCATCCAGGTTGGCCTCTCGGAAAACAGAGATTGGACGGAACCTGTGAAGGAAGAAATACAGCTGTGGTGAAATGAAACATTCCCTTTATTACAATTCATTGAAATAAAAGCCAGAAAGCAATTTGCGCAGTTCCCAACCACGTTGGATATAGCGAAGTCTTTAAAAGAAATACTTGGGCCTCATTTAGCGAGATTTAGGTCAACTGCATCAGAATTGACCGTTTTTAAAGCAGACCTAAACTGTTGTTTATTTTTTTTTTTTAAGTGCAACACTCTTTAGTGGCACCATCCCTTTTCAGTCTATCGCCATGGTGATCAAGACTGAATGGGAGCGCAGAGCCTCCCTGGATACCTGTCATGCATCCCGGGAAGCTCTGGCTGCTCCTTGTACGAATGCCAAAAATTGGACATGCGCAGAAGGGGCATTTTTTCCACTTAGGGGAGAGAAATGCCGATCTCACGCATGGGCAGTGAGATTGTCTATCTTTTATTCCCTTTTACAGCTGGCTATGTCACCCGATCTCGCACCAGCGCAGCGCAAGATCAGGTGACATAGCAGGAAGACGACAATGATAAAAAAGAAGACCGAAGATGGCGTTGCCCAGTGCTTCCTCCTCCCCGGGAAGAGGAGGAATTCTAGGACGACGCCGGACCGAATCGAAGGAAGGTCCAGCACCATTGAGGAATCTGCGGGATTAAGGGCAAGTGTGATTTTTTTTTTATTTTCAGTTTAATTTAATTTAATTTAAGCACTTGCAGAGTGTGGCTAAAATACCTGCAATGTATAGAACAAAACAGAAAGGTATTGGTAATCCCTATAAAAATATCCCCCTTTTATTCCTTCAGCTCCTGTAATGGGACACTCTTCTATGCTTGCACATGTGAACAATATATTTATTGACTGCATATCAAGATGAGCTCAGAGGGACGGAAAACTTCTCACCTGCTAAATATGAGATGGCGGTCAAAGCAGCCCCCATCCACACCTCCATATTTGGGGAAGGCAGCTCGGCGGGTGAGTCGTGAAGTGCAATTGATTGGGGCTTGTCTGCGTTGTTTGGGCTCAGGGCACTGGTGTGGGTTGAAAAGAGAGAAAGGAGGGCAGATGGCCACAGGATTCTTGCAGCGAGCATGCTGTTCCCGTAGGTATTCAGTTATGATACTGTCCAGTGTGGGTGGGGAAGGCACGTGCCGCTCCAGTTGTTTCCGGATTGCTGGACTTTGGCTGTAGGCACCATGGTCTGACTTTTGTCGTAGAACACGGCTCCTTTTCCCATTGCAGGGGGAGTGGCGCTCTCGTCCAAAGCTAATGCGTCCGATGTGAGGGGAGCCTGTTGACACAGGTGCTGGCGAATGGGAAGGCAGTTGAGGTCGGGCTGGAGGGTGAGGGCACATGGAACTGCTGGAGAGGCGTGCAGAGATGCGCGGTGTACGTGGCAGTGAAACAGGTGATGAGGTAGCAGGCGGCTGTGCTGCAACCACAGGAAGGAAGGATGAAGAGTGCAGCGCAGCTGTCATAGGCAAGTCGGCCTCCTTAGTCAGGGCTGCTGCTGTATCCTGCAGACCCTTAGAGACAAGATGGTTGCGTATCAACAACAGGAGTTCCTTCTGTGGAAAGGTGATGCGCGACTGTGCAACCACATCAGCCTTCTGCAACCGAGCTAATGATACATCACTACCAATAAGCAAAGGCTTTCCCGAGACCCGCTCAATTAGCTCAGCGGCATACTTACAGAATCGGACATGCTCGCTGCGCTTGTCCTGGAGTATTGGCTCTTTCATCAACTGCTGGATCTGACTACTGCTAAATAAAGGCAGCTTGCTGATAATCTGACGGACAGAACTACTACGACTCAGCCCAACCAATGCCTTGCAAGCCAAAGCTCGGATCTGGTCGGCATCTGTAATGGGCATCTTCACCGACAAAAGTGACAGCAGAACTTTGATGCCGTTATTGGACTGAACAACATTCCACATCTTGGCAAGGGTTGGCTCTCCGCTGTTTGGTGGATAAGAGTGACAAAGGGGAGCTCGTCGCCGAGGAGTCCCTGAGACGTATTTGCCAATGCTGGAGATTCGAGTCTCCGGAGCGCAGACGCAATTGATGATGATCTGCAAGGCTGATTTCTGGACTTCGGCATCATGGGTGAAGACTTCACCCTCTGCCACTCCCAACACAATGCTCATTCCTAGAAGAAGAAGATACAACAATAGGAGCAAAGAATGGCACGAGACAAGAAAAACAAAAATGCAAAAAACACAATATCCATATACTATGATGGCACCCTTCAATGTCATGAGGGATGAATCTTCTCCAGCAACGAGAACAATAAATCAACTGAAACTAACAAATCTCACACTGCAGATATAGAATAAGGAATATACAGGAGTGCCTAGGCACAGGAAGTAATTATTTGTTTTAGGAGGAATTTGAGACAAATTTTAGAATTTTCAAGGTACTGCGCAATCACAATTACCTTTTGATTTTCCCTATAAGATAGTAAATTCTCAGTTTATAAAATTCAAGTGCACTTTAAGATTATGTGTTCCACACATTTGCAGGTGAAGGCCAATGAGACCCTTCCCTTTACCAATATGCTGAAATGCTAAGCTCACCTCTGCATGTATAAGTGGCTGAAATGTGGCATGGCTTCCTGACATTATAACATGCAGATAAGGAGCAGGGTTCTCCCAAGCCCCTTTTAGCCGGGCACAGCATCTGGCTGTTTACTGATGAGTTGGGTCACAATACAGGGTCTGCCACCCAACTACAAAAAAAATTCTGGGTTAAGCTCTTAGAATACTTAGGGATGTCAAGTCACTTACCAACAGTAGAGATTGTGGAGCTGGCATCATCCAGAACATCGACAGACTCTGCCAATTGTAGCTGAATCTTTGGCACCACGGTGAGGATGGAAAGAACATCCAAAGCATAGCGGACTGTGTCGTTCCTGTAGAATAATGGGTGGATAGGATTTGTTTAATAGAATTTTATAGGGGTTTGTCTCCCTGCTGGTGAATGCTCTGCTCATCTCTCTGTTTTGTAGGAGAGGGAAAATCTCTAAAGTGAGGAAAACGCTTACACCAAGATAGAAAAGAAGAACATTTAAAAGGCGACTATTCCACAAGAAGAACAAGGACAATTACAAGTTTTCTTCTAATTCTGTAGGCTCTACCTGAAAGTGACCCTAATATTTTTAATACATACTTCCTTTATATTCCTATTATGGCAGTTAACATATCTGCCTTTAGTGGATATCAGAGTATCTAGCAACCAGTCAGGTTATCTGCTAAACATACAAAGAGATAAGTAGAATGTATGGCTTTCGGTCAATCAGGACTGACTCGGGATGAATTTTTTTTTCCCCCATGTTGTAAGAAATAGTACCCGAAGCCTATTTATCTTCCCCTTGATCAACTATGTCTATAGTTTATGTTTTTACCTGGGATATATTTATTTCACTAGTGGTTGAACTTAATAGACGTATGTCTTTTTTCAACTTAACTACGTAACATTTAGACTTAAACCAAAAGCCAGTAATAAAGCTGTTCTACATGGGAAGAGAGAATTTGTAATGAACCAATATGCCTTCCCTTATCAAATGGCATATATGAGCCCATTTACGAGACCAAAAACTGTTCTTTAATATGCGTTTTGATCCCTGCCAAGTAACTTTGCTAAAAATAGAAATTAAGTCATCAAGTTTTATAATATATAGATCTAATTTTCAGTGACCTTTGTCATTTCCAAGTGCTGCACACACTGTATCTAGGTCTACAAATGCATGTATGCCCCTACAGATGTTGGTGCCATTGCTATATAAATACGGCTTGATTCCTGTAATCACAGCCGTACCCACCACTTGCACACACACATAAATAAACATATATAGCGGCCAGACATGGCACCTGCATGTGGCAAACATGGCACTTTCACAGCATGCCAACTCCTCAGCTGTAGATACAAAGGGCTCTACATCCCTGAGGAACAACACCAAGTGATAACAGAAGCTCCTTGACTAGAAGAGTAATGTCTTACTATACTCCAGGAGGGGCTTTATACATCATATTAGAATTAAAAATAATTATTCTAATATGTAGCCGATGGTGAGATCCAGATGTGTGAGGTGCAAATATGGCGGAACGCTTCTGGCAGCACTGCCATTAAAATAGGGAACTACGCTGAATATTGAACACAAGAAAGCTAAATCTAATTGTGAAAAAAAAAAAAAAGAAGTTAAAAGAACTATAAGGGTCAAAAGTTCTACATGAAGCAGAATTTGTGATGAAGCAAAAAGCTGCCTCAGAAGCCTCGAACAGAAACTGGCATTCCACAAATTACCAAATGCATGCAAGAAATAGAGGAGCTCAGCTATGAGGTGAGATTAGCTGAACTTAATCTATTCTCCCTTAAGGGATCTTTAAGGGGGGATATGACCACTTTGTATAAATATATACATGGTCCAAATAGAGAACTCTCTTCCTATTTAATTATTCACTGTAGGATCATTACAAAGGACAAGAGGGCATTCTTTGCGTCTGGAGGAAAAGAAGGGATTCTTCACTGTAAGGTCTGTAAAAATGTGGAATCGGCTCCCCCAGGAAGTAATTTCAGCAAGTGCTATAGATTTTTTTTAAGAAAAAGCTAGATATTTTCCAAAAGCACAGAGACTGTTGATCCAGGGGACATCTCAGGGAATCAGATTTTTTTCCCCTGTTGGAGCAAATTGTACAAGGTTTTTTTTTTTTGCCCTCCTCTGGAAGAACAATGTCCATAGAGTTTTACATCTGGGATACGATTTTTTCCCTAGTGGTTGAACTTGATAGACATGTCTTTTTTAAACCTGACTTACTATGTAAGGTGTGGGGCAATTGGGTCATTGTGTACAAATACAGATATTACAATGGGGCTTGTGAGGTGGTACCATTAGAGTAAATTAACAGAAAGTGTATTTGAGGAAGTTCACTTCCTACTAAGTACTGTGTACTTCGGGTAGAACCATAAAAGGTGTGTGGTTTTTGATTGTTCTCAAACATCCTAATACTCTTACCTGGCGTAATATGTTTTCCAGGTGCAGGCAATTGAGATGAGCTGCAAAAGCAGCTGGACACAGGAAAGTTTCAGGAACACTTCAGCCGGCTCCCAGTACAGCTGAGAGGGCCCAAACTCAATGAGATATTCCATCATCTCGATAATTTGCTCCCGGGTATATGTGCAGGCCTATGGAGAAGAAAAATCGTCAAAACAGAACCGTTTTCACTGGACTGGTTAAAAAACAAAATAACTGAGATATTTGTGTTGTACTTGTTATTGCTACTAAACTTTGCACCTTGTTAGAAAACAAAAATAAAAATGACTTCACCAATACATCTCATGACATAAGGAAGGTGTAAATGTTCAGTGTTCAACTCAACTTTTTAGGCTAGGTAGGAAGAAATAGTAGGTGGACGGCAGCCCCTGTATTGTGACCCAACCTTTCAGTAAGTACCTAAAAACAGCCGATAGTGAGCCCCAGCTAAAATGGTCTGGGGAGAACACTGCTGTCTCTATTGATTATGACCACTCATGGCAGAGGAGACACTCTAGGTCTCTTGTGCAATAAAACAAACTTACCAGCCTTTTCCCAGATCAGTGTACATTCTAGGTGCAAAACCTAAGGGGACTGTAGAGAAGACAAGGTGCCAGAAAGGCACCTTTACTACCTCATTACTACCTTATATTGCAGATGTCAGTATTCAACTCAGGATAGCTCAAAAACCTTGGTCTCACCTTGTATGGAGGTGGGGGGTGTATTGGCAGTCCTCCTTCTGTACGCTGCAGAGATTGCTTGACTTGCTCCACCTTAATAGCTAAATGTGCTTCAAAGTATCGTCGCAGTGCCATACATGTATGCTTCCCTGTCTGGCGACTTGCAAAAATTTCATCATCGCTTAGCAGAGCTCCCTGATCTTCCAAATTCAGGATTTCCAAAGTGCTGATCTGTAATAAAAGACAAACCAAAACAAACCAAACCAGAAAAACTCATGTTAATAGCTCCTGTCTAAATGGGCAACATGATAGATAAGAATATTGTTTTTCCATTCCTGGCTTGGTTTTTATTTTTGGAGGCTGTGAAACATTATCAGATAAATCTCCATACTTACTAGGTTTACCAGTCGCCGGAGGCCATCCTGTTGGTCAAAAAGCTCCAATACGGCTCGGAATGAGAAGCAGATGGAGAAGAACATGGTAGCGTGACAGCAGCCGGAGGCGTGGGAACATTCCATGAGCCACAGGGTGTAACTCACAACATCGCTGAGCACTTTGTGGGGGTGCATACACACCTAGGGGAGCAAAGCGTCAAAAGCTGCAGCTGCGACCATAACAGTCTGAAATATCAGATGCAAAATATAGTTTATCTATTTCTCTTTTTTTTTGGGGAATTTTAGCCCATGGAAAAAAACAGGAATTTTATTAAATTGTTGGCCCATAAGACTTAGATTAGTACACTATTGAAAAAATAGCCACCGTATACTAATGTTACCAAAATATGATTATACAGTATTTATGTAGCGCCAACATATTTCGCAGTGCTTTACAAAGTTCATAGTCTTGTCACTAGCTGTCTCTCAAAGGAGCTAACAATCTAATGTCCCTACCTCAGTCATATGTCTTTAAAACAGTTTAAGGCCAATTTTGGGTGGGGGGGGGGGGGGGGGGGACATTAGAGTGTCAGCTCCTCTGTACAGAGACTGATAGATAGACATTGATAAAGGATTCAGATATGTTCAGAACTTACCCTCTCCATAGCGTCCTGGTTATAGGACAAGTAATAGAGACACATAGACACCCCGGTGGCCGCCATTGATGGACGTGGAATCTCCAACAGTTTCTGGACTCCTCCATGAGCGACAAACTCGGCAGCAAACTTGTTGTGGAGGAGCAGAGAGGCCAGATGCTGCATAGGAGAAACCCACAGTTGTTGGACACATGGAGGTAAATTAGAATACTCTGATATTCATAAATGATAAACTTACCTTGAGAGCTTCAAAAGTGAGGAGAACATCATTTGTGCATTTTAAGTCAATGTAAAGCATCATCAGTTCACGGGAGCCTAACTGCATAAAGATGGGGAGAAGCTGGAAAACAGACAGATGAGGAGAGATTATAAATATTACTATATAAATATATTTGTGATACATGCACTACCTAAAAAACAATGGAATAGAACCAGCGGGAGCATAAAAGGTTGGTGGTTTCACAAATAAGAAAATTTTCCTGGATGAAAATATATTTCATCAATTGCAATTCTGGGTGATGGGACTTTTCAGAAGGATGTGATAATTTTTGAAGGTTCGCTGCAGATTGTGACATTATGTTAAAAAAAAAGGCTACTCGCAGCTCAGTGAATGCGATGCTGAGCCATCATGACATACAAGTTAAATTCAATGAATGAGGGAGGTGGGCCAGGGACAATCAGGCTGGGGGGAGGCTAGCTAATGCCGTATGTACTATAGTCAGGAATGAGGCAGCCCTGACATCTTTCAGCTTCAAATAATATTATTATTATTATTATTAATATTAATAATAGATTAATGGAGCGCCAACATATTATAACAGACAGATACGGACAGTGACACGGGGAGGAGGAGAAGACCCTGCCCCAAAGAGCTTACAATTTAGGAGGTGGGGATATGGAATGGTGGGAAGTAGTGAGGGTTTTAAGAGAAAGATGGGAAGGCAAGTTTAAAAAGATGGGTTTTGAATGCTTTTCTAAATGAGCAGAAAGTAGGAGCAAGACGAATAGGACGAGGAAGACCATTCCAGAGATTTGGGGCAGCTCTAGGAAAGTCTTTGAGCCATGCATGCATACATTGTGAGATCACAATGCCTGCCCATTGGATAATTATTTTTAAAATGTGTTTGTGAAGAGCTCACCTCTTGATACTCTCCCAGTGGGGTGAGGTATTGTAGGATAAGCCTTTGTTCTATACCAGGAGTGAGGGGAGACAGGCTATAGCTGGTACCTATAACCCAGGGAGACATCTCTGACCAGCTGCTGTTTGACAATTCACTTGAAGCTCGCTCCATCTCCGCAAAGCACAGTTTCTGTTTCACCTTCCGATGGCTATCAGAGTCTATTTTTGTTCTCCGTGGTGGGCCGGTGCCATCTGAATTGACAAGGATTCCTACTTTTGGAGAGACCTCTGACTGGAAGGAGAGGTCAGCGTTTCCTTCTTTAGATCTCATGTCCACCATGTTTTCACCATAATCCATATCCACGGCTTCCTCGTCCAGTGGGAGAAGTGGCTCCCCCAGAGGTTTACGGGGGCTTTGGCGACGAACTTGCTGCTTGGGAGAGTAGCACCCCCAACACTGAACCTCATGTAGCCGATGCAGAACAAGAGCAACCTGTGAGTGGAAGCAAAGAAAGGGTCACCTGAAGGGTGGAATAGAAACCTGCTGTGTAAAACGCTGATAGATCCTTTGCTATTTTCATACAAGCAGTGTAAGTACCAGTATATTACTAGATGTCAGAGACTCACAGTCCCTCTATATTCCCGAGTTTACAATGGAGAACAGAAGTAGTCAATCAAATGTTCTTCAGAGCTCATGTACTGCTAATATGGGACATGAGCAGAGTGGGAGATGAGCTCATCTATCTGCTGCTTCTCCTTTTATTGTCCAGTCACAGCCTGGGGAGGGACAAGACTTAAAGCATCAAGACTAAAAGGGACAAGACTAAACTCCGCATTTTCATTTTACATAAAAGCAGAAAACCCCTGAGGTGAAAATTCAGTTTGTTTGTGTTTAAAAAAAAAAAAAAAAAGCATCTTGGGCATTGCGCAGAAGGAGCCCTTTCGTCAAAAAGGAAAAAAAAAATTGTCAACCTCACGCATGCGCCAAACTCTGGGATGGGATAAACAGTTATACAGATCTATTGGCAGGCAAAAACAGCTCTCTTATTGCATCCGTGTATTACACAGAGCACGTGTTAAGCCTATATTATTATACAGTATTTATATAGCGCCAATATATTATGCAGCACACAAAGTGCATAGTCACGTCACTAGCTGTCCGTCAAAGGAGCTCACAATCTAATGTCCCTATCATAGTCGTATATCATTACCACAGTCTAAAGGTCAATTTTGGGGGGAAGCCAATTAACCTAACTGCAAGTTTTTGGAATGTGGGAGGAAACCGGAGTACCCAGAGGAAACCCAAGCAAACACAGCGAGAACTTGCAAACTCCATGCAGACAGTGTCCTGGCTGAGTTTTGAACCTGGGACCCAGAACTGCAAAGGCCTGAGGGCTAACCACTGAGCCATCGTGCTACCTTCAAATGATGCTAGAATATTAAATCACCTGACCATTTCTAAGCTGTTCTGAGCGGTTCCCAACACATTAGCTCAATATAATATAATATAATTATGTTAGATCATCAAATAATCCCGGAACTATGGCAGAAATTACTCACCGAGGGACCCCCTATATACAAATAGCCATGGATTCAACAAAACAACTATACTTAGAATCAGATCTCCTTAATAATGCATATGGGATTTGGTTCTACCCAACATTTTAGTTTAGGCTCAGTAAAGGTAACCTGAAGAATTCCTTCACAGTTCACCTCCAATCATAAATAGAACATCTTTACAGAGAACTTACCAACTGTGAGTTCTCATCACGATAATTAGCAGCGATATCCTGGTTCTCCATGGCCCCTCCCAGCAGTCCTATAGCATACGTGCGCAGAGGTTGTTCTGCTTCTCGAGCCCATTTGAAGAGATTTTCCATGATGCCCTCCTAATACAGACAAGCAGACAGAAAAAATAAATAAATAAATAGGTTTACAATGTTCATTATATGCCAGCTGTCAGAAAGAAATTCTTTAATATAGAATATTTGTGAATAAAGAGACTCACCTTCTCCTGGAACACCACAGCTGTTTCCAGACCTGGCATAATATCCAGCAAAAGTCGACAGGCTGCTGTGTTCAACGGGGGCTCCCGACTCGTCATGACGTAAGCGTTCACAAGCTGAATGCAAAACACACAATGTTTGACAATATAGAAGAAGTATTTTGGCCAGGAATGTCCTTTACTTAGGTTCAAGGAGTAAATGGTTTTTGCCTACCCAAGAAAACAAACATAGGAATTGAATAAAGAAGACTAAAGGGGATTTCGGCATTAGGTATAGTGACAGAGTAATTTTACTGGGTATTAATGGCATACACAATGTACAATAGTGAGGAGATACAATAGTGCAATGATGCAATAGTACATTGACCACTAATTGGCACTAGACAGACTGTATCCCATTATCACATTATTCAGGAGTTATCGCTATGCCCAAACTGGTGTAAAAAAGGCCACAGTAAATATCCAAATATAGGGATTGCAACCTTTATATATAGGTTTATTGACACTTTTTGCCAAAAAGCTTAGCTTCTTCAAGGGTAAGTAAGGGCTTGCGAAAGTGCAAGATGTACCAGGATTTACAGGGGGGTTACCAACCAGAGAAAGTAACAGCAAAAAACTGACAACTACATGCAGCACAGGGAGGCAAAGCAAAGGGTTCTGCAAATCTCTGAAAAACCTGATATAATAGGATACAATGTCTAGTGCCACCTATTGGTCAATGTACGATTGCAATATTGCACTATTGTACATAGTGTATGCCATTAACCTGAGGCTTTAAAAGCACGTTTGAAATTTACATGCATTCCAATAGGCTAATCTACATCAGGACATTTTCTTGAGGCATTGGGGCATGAGCGTTATCTTTAACGTTGCTTGCAAAGTTTCAAAAATTAAAATGCGGGGTTAACACTGGAAAACACCTATGATTCCATTAATTTCAATGGGGTGTTTTCCCACGTTTTTAGGCACTTGAAACGTAAACTAGTTAAAAACGCAGTATAGATGTTTTCCATCGTTTTAAAGTCAAGCTTTAAAATGCTAATAAAAGTGCATAAAAAGCAGTAGGAACGTTTACATGCGTTTTTAAGAAGTCTGTGTAGACACAGCCTTATATATAGTAAATTTGCTCTTTGTCCCTATACCTAATGCCAAAAAACCCTTCTAGTCTTTATTCGATTCCAAATACAAAAGCAGAAGACACAGAACGAAGATAAGCGAATTAAAACGTAACCAGTAATGAGGTTTAGAGAAGAAATAAATGTTAAAAATTTTTTGATGATTTTTAGTTTTAAAATGATGTAGCTGCATTAGGTTTTTCACCTTGTTAACCTGCCAGTAACATTTCCTGTACGGGAGTGACAACCTTCACTCATTGTATTCAAAAACACCTCCCCTGTCTTCATCCCCATAACAGAAGATGAAAAACTCTGGGAATAATGTTCTGTATGAGCTGGTCAATCCCAGCACCATCTACTACATTGAACCAGGTAAGTGCCATCAGCCCCAGGAGCCTTGGAGAAGTGTAGCAGAGGCAGAATTGCCAGCTCTCTATAGAAGAATAGGAGCCTATTGGATTTCAGGAAGTTCATTAGATTTCTGTACCTGTATGTTTCTTTACCCTTAAAAAAAATATTACATGTACTAAAAAAAAAAAAAAAAAAAAAAAAACAAACATTGTAAAGAATATGTTTTATTTTTCAGATAAAACACTTACTGCATTCATGAAATCATCATTCTTAAACAGAATGCGCAAAAGGTGACCTAGCATGCAATCCGGGTTTGCGCGTCCTGCAAAAAAAAAAAACTGCATGAGATATCACTATTTAATGTACAGCCCATTATATATGTTGGTGCTATATAAATACTGTTTAATTCAGAAAATTATTTCAACCCATTAGATATCGACTGACTGGGTTCTGATTAGCAAAGTTGCAGGCTTGGCAAGAAGCAAGAATATATCTACTCACCTGGGTGTCTATCATCGAAGGGGTCAGGGTCACCTTTGCGATATTCCTCCGTCTCTTTCTCGATCAGCTCGGCCATTCTGGATGAGAGAAGATAAAGTTACAATATATTCTGCAATGTGAAGGAGAAATTCCCAACACTACAATGTGTGTTATATTTACCCTCCTTCTCACCTGGTTAATATTGGCACCATATCCTGACCTCCGCCATGTCCACTCTCCCACTGCTCCAGCAGGGCTGTTAACTCGGACTTGGAGTCCACAAATGTCCCCGTGGACGCCATGTCTTAAAAATAAAAAAAACAACATCCAGTTAAAACACAACAATATTTCTTAAATTAACCCTGGTGTGAATGTACCTAGGAGAATATTTGTACCTAGGTGAATGTGCACCGACAGCATTCTTCAAGGTCAATTTCACACCTTTGTGGTAAAGTAACAAGGTATACCAGCAATATGGAGCTTTATTTATGCTGAACAAAACCACACAGCACAGAACAAAAGCAACACACAGATGTAAAGGGAACTGTAATGCATTGTTATAGTGCAGATATTGCACAAGTATTTTGAGCAGGAAGGTCCTTTACTTCCGTTCAAGGAGTAAATGGAGACTTGATATCTCCATATAAAACTATATTGATGTAGTTTTGCCTACCAGACATTTGCTGCCTCTCTGTGCTGTATATTTGTCAGTTAAGCATTATGCTGCAATTCAAGGCAGTTTTTACTATTACTATATCCGGGTGGTAATCTCCCTGGTACATCTTACACTTCCTTACCCCCTGAGGAAGCCAAGCTCTCTTTCGAAACATGTCGGATAAAGCCTATATATAAAGGCTGCAGTCCCTATATTTGGATGTACTCATGGACCACGGCCAATTTGGGCATAGCAATAAATCCTGAATAACCTGATAATATGGTACAGTGCCACCTAGTGGTCAATGCACTATTGCATCTCCTCACTATTATACATTGCGTATGCCATTATTACACAATAAAATCACTCGTCACTATATGAATGAATGCAGAGAGAGAGGAGGAAGGGGTTTAAGGGAGCTCAGGTGTGAGCTCAAGAAATGTTCAGCGTGCCTAGCCTAGATTTGAGGATGCTGATAAGGAGGAGGGAAGGACAAGTCCTTCCCCTTCCCCTCCCCTCCCCCTGTCCTACCCTCCTCCTTATCAGCATCCTTCATCACTACAGCTAATGCCGAAAAACCCCTCTAGTCTTCTTTACTTAATTCCTATATTAGTGCAGATATATTTGTACTATGATCACAGCTAATTTACAAATATTGGGTTGGCTTAATATCAATATGCCCATTAATGAATGCTAAGGTCTAATGAGCCCATAAATATATATAGAAGGCCACACACAGCCCTGCACAGCTTTAGATGAATACCACCACAATATATTTCACATATCATGAGGTATAGAATGCAGACATCCCTTACCCGGTCAGAAAAATACACTGAACATTTACATTAAACAGTACTCCAAGTCCTAGAATTCATTTTCTTAGAGTACAGAAGCCTGTCCTGGTCATAATAAAGAGAAGGACTCTTGCCATCTTTGTGGAAGCAGTGGTCTTTCTGCAAAGGTCTGGCTGCCGAGACAGAGAACTTCAATCAGCAGAGGGAATACAAAATTGCAGATAGCAGCCCTATAGGTGAGACTCAAGAAGGGGCTACATTGGACCTCTGCTGAAAACCACTGCTTCCAGCCTTCCCTTGCACATACAGGTGGGGACAGACTTATCCCTTCAGGCTGTGGACACTTTTTAAAGAAACACAAACTTTGCTTATATTTTACTGCCTTTAATATATGAATTATTAATTCAAAAGGCATTATATTTCCTGTAGTATTTAATATAGCATGCAAATAAACTGCCTTCAGATCCATATGGCGAGTTTGTGCATTCATACAACAAGCAAGCATTAAATCAGTATAAACTGATTGCATAAATCGTGCTTTGGTAAAGTTTGTTTGCAAACAGATGCAGGACATTTATTCTGTGAATGGGAACATTTGTGCAGACAGAAGGAAAAGCCCAGGGAATTTGTCAGGTTCTAAACTTCTTTGACACACATAAGAAAGAGCTCATTGTGATGGCTAAAACAACGTAGTATGGCTGTGCTTCCAGCAATGTCCTGCAGAGGGCGCCGTATAGCACTTGTAGATTGCTGGGGAAAAGCGAAAGCAGGAAGGAAGGATTGTGCAATGTTTAGACAACGTGCAGTGCTTACACATAGCCGACTGTACTAAATAACACTGCTCAGGGCCTTTATTTTTAGCCATTTGGCAAACATTCCACAAGCGTGCAGATATTTTGTAAAGCTGAGTGCTATTTCAGTCATCTCTTAGATTGTAAGCTCTTCTGGGCAGGGTCTTCTCCTCCTGTGTGACTTTAGCATCCAGCATCCATTGCAGGCTGCATGGTGGCTCAGTGGTTAGCATTATTATTATAATTATTATTATTAAACAGGATTTATATAGCGCCAACATATTACGCAGCTCTGTACATTAAATAGCATGCTGGCAATTGCAGGGCTGGGTCCCAGGTTCAAATCTCGGCCTTTAGTTATACTTTGACAATGGATGGAAAAGGTTTCCTGACACTTTATATAAAAAAAAAAAAAAAATGTAATGTACCCACTACTGGCTGGCCAATTCTAAGAGAAGACTTTAGCTACCTACACACAACAGATGATTCTTATCCAATAATCGCCTCAGGGCTGATATCGGATAAAAATCTGGCGTGTGTTCAGCGCTCGTCGTTCATGGATCCGTTCTGGTGGATACTCAAACTACGAGCAATCCTAATAGAAAAAAAAGGGGAAAGCACAGCGGGGTGCTGCTCAGTCTTTCTCTCCCCACTCCATAGAGCAGAATGGTGCTGTATGTACAACACTCCTGCAGTCTTCTGTTGTTGGAAAGGATCATAAATGATCCTTTCTAACAACAATTATTGAAAGTTTGTACCCAGCATATGTAAGAACTTGTTTATGGCACATAGAGCATACAAATTCTCCTACCAGCCACCCAGTTATTGCAATAAGGGTATTTGCTGACTATTTCTTGTATTTGTTGTCAGTGATAATTGCTTCATGAGGCACCCAACATTCCCAGGTCCATTAGATAACTGTACGCTGAAATTTTGTGCAATACTGATAAGGAGATCAATGGACTGCTGAGCAGTATAAGCAATCTGTGTACTTTTTGAGTACATCTATGATGTACACACACACACACACGTGGGCGTACCACCCAGCACTTTTTAGTGACCACCCAGCTGTTTCTGGGTGGTTACTGAAGAGTTGGGTCACAATACAGACGTGTATGTATGTGTATAGAGATAGATTGATATACACACACAATGTACGGATAATTTTATGCCCCTGTAACACAGCTTCAGAATTCCAGTTTCAGGGAGTGTGGTCAGCCTGGGTCAGCTGTCTTCTGCTGCACTACAGAAAACCTCCAAATCCCTGGGGGGAGGTGATCTGTAGAGATGTAAATGGGGGAGCTGGCAGTTACCGATCCATTTTGTTAAAGTATTAAGTGTGGACATTGCTTAAAGCTGAACTGTAGACCAACAGCACTGCTCTGACACCGTAAGACCCAATGGCTAGGAAGGGGTTGATTTGAACCAATACACTCCCCACTGGCCAATCAAATCAATCCGGTAGCCTGGTTTCCTGCTCATTAGACAGGAGACTGGTCAGTGGAGGAGACACCAATGTGTCTATTCACCCCCCCCCCTCTTTACAGCCTCAGAGAGCAGTTATTGTTCAGCTGTCAGGTAGGAATGTTGTTGTATCAGGCGTGACATTCGCAACAGATGCAGCATAAAGAATAAATTGTGCAGCAGAGAGCAGGACACTCTGATATACACAGCACAGTGCGGGGCCCACTGGGGCTCTACCTACACAGCGCAGTGCGGGGCCCACTGGGGCTCTACCTACACAGCGCAGTGCGGGGAGGGTGTGCAGTGGGTAGAGTACGACTATTATTAGATTTGATGAAATATATATTAAAATAGTTATCCAATCATTTAGTTGTATTCTTTATTATTATACCCAGACATTTACATCGCCCTCAGCAGCTACTCTGGTTTTGCTGCGTATCGTCCACACATACCAAGGACAATTCCAGCCAATTAACCAAACTGGAACATAGAATAGAGGCAAAAGAAGATGCTAGGATCATGTGAGATAATTACCAAAACCAATAAAACAAAAGTGACTGCAATTCTATGTCAAATCCAATAACCTTTATTATATGAGCAGCGATTACAAATTGATTAGTAAACTACCAGTCTGGTTTTTTTTGCAATATTAAAAAAATAAAGTTGCAATAAAATAAGTAAAGATCCTTATAAAACTGAAGGGCAACCTGAGAGCAGCCTGGACTTTTCTTTCTTATCCAGGGATTGGAAACATCCGGCAACAAATATAACAAAACTAAAATGGAATCTGAACAAAACACTTTTTCGTCCAAACAATGAATACTTTACATTTAGGGCTCTATTGGACATATCTGACTTTC
Source organism: Pyxicephalus adspersus (assembly GCF_032062135.1). Taxonomy (NCBI): domain Eukaryota; kingdom Metazoa; phylum Chordata; class Amphibia; order Anura; family Pyxicephalidae; genus Pyxicephalus; species Pyxicephalus adspersus. The sequence continues at coordinate 45,037,118 of NC_092865.1, read as the reverse complement.
CCTCAAAGATTTGCTGTATGGGAATATAAGAATGGACATAATTTCAAGGCATGACCGGGTATAATACTCTAATTGCAAAACACAGATCAATGTGTGAAAAAAATCATTTGTATAAATTTTTTTTTTTTTTTTTAATAAAAAAAACCCAAATGTGATCAAACACGACTTTCACAGTAAAACACAACCAGTGCAAATGCACAACACATTTACTGTATTACAAATCAAACCCCGAGTGCATTTCAGCAGGGAGAACAAAGCCAAAATCTTTATCTTGATTACATTTTTCATTGTCAATCTTGTAAATAATCCCTGACGCCATGACACTTCCTGTTACAGCGTGACAACATGCTGACCCCTTTCCCTAATAGTATTTCTGTGTTGTCACCTCCATAACTCTCCTCCTTCCTATAATGATTGTGTTCTTCTGTTCTTCCCCAGGCTGTGCCCCCTCTTACATTGGGTGCAATATTTTCCCCAAATATCTCTCTGACCCCCGAATCTGTCCCCTGTACATTAAGGGGGAACACCAGCCATGTCTCCTTATATCGGTCAGTGGGTGCTACCCGTGTGTATGACCCATATCATTTCTTTTTACTGCTATCCA
>NC_092865.1:45035515-45035955 GCF_032062135.1 Pyxicephalus adspersus | reverse complement strand
TCTCTCCACCCCCCAACACTGACTTTCTCATTACCGCTATCTGATGTATCACCAGTCTCATACTGAATATTACATTCCTGACAGGTCCCCACACATCAGCTGTCTCTCATATCCTTTTCCCTAGGCTGTCACATCTCCAAAGTGCTCCTGTCATATGGTGGTCTCTCTCCTCACACCCCCTGTATGTCTCCTTTCATATGATGGTCTCTCTCTTCATACCCCATGTATGTCTCCTGTCACATGGGGGTCTCTCTCCTCAACCCCTCTCAGTATGTCTCCTGTCACATGGTGGTCTCTCCTCATACCCACTGTATGTCCCCTGTCTTATGGTGGTCTCTCTCCTCAACCCTCCCCCATATGTCTCCTGTCATACGGTGGTCTCTCGCCTCACCCTCCCAGTATGTCTCCTGTCATACGGTGGTCTCTCTCCTCACCCTCCC
>NC_092865.1:44963416-45033754 GCF_032062135.1 Pyxicephalus adspersus | reverse complement strand
ACACTTTTCTTACCCCCAGACTCAGTGCTGCCTCCTTTCTACTTCATACCCAGTCTTAGTATTACACTTTTCTTACCCCCAGACTCAGTGCTGCCCCCTTTCTACTTCATACCCAATCTTACTGTTACACTTTTCTTACCCCAGACTCAGTGCTGCCCCCTTTCTACCTCATACCCAGTCTTAGTGTTACACTTCTTCTTATCTCCCAGACTCAGTGCTGCCCCTCTAAACCCCTCAAAGTCTTTCCCATTGGAATCCCAGGGTTTCAGGGTCCCATTTAGCTAGGGACACCAAACATTGAAAACATTCTTATTTATAGTGCCAACATATTACATAGTGCTGTACAATAAACAAAGGGGTTGTAAATAGATAATAGTTTTTATTTACTGGAACTGGTAAAACTTTTTGAAATATGAAGGTATCTACCCCCATGGGGTAAGTCTATGGTGGACGAGGGCTGAGTACCCTGAAGCCTGGAGATGCCAACCACAAGTGGGGAGTCACCGGATTTATTGGTGCTTGTGGTGGGGAAATCCTCTTCTTTTACATTTTCTAATCTTTTAATGTCTCTTTTGGGGAATCTTCTATTTAAAAGTCTCCTTTGTATTTTCAGGCCCCTCTAGGATGATGTCCAGGGTTTGGATGAAGGTAACCTAAGCTTTAGCTCTACAATTCCCCCACCAACACCACATACATAGAATTCTTCAGGCCACCATTTTAGCAGGAACACTGGAATTTGGAAATACAAATTTAATGGACAGCTTTACTGATTTATCATTAAGGAGATTAGAGCAGCCTTTCCAGGCCTTTTTAACATGGGGGAACCCTTAAAATTACTTTCAGGTCATCAGAGAACCCCTCCTATAATTCCTGTATCCACAGTTCACAGTATATTAGTGTGATGGTCAATAGGAAGAAAGCCTCTTACATTTCTGGCCAGTGGGAAGAATGTCAAGATAGCCAAAAAGATCATTGGTGACACAAACTGACCTGAGAGGCACAAACTGCTCACTGCTTAAGGAACCCCTAACGTCCTGTGGAGGAACTCTGGTTGAGAACCTCAGAGTTAGACCGTGGATGCTCCATCCAGAGACCAGACCACTTCTCTTGTAGCAGCGTCAGGCCTGGAAATCATCACAGGCGCTCCCCTGGTTCCAAACAAGAGCATTGGCCTTTTTCATGGGCACCTTTACAGTCTTCGTGTCATCTGTATATCTGTCTGCAGATCTCCTTACTAGATTGACCCTTACGGACAGATCATCACTTATTCTGCCCAGAGAATCACACATGACCCAAGTACCAATCTCTTAGATTGTAAGCTCTTCTCGGCAGGGTCTTCTCCTCCTCATGTGTCACTGTCTGTATCTGTCGGTCATTTGCAACCCCTATTTAATGTACAGCGCTGCGGAATAGGTTGGTGCTTTATAAATACTGTTTAATAATCTTGTGGAGTTACAGTGGGGGGTTTAGCTGCATTTTAATTTTGAAAAGAGCTATCAGGGTTTTCATTCAAAGTGAGGATTCTTCTAATAGTATTTTCTAATATCTCCACCGCCCTCATACCCCAGCAGCCAAGGGTATCTTTTGAAGTCTCTCATTGCTTTGAATCGAATGCAACTGGGCAGACTCAATTTTTGTTTTGCTTCGATTTAAACCTAAACTAGAGCGGTGTCAAAGCTGGATTTCCCTGTGCGCCCATAGTTCTGAAACACGTTGCATTTTCCTGAACCTTACTTAAAGCCTGCAGAGAACAGACTTAGGTATTAAAATCCTAATGAAGAGACCTGTCGGGCATGGGCCAGGGCTGTGGTGGCAGAAACAATTATTTTCCACCTGGAATAACAATTTTGTACCCATTCTGAACCCACGGCCACTGACAGGCCCAATAAATGCAGAAGTTCAGTGTATGGTCAGATCTGCACGTCAATGGTCATGTTTGGGAATTTAGAAACAATAATGCTTTTAATTGAGAAACTAGTGGTCATTGTTGGGAATGGCATCTCAAAGGAGTTAAGTGCGTGCAAGCAATTATTCTAAATGTTTTAATGTGGACTAGAAATTAATTTATGTAGTAAAATGTATTTGCTTGTACCTAGAGTCCAGTTATGTATGATAAAAGATTTGCATAAATCCTTATAGACAAAAAGTCTCTTGATATATTAGTATGTTTGTATGATACATCTGTCATGTCTCTGTATGGGTTACGTGCCCAAGTATGGGGTATGTACCCGTGTATGGGTCATGTACCTGTGTATGAGGGATGTGCCCATGTATGGGGTATGTAACTGTGTATAAGGTATGTAACCTTTTATGGGGGAAGTACCCATTTATGGGTTATGTGCCCCTGTATGAGGTATATATGTGTGTATAGGATATGTACCCATGTATGGGACATGTAACCTTTTATGATGCATGTACCCATTTATGGGTTAAGTACATGTGTATGGGGTACGTGCCCGTGTGTGAGACATGTAACCTTTTATGATGCATGTAGCGGTTTATGGGTTATGTGCCCGTGAATAGGGCATGTACCTCTTTATGGGGTATGTGCCCCCATGTATGGGTTGTGCAACTGTGTATGGAGATATACCTATGCATGAGGTGATTTTTTTTTGGAGTTAATAAATGGTAATGGAAATTTTTAAACATTTGTGGAAGAAAATTTGATAATACCTAATAAATCCCCAAATACACATTGTAAGCATTTTTAAATTTGATAAATTAACATTTGATAAAGTTAACAATTTTATAACAACCATGAAGAAGCAGAAACCCCAATCCCCTGAAATGTGTTAGTCATACTTTCCTCACCATTAAAATTTGGCTCCTAGATTTTAATGATGTCTAATTCCTCAGGCCGGCTGCATTTACAAAAAACTTCCAATGACAACAGCTTTGCATGGAACATTACTCATACACTTCCAGCAAAAATACAACTTATCTATAGGCAGCTTTGGCCTGAAATTTTTACTCTTTTTAATACAAATACAAACTTTTTTTTTCAGATTTAACATTTATTTTACAAAAAAAAAAAAAAACAGGCAGGGAGTTCAGCCTTACCAACATGACAGCCTCGAGTAACTGGTCTATTATTTTCCATATAATATATATATATATATATATATATATATATATGTTAAAAAAAAAAAGACATGGGACACAAGAAAGTAGAAATAAATAGATAAATTTAAACAAGTGACAGGCTTAATAATGAATAACCGTCCCAACATCCCCCCACCCCACCGACCCACTGAAACAGAGATTGGGTAACACTAATCTCCTCCCATCCTTCTGCTGAAAGGAGCCCATTTGTAAGGCCGTCCTACAAAGAAAAGAAAAGAAAAAAAAAAAACACCAGTGAGCTGTGGCATTCGGGCAAACCGGGGCCTTGCACCAAGGCGATGGTTCCTGGTGCAATAGCGGGTAATTTCCTCTACATGCAGCTGGCTTATCTATGCACGCAGGGTGTCCCATCATTCCCTGGGAGCCACAATGCGAATGACCAATACCTCGCTGTAGTGTAATCCTGAGTATCTGATGGGGATGGTGATGGGGTTCACCAAGTCCTCTCCTTACAATATAGGAGATCAAACTGCTCCCCTCTCCTTCATTCAAAGACCAGGAAATATTGATCTTTAAATGCCATGGCAGACCCACTTTGGGGGAATTTATTAAGATGCAACCAGATGTCAACTTGCACCACTAGTCGTCAGAAGCAGAACTGCAACTAATGCAAACAGTAATCTAATGGATGGCAAAATTTTTTTTTTGCAAAAGTAAAACATTGAGACCCAGTGTGGTCAAAGCCCTTACAAGAAAGGTTTGCTTTAAAATAACCACCCCCCTCATCCCATTTCTAACTATCCTATGATGACACCACCCCAAACAAATTTCCTCTCCAGCAGTATCGTCATGCATGGCGCTGCCCGACTTCCCATTGACCTAAACGGGGTCTTTTTCCAATAGTACTGATTTGGCCCATTCAGGTTTGTGAAAGGTTATTGCAGTGTTGCAGGCATGGACAACGGAATGCTGCCACTGTTAGAGGAGGCACCTGGGATGGTGGTGCTGGGGCAAGTATTGACCTCAGTTGCTTAGGAGGTTTAATTTCTTAAGAGAACCTGTCTTATCAGGATCTGAGTACCCAAAACTCCTTTCCAAAAAAGATACAAATCACCCAATGGAGCTGAAGAAGAGTTCTCCAACCCTAGCCACATGGTCTCCCCCTTACTGCTGCAGGAAAGTAAGTTAAACATTATAATAACCCCCCCCCCCCAGATCGCAAGAGATGGTGCTGCAATCTATTCAGCAGAGTTGCACTGTAACTAACAATGCCAATCAGAGATTTTGCTGACATTTACCAGAATAGAAAAATAACTTCTGGGTAGTTTGCCTCTTGAACAATCAAGTTGCAGCTGCAATGCCCCCCCCCCCCCAAGTTAAATACTACAAAATGTGCCAACGGACACCCCAATCAAGCAGCTGTATGCACAGGGGGACCATTGGGTGCACGGGGTCTGATTCCAAATGAAGCAGAGAAACTGCATGATCTCCTGCAAGATGCAAAGTCTATTGAAAACATGCAGGGATGAGAAATTTGACAAAATTCCTTCTCTGTGCCAGTTGGAAAGCAAAGATTAGGAAGCAGCACTGACCCCCCCCCCCCCCCCCCCCCCCCCCCCCCCCCCATCCCCATCCCCATCCCCATCCCCAAGGCTGCATCCCCGAGTTTCAAGAGTTTCAACTGATAACCCAAAACATGTATTATATCACAGCTGTGTGTGACAACGATCAGGCAAGCTGGCATCACCCAATTATTTTACATGTAATCAAATCACAAAATAATTCACTGTGATTGGAGAATACTCAATTGCAAGATCATTGATAGAAAACACATTTTTAACTTTAAGGACAATTGATATCAATATATTTTTTACTCAGTAAATTGCTGACTACACAAGGTTGTCCTGCTGCCAACATTTCCTATGATTGGAGAAATAGGGGAGATGCCAAGGGGTCCAAAAATCATCATTTCCTGGCTCTCATACTGGTGATTTCAAGTCTGAATACTTTCCCTGTCCCAGAACAAGTATGCACAGGACTTTGACCATAATGGGACTTTTTAGGTACAAACAATAAAATCATCATTTTATAATTAATCCGTCAAACACTCAAACACAAAATCATTAAACATCCCAAAAAAAAAAAATGACATAGTACTGACCAAAGGTAAAAAAACTGTTGAGTTTCGCACAAACAGCTTCACGAGGAGAAACACTGATATCTGAAACAAACAGTCCAAATTATAAAATTAAAACATTGCCACTAAAAAAAATATAACATGCCCACTGATCAACATTCATTATCCCATGCTGACACAGCCTGGTGCTTCTCTTGATGAAGCTGTGCGAAATGCGTAGGAACATTTTTATTTTTAATTATGTACGTTTGGTCAGTGTCTATGTCATCTGTTTATTGTATGTTGAATGATTTTGTTTTTGAGTGTTTGATGGATATTTCAAAAATGATGTTTTTATTGTGTAAACGTGAAAAGTCCCATTCGGGATTTTTTTAACCAATATACTATAAATTAGGGATGCAGTGCAATTATTTGGGGACCTTGATGTAGCCTATTATTGCACAGGACTTGTCTGGATGTTTTCTTGTTCAGTGACTTCAATGAAAACAACTTCAAAGAGGACAGCCGGGAAACTTCAATCTTCAGAATTAGGATGGCAGGTTATGCAGATTTCCAACTTATAAATCCATTATTTCTCTTCTGAACTAAAGAAATATTTTGAATCTTAACCTTTACAGTTGATATTCAATGATTTCTTCTGATCTGAACAAACAGCCAATCAGATTCTCTGTATTCACTAATCAATGATCACAAAAAGTCCATTCGTTGCTACAGACAACAGCTTTATCACATTCCAAAAATATTCTTATTTCTGTCCCACCAAATACTCTCCACATATGATTTAGGTGCGTTTACTGCATTATTTTATCCCCTTTATCCGTCAATACGGAATACACATTGGCAGGTAGCACGCAGCACCCAGGCAAGTGTCGGAACTTCAGCATTTTCAGTTCCAGGAAACACAATTGGTCACTGTTCCTTTTTTTAACTCTTCAAAAGTTAATTTTTTTTCTTTTTTTTCTTTTTATTCTGACTCACAGATTGCACTACAGAGATCCCTGCTTTCACCCCCGGCGCGGCTGCAGTGCAATCAGTGTGTCAACAAAAATAAAATTCATTTAAATGAGGCCAACATTATTAGGCGACTCACCTAGATCTGGAAACAAGGGAAATAAATGAACATTTACAGAAAATACGTTTGATAAAACATCAAAAAGACCTGATTCTGGTAACTCCTTCACTGCAGGGCTGGGAGAGGGGCTGTCACCACTGCAGAACATTTCCATCATCTATTTTTTTTTCTTTTTTTATACATTGGACAACACATTTTGTAAGAGCGTCACCAGCTGGATGTCAATAGGCTGCTTTTAAACTGCTCACAGGTAACTATTTGCATTAGACACGCGTCTGTTTCAGAGTGAAATACATGAATCCATATTAAAAAACAAAAATTAACTCCAGATGATGTTTACCTCCCCCTCCTGAGATAAAACCAAATGGGACAGATCTTAAAATCCAGATGCAAGCTTGGCATTCGCCAGTCTTTTAAGACGATGATGTGACGTTGGTGCCGACAACGCAGTGCTGTGTGCTCTTTAGCTTGCAGAAATGAACCACAATTCTGTTACTTCAAAATGATGAAGATGATGTCACAAGATAGACGCCTATCAAGGGTCAACGTCTAACACGACCCAACATACCATTCAAATATGACAGCAAGGTGTTAGGGGTGTAAAAAAAAAAGTGGGTTTGGAAGTTCAAAAACAGACGCTTGTTTTGTTACAGATGAGCTACAGAGGATCCAGGGACGAGAGTAGATCCAAATTCCCCCCATATCTTGTCCTCTCTATGTGGAATGACACAATGATGAAAAATTGGGCTGGTTTCCTGTGCTTGTTAGCCCAGCACCTTCTTAAAACACATCAGGGCTGCAGATTTTACCCCACAACCAAACTTTCTGCCAAACACACCCATGGCACAGGTGACAACCAGTGCTGCTTGGGGGAAGGTAGTTCTCCATCGGTCTTCTCCTATCGAATGTACAATGTCATGTTTTTTTTATTTCCCTGTCACCTCCACCACATCATCATCTCTCCCATCTTCTTCACTCGATCCCGTTTTTGCTTCCCCCGAGGGAAGGGATTGGGAGGTTGATCCGGCATTTGGGGACTGGTAGCTGGACTGAGAGGAGAGGTAGCCTGGGAAGGTTGACGCAGCACTGTTGCTCGACAGTCCTCGGTTGAGCACAGACGAAGGGAACGGGGCAAACATTCGGGTTTGTGGCAGCAATGGTTGTGTAAATGGGAGCGAGAAGCCAGGGGGAAGCAAGTAAGGGGGCATATTGGACGATGGGACAGAAGAAGAGCCTGAAGTGGGCGTCATGATGGAGTCTGGGGCAAGAGGAAGGCCTAGCTGTGGGTCCGAGAGCAAAGACGGCAGCTGAAAGGGGGTGGACCCGCTACTCGCCCCCATATACATAGAGTTTGCAGGTCTCCCTAAGCTGTGGTTTATCGTAGAAGGTGGGACTCCAAAACCTCCCAAGCCAGGGTAGCCATACTGTGCGTAGGGGTGTCTTTTGGTGGAGGGCCAGAGGCCTATCTGATCAGACGGCTCTTTGCGTTTTCTGGGCAGCGTTCTAGGAGCTTGGTTCATACTTTGGGGTTGCATCATGGGGTTGGGAAGCTGGGGTGTGCTGTTGGTGCCTCGAGAACCACCCGAATCTCTGTACTGGTGCAACTCGCCCAAAATCTCTGGACTGTCAGGAGAGGTCGGCCTCTGTGGCTCATCCTTCTCTTGGGGGGGTGGGCTTGAAGCATGGCGACCGTTGCTCATGTACGGACCAGGCTGAGTCTGGGGACCTATAGGCAAAAGACACAATGGTTGTCAAAAACAAACAATGCATGAAGTTCTGCCAAAAAAAAAAAACAGTGAAAATACAGGAAAATTATAGATTCAGATACAGACTCCAGAAACCAACTGTCGAAACATAAAAGTGCTAGGCACAGATGCCAGAGCTGATAATTAGAACTTAGTAAAACCTAGTTACCCCTGTGTAGGCCTTTGCAGCTGTAGGTCCAGGTTCAAATCCCAGCCAGGATGCTATCTACATGAAGTTTGCAGGTTCTCCCTGCATTTGTGTGGGTTTCCTCCCACATCCCAAAAACATGCAGTTAGGTAAATTGACTTCCCCCCAAAATTGTCCTTAGACTGTAGAAAAGACATAAGACAGTAGGGTCATTGGATTGTGAGTCCCTTTGAAGGACAGCTAGTGACATGACTATGGACTTTGTACAGCGCTAAGTAATAAGTCAGCACTATATAAATTCTTTGTAATAATAATAATTAGCACACACCACTCTATTTCTTTGCAATAAAAATCTGAGAGGAGATACATGTGATTCAAGATGTGGCTGTTAGGATGAGGTATGGACATTTCTCAACCTTGAGCACTGGAGTGAGAGATCAGGAAGCAACATTTCCATAGGAAAAAAGAAATGATATTTTGCAGCAAAAATCATTCACAAACCAAAACATATGGCTGAATTTTAAACCCAGGTCACACTAGCTGCCCTCTGTTGCACGTATTCACATATATCCTCCTGGTCAGCTATGATTGCGTTATAAGCCATCACCATGATGAGTAATCTAGATGTAATGTCCTACCTGGAGGTGGAGGACGCCGAGGCTCTGAACTCTTCTTACTGCTAGACCGGATGGCAAATATCCTTCCGTCACTGGTGCGAATGTACGTTCCTGTACATATAAATAAAAGAGAAGATTATTACAGTGAATAAAAATAAAATGAATCTGCAGAAGATGCTTTTCCTGCACTAGGCTACAGTTAGTAATGTCCGTGACATGTTTTATGCCACCCTAGCAGACTGTTTGCAAAGGGGGATTTTTATGCCGAGTTTACACACAGTTTTTTAAGGATGTTAAAATCAACCCCTAGGCAGATATAAAAAGCACACAATTTGCCAAACAGGGTATTGCAGGGACACAGCTACCATATATGCATTTTCAGCTATTTGCCTGATGTTACACTATAAGTATTGAGAGAACAAACTGGCTTCTGGGAGGGGGGCTACATTTTGGAAAGGGCAACATCATCTTACATGGTTTTACCACTGCGTATTCACTTACCCTTCGTGCCACGGATAACATGAATGCTCTCTCCTGCACTGATTCGGGCCTGAACATCTGTTGATGTGGTCATTCCAGGAATAACAATGTCTAAGACAGAAAAGCAGAAGTCACTCATGAGACCCAGTTCATTTACACTACTACACAGGGTTGAGATATTTTAAAATGTATTCACATATATTGACTATCAGTTTTTATTCATCAGTTTATTTAAGAGCCAATGGGTAAGAAAGGGATCTGCTCACCTGTGGTGGTCACCACCTTCTGTACCAGGACACCTGCTCTTTGCAGATAGTTGACGGGAAAATTGAAGGGATGGAGAGAACCAGAAGTGGATCCAGGGTGGCTAACAGGGATATGCCTAGGCATCATGGGTATTGGTGTGGACTGCAAAGGTCGAACACTGGCAATTGGCCTGTCATCACCCTTTATTAGTGGGCGCCTGTAAGGAAGAAATAACAAAAATACTGCAACCAAAAGGTACAAAATCATTTTTGCATCATCAGCAAGACGCTTACCCACCCCGCTAATTAACACTATCTACCCTTCCAGCCACTCTCCACTGCCATTAATCCTGCCAACCGTTAATTACAAAAATTCCACCCTTCTTGCCAAGCACCAATGCCACCTTTATTCCCTGCCAAGGTTGGACCCCACCCCTGCCACTTACCAGTTCCTCTGGCTGAATGCAGGGATATTAGCAAGACTGTGGTCCGGAGCTGGGTAATATTGTGTGTAGGATGGACGCGAGTACGGCACAGAAGCCCTCTTTTCCTCTTCATAACCACGCTTTGCTGCTTTCTTCTCTGCCAGTGTCAGTTTCTGTTCTTTACGGTCAAGGAGAAGGGACTCGTGCTGAAAGGGATCCTGCAAACAAGAAAAAAATCATCACATTAATGATCCAACCCCCTAACAAAACAACGGTGCAAAAGAAACAAAACAGAGATTTACCCAGCACAAGAATTTACTTGGAGTAGAGTAGAGTAGAGAGCTATATGCTATTGTTGTGAATGACAGCTTAGAATGGTCAAGCTTTATGTCATGCTGTAAGATAAATCCTTGACCACACATTATTATTATTAAGATTAATATTATTATTACAAATAAACAGGATTTATATAGCGCCAACATATTACGCAGTGCTCTACATTAAATAAGGGTTGCAAATGACAAGCGGATACAGACAGTGACACAGGAGGAGGTGCCCAGAAAAGCTTACACACATCTGAGTCTTTGATAAATGCAGCTAGGGTCTTCTCTGCACGTCTCTTTTTATACCTTATCATGTGATTAGCACTAATCATGTGATTATAAAATACCCTTGCACAGAAAACAGAAAGAGACCCAATTTCCACAGAAAAATCGTTAACAACCTTCAATGTTTGAAAAACCTGACTTTAGCTATCTGACACCTAATGGGATGCTATATGTTACTGTCCGTCAGGTGATGGAGAAAAGGAAGTGACAAACCTTGGTGATCAGATGGGGGTACATATTACAGGCTTTCTGTAGGACCACTTCTGGAAACTTGGCAGAATCCAAGTGCTGCTTTGTAAGATCCGGCTCCTCCTCTACAAAATGCAGAAGATTCTCCACCTCACGGCGGGTAAAATTCATCTCTGGGTTCAGGTCATCAACCACACGGTCTGGAGACAGACAAAAAGAAGTCAGCATCATAGTCAGCATAAATACCTCCTTTGATGCCATATGTACATCATTCTCTAATCACCTGACATCCCCTGCTTGGTAATCTGTCGATCGTATATTTTACGCTCCAGAGTGAAGTCAGACACCAGGCGGTAAATGTGACAAGGTTTTCTCTGCCCATATCGGTATACTCGGCATACGGCCTGAGCGTCATGACATGGATTCCAGGAAGCATCAAACACAACCACCCTATTCGCCCCGATTAGATTGACACCAAGACAGCCAGCACTGAAAGAAAGTAATATCAGGAAATGATAAATGACTGAAGAGTTAAAATTAAACCCCATTTCACCTTACAAACTGCTCTATGTGTTATTTACCTGCTTCCCGACAGCTATTTATCATGATGCTCACCTGTCATCTCTGTTCTTTAGTAACAAGTTCCCCAAAAACTAGCAGCTGTATGTTGTGTTAATTACCATCTACAGCGTGCTGTTCCATCTCCTTAAAACTTCACATTCTTTGTGTTTTAATTTCCTGTTTCCTCCAAGATTGTAAGTTCTAGTAATCATGACCCTCATATCCCCTGTCTTAGATATGGGCTCCAATGATCAAGACCCTATATCTCCTGGTTCCCATTAGATGTAAGCTGTAATTATCAGGCCCCTCATAGCTCCTTCCCCCTTACAGATGTAAGTAGTAATGATCAGGACCCTCATATCATAGCTCCTGTATCCCATTATATGTAAGCTGTGATGAACAGGACCCTCATAGCTCCTTGCCCCTTACGGATATAAGCAGTAATTATAATGACCCTCATAACTGCAGTATTTTAATAGATGTAAGCGGTGATGATCAGGACCCTCATAGTTCCTGCTCCCTTACACATATAAGTTGTAATGATCCATACCCTAATAGCTCCTATATCCCATTAGATATAGGCTGTAATTATCAGGACCCTCATAGCTCCTGGTCCCCTACAGATGTAGGAATTATTAATCAGGACCCTCATTTCTTATGCTGCTATGAGATGTATGATGCAATAAGCAAACCCTAGGAACAGTACAGGAGAGCTCCAGCTGCCAGGGGACGAAGGATAACTATGTATTTGTACCTACTACCCTTCCCCCTTTGTCAAGCACTTAACCCATATGGAGCCAAAGAGACCAAAATGAATGTGAGGCTTTAGGAGACATATCATAGCCCCTTTCCTGCAAGTACTAATCCCACATGACAATTTAAATTGCACCAAATTTATTGTTTCGGGAACAATATTGTAAAGAACAGTATATAGAATGCAGTAGTGGTTTGCCACATTCAACTGGACTTGTTCTTGTAATGTTAAACACTTTTTCAAGCTGCTTTATCAGTTCTGCTCTTTATCATTGGCAGGGTAACATCTTCGGCATTACAAGAAAACGTCCAATACAATGTGACCATCTACTACTAGATACACAATGATCTGGACAAATGAGAAACTTCACAGGAACATTTTATAAATAATTAGTGCATAGTAAATAAAAAAAAGTCACTAACCGGGTGGACAGCAAAAACAGCCACACTTGCTCATTACTGGGATCGTTAAACTGGTTGATTAATCTCTCCCTTTCTGAGGCTGAGGTGCTTCCATCCAGACCTAAACGAAAAAAAACATACAGAATAAGATCAGTCATACAACAAATAAATCGATGTATCTCTCAAGCGTGATCCTTTTGACAGCTGCCTAACTGATATTTCCTGGATATTCCTGGATACACCTCTGTTTTCTACACACCACTATCGCAAACAGGATTAAGTGATCATGGATTTATTAATCGTCTCAATCCCGAGGAAGCCTATCGGCGAAACACGTCGGGTTCGGAGACTGGGATACTATTTTAGATCACAAATCAAGAGAACAAAACAAATGTATTTATCATCGGTACAACTGTTATTGTTCTTGAGAAAGTTTAAAGCTGATATATATTCTTTATCTGAGTAAACCCAACTTAAATTGAAAGCCTAAAAAGCCCTCTCTGTATCTATCCTTTCTTGTAATTATAAAATACTCTCAAGCAAAAACCTATATTACTTCAAAATAATAAAAAGTTATTTTCTCTCTGGATGGGGTGGGAAAAAAGTAAGAATTGGAAATGAAAGCAGAGACAAGTAGATTTACTAAGTCTGCAAAGTTTCCAGATAAGCAAAGAAGAATGGTCCATCTCCAGAAAAATGCAAAGTAAACTGGTGCTGTTTATTATAAATCAGTTCTCTTTTCTCTGTACACCTCCTCTTTTCGGTAGTCTCATATTATTCTTTCGTTTACAGTACCATCTGTATGCTCATGACACTCAAATCTATCTGTCCACCCCTGACTTGTCTCCCTCAGTCCTGGATAAAGTTTAATTTCTGAAACTCAACCTGGATAAAACATTCCAAATCTCCCCGACATATTTCTAACTGTTAACAAAACCTATTCATTCCTCCTCTCGGGCACGTTGTTTTAGTGTCACCTTCAATTCTGCCCTCTCATTTACCTCTCAATAAACCTGCACAACATCTCCACAATCCACCCATACCTGTCCCCAGAGACCACCAAACTCCTTAAAAAAACGCTCTTATCTCTCATATAGACTACTGTAACATCCTCCTCTCTGGTATTCCACTAACCCGACTCTCTCATCTACAATGTATTATGAATGCTGCAGCCAGACTCATCCATCCTTCCCACCACTCCTCCTCTGGTACCTCTCTGAGTTCTCTTCATTGGCATCCATTTCACCGGGGAAGTAAATTCAAGCTTCTGTGCTTTGCTTTTAAATCCCTCCCTAGACGCTCTCTCTATACTCCTCCAATGGCCTATTAGAGACCTCCTCACTCATAACCTTATCCCACGACTTTTCTAGAGCTGCCCTGACTCTCTGGAATGGTCTTCTTCGTCCTATTGCTCCCAGTTTCTGCTCATTTAAAAGAGCACTCAAAAGCCATCTTTTCAAACTTCCCTACCCATTTTCTTCTGTCTCCTAACCTTCACTATTTCCCACCACTCCATATCCCCCTTCTATTGTGTGATACTTTCCCCACCTCTTGGATTTTAAGCTCTTCGGGGTAGGGCCCTCTCCTCTTCCTGTGTCAAGGTCTGTAATTGTCTGTCATTTGCAACCCCTATTTAATGTACAGCGCTGCATAATATGATGGCATTATATAAATTGTGATTATTAATAAAAATAATAATAATAATATAACGTGATAATTATTCATAATCATTTACACTAGTAGAGAACATTATTATTATTACACAGTATTTATATAGTGCCATCATATTAAGCAACACTGTACAAAGTCCATAGGCATGTCCCTAGTTGCTCCTACTATAGTCATATGGCTTTAATACAGCCTTAGGACAATTTTGGGGGGAAGCCAATTAACCTAACTGCATGTTTTTGGAATATCAGATATATCCCAAACCTACTGCCAACACAGACTAGCAGAATATTTTCTTTAATGACAAAACATTACTAGTTTTCTTCATAACAAATTCAAAGTGGACCCGTCATAGATTACAGAACAAAGCTGATTTTTGGATAGAATTTACAGAAAACTTTCCTAAAAACAAACCATGGGGCTGCCGCTGCTGACCTCATTTTTTAAAAATTATTTTAAAATGCAAAGCTGATCTTTATAGTTTCAGTGACATGCCTGAAACAAGCATGCAGATAACTGTAAGGGAAACTCTGAAGACATCAGCTTAACACTTGATCTGCATACGCATTCTGGGCCTGATTAATTCAAGCTCTCAAGAGATTGAACTATCATGAGAGAACCTGGGATGGATTTCTTAAAAGTAATTTGCTATTTGTTAGCAAATGTTTTCAATCTGGGACCAGATCCATTCTACATTTTGCTGTGTTAGTGATTCATAAAGTATTAATGGCAGATGATCCAGCACCATCAAGGGATCTACATGATTAAACAAACATCTGCAAGATCCATTGTTATTAATGATCAGGGGAAAAACAGCACAGGAAAAGGAAGGCTGTGTGAAAAAAAAAGCCCCACAACTAATGGAAGCAAATAAAATATCCTACACTAGGCTGGGCAAATACATAGGTAAGGAAAGATAGAACACAATTGCAGGGGCCCAAGGGTCACAAAACTAAGAAAGGGCTGTAGGTCAGACACAAGGGTTATAGACAAAAGATTCTGCAACATAAAGGTCAGGAAGGATACAAAGACACCAAGAACAGACCCAGTACACCTTCATCAGTAGAAATGATCACTTACGGTAATAGTTGATATTTCGGACCCAGGTGTGACTCTCCTGACCCTCAGTTCCAGGTCGTACTGGCATTGTTCTCTTTGCTAAAAACTCCTCTATGATGGAGAGGGTGGAAAGGCTCTGACTGCAAGGAGAAATTATATTGATATTGAGAAGATGATGTTATATTGGACCATCCTAAGTATTCATACAGCTCATTCCAGGGACAACAGGGGAATCACTCACCTGAAGACAAGGATCTTGTCACCCAGTTTCATACTCTCCTCAATCAGGTGAAAAAGCAATACCATCTTTGGGGAGTTCTGTAGCTGACCCGTTTGGTAGTCAAACAGAATTTCTTTGGCCTGGAGAATAGGGAAAGCAATGTGAGAAGTGAGTCCGAAAATCAGAAACTAAGAGGCCATACATCAAAATGTATGTATGTAAGCTAGTATGTACTTCATAGTATTTTTATTAATAATTGGGTCAGGACTTAAATATTAACAGAACTCAGTAACACATGTTGCAATTGTGATACAAAAGTGAATGAGTAACAGTACTGAATGATAGTTGCTCTTTAGAAAACCAAATACTTATATACCATGTCAGTTTAAAGACTAGGGATCTAAAACTAGAATTTCAATGCTGGGAAAAAATAAAATAAATTGCAGATTACCAAAAAGGTCCATTGTGATGTATTATAAGCCCATTTAAAATGCATGAAAAAAGCATGTTACCCCATACGTGGTATAAAACTTATGTTCTATATCTGACCTGTTCTGATCACACCTTTTACTCACCCACTCATATGTAACTACTTGATTGGCTTTCTCTTGGTTGGGGTTCAAAGGAAGGCCGTGCAGGAGCTTGCTATTCGCTGCTTCCCCCATAACGGCAGCAAGACTTCCAGGCTCCGCCTTGACCTTCGAATTTTGGGATTGGCATCGGGTATTAGTAGCTAGATCCTCTACATCCAAATCCTGCTCATTGGCTAGATTCTCCTTCTGCAGAGCCTCATACAGAACGTCTGGATGATTCCAGATCTGTAATGGAAAAATAAGAATTTATATCCATGCTTACCAAACTGGACATTAAACATAAAAGTCAGTCAGAATATCAACATAATTCTAATATTAATCATTATAAATAGACCTGACATGTGACAAGATGCCAACCACTGAAAATAGTCAACTTAACCCAACGTACAATGTATTGCCCAATGTCTGCAGACAACTGACCATCGCACCTATACGAGCTTATTGAAAATTCTTTTTTAAAATCAAGGCCATTAAAAAAAAAAAGCCCCCTGCCCCCGCAAAAATAATAGCTTCCACTACTAATAAACAGGATTTATATAGCAACAACATATTACGCAGCACTGTACATTAAATAGGTGTTGCAAATGACAGACAGATACAGACAGTGACACGGGAGAAGGGGAGAGTCAAACAATAGGAGGGGGGATTTGGAGTGGTGAAAAGTAGTGAGGGTTTTAGGAGAGAGAAGTAGACGGGTAGGAGGTTTTAAAAAGATGGCTTTTCAGTGCTCTTTTAAATGAGCAGAAAGTAGGAGCAACCCAAATAGAACGAGAAAGACCATTCCAGAGATTTAGGGCAGCTCTAGAAACGTCTTGGAGCCGTGCATGTGACAAAGGTGAGTGAGGAAGCCATTAGTACCGTGTTTCCCCGAAAATAAGACACTGTCTTATATTTTTTTGGGCTTCCAAAAACACATTAGGTCTTATTTTCAGGGTAGGTCTTATATACTTTTTTAATGAAAAAAAACACTTACCATATTCATGTATGAATATGGCCATAAAAAAGGCACATTTTGAAGTGGTTAACGTATTAAGGTGCTTTAACACTGATCCACAGATGCAGCACAGTGCACCAGAAAAGATACGGTAACCCACAGGTGCACTGTACAGCATCTGTGGATCTGTGTAAAATCAGCACTCAGTGGATGTGGCCGGGGCAATGATTGCTCACATTTTTATTTTTTTTATTTTTCTGTGCATTTGAGAGTTTTATATGGTGACCCAATTGTAAATTAAACTCTTCATTGATTCATTGCTACCGGTATTGGTTACTGAATTCAGCATTTCTCTTCTTGCACTGTTACTGTATTAAATCAGCCAGCTTGTCCTTACAAACCTAAAATCAGCACAAAATGTGGCTGGGGCAATGATTGCTCACATTTTTATTTTTTTTATTTTTTTTAATTGTGCTGGTTAAAATAAAAAAAAAAACTTACCTTATCAGAAGACGCGAGCCGAGTTCCTGGCTTCTGACAGGCGAAGTGCATGTAATATCACTCCGCTTGTGACAGGAGCCGGAACTACAAGGCAAGCATCGGCTTGTGCGGCTCCGGAGTGTGTACGCCCGCTGTCTCCCGCTCGGTGAGTATTTTTTTTTTCTTTTTCTACTAGGTCTTATTTTCGGGGTAGGTCTTATATTAGGGCAGGTTGGGGGAAAAGTGCTAGGTCTTATTTTCGGGGTAGGTCTTATTTTCGGGGAAACACGGTAGGTCATTGGAGGAGGAGAGGAGAGAGTGGCTAGGGTTTTTTTCTCTCAGGTCAGAAAGTTAAGTGGGACAAGAACTGTGGAGGGATTTGTGTATCAGGTAGGTAGGTGAGAGAAAAGCTGTGGGGCGATTTGTGTATTAGGTAGGTAGGTGGGAGCTGTGGAGGTATTTGAACGCAAAGCACAGGAAATAAAATTGATTTTAAGGTGAAATGGAAGCCAATGAAGAGAACTACAAAAGGAGGCAGCAGAAGAGTATTCATAATAGTATTCAGTATTCATAATAGATTGTAGGGGAGGGAGTCAGGTAATGGAATACCAGAGAGGAGGATGTTACAGTAGTCCAGACGAGAGACAATAGGAGCGTGTACAAGGAGTTTGGTTTAAATTTTGGTCAGCTAGAATTGTGATTTACACATATTCACCACACTACAGCCACAGGAATGTGACACAAAATTCTGGGTTCTGAAAGGAGCTTCTATTGTTACCACTCCACCTACAGCCTCCTTATTATCAGCTCATCACCCCTGGCTAAAGAGTAAGAGGATGGTTGGAAACAGCAATTCTAAACCATGAAGTAGCAGTTACCTTAACGATTGTCAGAGGCAAGAAAATTAGTACTAATTGTGTAACTGGCTTACTAATGAGAAAGCCAAGTACTGAATGGAAGTAAAGGGATCATATTATCAGAAAATCTGTTATGCATATAAATGTTTCTCGAACTTGTAATAACTTTTTTACCAATTCAGTATAACAAGATAACAAGAAGTAGATTGCAGGTTTGCTGCTCTATAATGCTGGCACAGCTCACCTTGCAGCACACACAAAACGCCTTCAGTGGGTTCAGCCCAAGCCATCCGCTATTCCCGGCATCTCGAAAGCGGTTCATGAATTCTGTGTAGAGAGCCCTCTGGATGTGGGACAGGCGCACCAGGATGACATGCTCCTCTTTGGATGGAAGCTGGGCCTTCAGAACTGTGTGTCCTCGTCTACAACGAAGAAGAGACCAGGACAAAGTAAATTTTTTTGTTTTTAAGAGGTGCCAAAATCCCAGTGTTAAACAGCTGCACACAATATGAGATCCTTAAAGGACTTCTGTCATTACCTAAACATGTTTGACCATTCATTCTAATAATATGCACCTAATATTTTAGTATTTACCCTCCTACCTGTGGGTTCTAGGTTTAGCTACCCACTCTTCCATGTCCTATACTTTCCCCATAAATGAAAATAAATATTAAAATGACATGTACAGCTGTCCCACAACTGAAATCATTGAAATATCATTAGGAGGTTCAGCATCCACTCAACAGAGAAATATCTGCTTTGGTTAAAATGCTTTAATTAAGCTGACTGGTTCCTAAATTCTATCACTGTTCTGTGCACTATGAATATCCTGGCAGATGGACCTCACCTTTGCACAAAGCCCTCCAGAAGGCTATGAAGAACATGACTACGGTATCTCATCAGACGCTTGTCCTGGGGGGTGCTGTCTATACACTGTCCGTTCAGGATTGGTCGCTCGAACATGTTGCTAAATTCTTGCCGCGTACCTAAAAAATCCGGTCGCACAAAATCTACCATACACCAGTACTCAATGAGATTATTCTGCAATGGATAACCCGTTAAAACCACCCGCCTTCGGGAGCGAATGTTCTTTAAGGCTTGAGAGGTGCTGGCATGACAATTCTTTATCCGATGACCTTCATCGCAGATAACCACATCTGGTCCAGGTCTGGACAGAGCTTTCTCTATTCCTGAAATAGAGTGGAAAAGCAGACTGGATCATTGATACAATTTGAAAACACTTCCAAGGTAAAGTGGACCTGAAACCAAAATGTAAAGATTTCTTTTGTCCATCAAGAAATGGTATAGAGAACCATGCAAATGAATGCCCCACTTTCCTGTCAGTCCCCTGCTGCTCATAGAAACAAGCTGTATATAAAACTTTACATGAAGATTTCACAAAAATAAGATAAAAATCTGACTCAGTTCTAGATTCCAGAAGGTGTGGGTGTAAGAATGCAATGGGCTGGGACAATCTCTTGCTCCCAGGAAGCAGCAGTAATGCACAGGCTGGCTGGGAAGAACCATAATAGATTTGATGCATTAACAATGCCCAAGCAGTACCCTGAAAATCCAAACCTTGAATTATGACTAAAAATTAGCAATTTCCTACACACTCCTTTATTCACATAGTTGCATTTTAGGTGTCTTTCTGTGCCTAGTCACCCCCATTTGTAACTGTATATCATCAATGAAATCATCCATGCACTGCTGATTTTGTGAAGCTATTACTGCGCTGCTCACATTTTCTATGCAGGAGAGGAGGTTTTATGAAGAATGTTAGATTTCCCTGCTTCTTTCTTGAGATAACGACTGAGGTGGAGGAAAAATAGATCTAAATAGTTATCAGAGGGCAGCTCGGGCATGAAGCAAAGCCACCACAATGGCTGCCTCTATGCAGAAACATTGCAAAACAAGGCATGATTAGTTAGCAATAGCAAAAAGATTGGCTGCAGTGAAGAAAGTCTAAAGTGTGGTCAGGTGACATGTTCAGGTAAACAGATAAGTGAATCATGTTAGCAGCCTCACCTTTTAACATCTCTTGCTGACGATCTTCCTCATCCAAGTCTATAATCACAGGGCCTGCGGCCTTCTTGCTTTTCTTTTTTCTTCCCACAGTGAATGATTTCTTCAGGGACAGCAAGCGGAACATCTCATAGCCCATCAGTAGGACACCACCATCTGCTACCCAATCGTTCACCACCTTGGCCCGTGCAGCCGTGGTTCTAAAATAAAAACAAGACATTACAGGGTACAGGGCTGTGATTACATTCCAGCATAGGTCATATCAGTATGGTCACCTACTTGTGCTCATCATTAAGAGTGTGGACTTTAAAAGAGCGAGGCCGAACCAGCTCCACGTCATGATCAGGGGGAAGCACCTCTGGTGGTGGCAGCCACATGTTGAATTCGGCCAGCCAATTCTGCAGAGTGTTGACCTTTAATAGGGAGAAATTTTAGGTTAGGGGGAGCAACAGCTGCAAAGATAAACTGCCAGGAACACAACTCTACATAGAAAATGTCTAGACACAAATAGAACATTGCATGTTATAATTTATAGATAAAAAAAAAAAATAAAAACAAATTCAGTTTCCGGTTTTAGATAACAAGAAATAAAAATAGCAAAATGAAAACAAAAAATATTCATTACATTATTGCAAATCAAGAACATTAAGTTTTTTTAGGAAAAAGAAGATAAATAAAAAAATATTCAGACTTAAAAAAATATTCAGACATGAGGGAGGTGTGGGGGTTAAATTTTGGTTATGCTAATACAAATGTTTTTAGAAAACCAAAATTTAGGTTAAAATGAGAAGGAAAATATATAACTAAACACAACAACAGGACCATTGCACGGTATATATCTTTCCTGTTATCCCAATTTTATTTTGAAAAAAAACAAAAGGAAGAAGGGGGGGTGGTCATTCAAAAAGAAGGGGGGAAACATTAGGGGCTGTGATCCCTTTTTTTAACAATGTCTGAAACATGTTACAAAGGCAGCATAACACAACACAATACAACCAGAATCACTGACACTCTACAGAATTTAACTTAAATATTTTTAAATGCACACAGATAGTCAGATAACCGTCTCCATCTACAGGACCTCTTCCTGTCTTTCCAGACTGAACTCTGAACAGCGACTTTGTGGTTACTCACCGGGACAATGGCCAGTACAGTCTTGGCCGATGTATGTTGGAAGAGCACATCCAGGAAAGAGATGACTTGCAGAGTCTTTCCCAAACCCATACTGTGAGCGAGGATACAGCCAAAGCCACTGCTGGTGGAGAAACGATCCAGAGACTCTACAAGGTTATCATAGAGAAAGCGAATCCCTCCAATCTGATGGGGAAAAGCAAATAGAGAACAAATCATCAAAAGAGAAATGTTTGTTTCTCTACAGATATATATAAATGTATAATTATAGTGTGTGACTGTGGGGAGTGTCAGCTCCTCTGTACATAGACTGATGGGACTGGCAGATCTCTGCTGTATATGTCATAGATAAATAATAGCATAATAATTATAACAATTAGTGAGTGTGAGTGCAGTATGGACTGAGTGGGGTTCAGTGTTTCTTGTAGCACAGACTGTACTATGTTATATTGTCACAGCAGGCTATGTTTTTGATGCATTATAACACATGCATATAAAGACACAATCTACTCACCTGGTGAGGTTTGACCGCTCTTGCAAGCTGAGGGGCCAGGAATATGTCCTTCTCATTGGGTGGGTGGTTGATGTTGACAAGAACTCGCCCCAAAGCATCAGGCAGGTTCAAAGCATCATTGACATGAGAGCCGCTATTCTCGCTATCCAGGGCACCATCAGTATCATTCATGCAGTCCCCACTGTCTGCAATCTGCAGGGTGTCTTCCTCTCCAGAGCTCAGCTCGATCACTTCTTTTAACGGTGAAGGGGATGAAAAGTAGAAGGAGGAGTGAAGGTGGAAGGGCAAGAAAAGAAAGGGAGACAAAATAGAGAATAAAAAGTTAATTGCAATATCTCATCAGCACTAAATCCTCACACTCATGGAGACACCCAGTTGAGTCTCACCATCTGTCATGCCATCCACTTTCCTCTGTGAATCCTCATCACTCTCAGCACTACTGCTATCCAAACAGATAATCTCCTGGTTTCCCACAAGTTGTGAGACCTCTGCAGGCCGCAGTTCAATGTCTTCTGCTGCAATTCAAGGAAAACGATTTAACAAAACTGACTTATATATACATTATATATACAAACCTAATATAATACTGTGGGAAAAGAAGAAGAGGGGTTTCTGACATTTAAAAAATTAAGTTTAAAATTATTTGTGTTTCAGGTTGAACACCACGTAGGGTGACCACTAACTATACTAAATTCACATGTGCTATAGCATTAGGTGAAGAGAAGCAATTCCAAATAGGAAAAATACAACAATGAGAATCCCAAGCACAGTAAAATCAAATGTAGAACACAGTCATCTCCTTTTATATGCCATGAACTTGGGGCTTCGGCAATAAGTTGTATGTTTGTGGAAAGTCATATGGTACTCTCTTTTCAGTTTTCCTTATTATAATACTGTATCGCAAAGTTAAAAAAATTTTATCTGCTCAGAAATAGTGAACCCAATAGCTGCAGGAATAACTGATGAGGGTTTCAGCAATGCTGAAAACGTACCATTGAGAAAGTCCAGAGACACTGCAGGTAAGGTGGGGATCATAGGCAGTGGATAATCTTTCCGCTGCTGTTCCAGACGTTTCCGTCTTTCTAACTCCTCCTGCTGCGCGGTTTTGGTCTGAGACTCCAACTGATCTTCTCGGAGAAGTTTTCTGCAACACAAAGAAGTAAAAGAGTTAAAAGAAGCAAGAAACTAATAGATGGGCTAGTGCATGTAAAAAAGGTAAACCTTGGAGTAAATACTGGCAAGTGGAATCCTCAGCTCTGCAGACACCCCTTCTTTTTATTTGTGTTATAAGTAGGTTAAGCAAATTATTTCTCCAGTCATCAATATTCCTAATGTCTTTCTCAAATTTGTTTCTATTTGCTGGTTGGTATTGTCACACTTATTGTTCCCATATAAAGTTTGGTGGCTGGGGTATCACATCTGAGATAAAGGGTGTCTGCAGATGCTGAGATGGAGGAGGCGCCTGCGGAGATTGCCGAGGGGACGCCTGCGGATGCAAACGCTGCCTATTTGACTCCTGTGTATCATCTCCAGAATGGAGAACAGTGAATGGTTTTTGACGTTTTTAAAACAAGTGCAATTATCACTGCAACCTTGATATTAATTTCGCAATTCTTGAAAAAGCAGATTCTGCCAACACACGTTGAAAGTTTAGACTGGATATGCATATTGTCTGTTTACATGTTGATAATGAAAGATATATCTCCTTTTTAATATTAAATAAATTACATTTCATGAATATTTAGTAGATGTGAATTGAATAATGGATGGCTTCAAAATAATGTAGATTAAAATTGGATGTGGCACCAATATACAGCTGTCTCTGACAGACTAATAAAAGTTTTCTGCAGGAAGTCTGTGGTAGGTGGGTGTGCTTGGTCTTTACCAGAACTCTGCTCTTTGCACAGATCATGTGAAGCACAGTGATGATGTATTAGACAGTTGGTGCACACACAGTCAATTTATATCCACCGTGGCTGTTAGCAATATATTTATATTTTATTCTATCTGATAAAAAACTGAGAACATCAGCAAACTGTTACAATCAGATAGTAATGAATAACTGGGCAGAATGAAAGCTAAGACGAATTATCAATGTAAGTTTCTAAAAAGGATCTATTCATCCATATTTTAACGTTGTGTTGATTCGCTTTCAACATCTTCTGCATTGAAAGAACCCGCATCGTGGAGATATAAAAGTTTACAAGTGATCCTGGCACTGTGGTTGTCCTAGTAACAAATGATTAATGAGCAGTCACTATGGTATTAGGAGTAGGAAGGCTTTTCTGTGAAGAACACTTCAGACATCCAGCTCCACTGTTTTCCTAGCCATATATATATATATATATATATATAAACACACACACACAAATAAAAAGACACACTCGGGTGTGTCACAAATATATATATATATATATATATATATATACACACATACATATATACACACATATATACACACACACAGCAAAATCTATATAACACAATATGGCCCCTGCTTTGTCTCACCGGATGTTACGTCTCAGGTTTGCAGGTTTTAGAAGTCTCTTCTTGGCTGCTTCATCGTTGGCTTTATCCTCCTGCCCAGTCTGTCCGGCCGTAGCCGACTGTTTGACCTCCTCCTCTCCTCCATGGTCAGAGCTCTCGGTGCCCAGTGCAGCATTCTGAGACTTTTCTGAAAGGATAAAAAAAGATTGTGAATATTCAGAATGTTACGAACTAAACGTGGGAAAAAGAAGATTATGATAAAAGTATTCATTTTATCATTTATATTCTGCAGTGCTGTACAGAGAACACTGAGCCAGTCCTATCAGTATCTGTACAGAAGAGCTGACACTCCAACGATTCTCTAAGTAAATCCCTGGTATTTGATTTGCATCCCGTGTTAACTTTTATTTATAACTATCCCTTATGTTGAGGATTTGCCGGGAGAATAAGAAGTGATTTTGAGAAACATTTGTGGAGGGAAATCTTGGTTCTCCTATCATCTTATGCAAGCAGGTTAAGCAGCCAGTGTTGTTACATAAAAGACACAATGATGTTATATAAGGCTTGGAGGAGAAAACAAATACGGCTGTAATCTGTTCACAGGATCTGAGCAATACCCTGATGAGATCAAATCACACCTAACATATATATAAAGGGGGACTCCACCTGAAACTGATGTGTATGGGGCAATCTTTTATCTCCCAGGAATCCCTGCTGATCCTTGCTGAGTTCCCAGGTCTGTACACATGATGTTCCCATTAATAGGGATTTCCACCATGCTTGCTGTTCCCCTGCAGTGTCTATTATAGCGGTTGTCACCATCTCTGCAAAGTTTTCAGATCTGTGCACCCGCTCTGCCCATTATAAAGGGTTCCACTAACTTGAAAACTTTCCACCCACAGAAAGGGTTGGAATACTTTAAATTTGACAGGGACAGACCAAGAATAAAAGTCCAGGAGATCTTCTTGCTGTATTCTTTATGAAATAAAGGAAACAACTCCTTAAATCTATAAACTGTTCACTATGTAGTTTTTCCAGATATGTGTTTTGGCACGGATAAGATCTCTGGAATAAGAAACAATGTATAAATGTAGTCGGATAAACAAAGTTTTTACAGGGCAGGTAAGTGACAGCAGTGTTCACATACCTGCAGGTTGCGTGGACTCATCCAGAAGGTGCATGTTGGCCCCTGGCCCTTCAGGATTAGGGCCAGTCTGGCTGTGTGTTGTGAAATCCAGGTACAGACAGCCAGCAGAGTGACCGTAGAACTGGCTGAGCGCACTCTGAGCACTGGTTTATGTCGCTGCACCCTTATATAAGCCTTAAACATGGGTGGGGGTGACAAAAGACAACACAATCCATTCATCAGAATGCAGCACCAACTCCACCTGGAGGAGCCTCGGGGAATCACGCCTTTGATATTAGATAACAGAGAACCCATAACACTGGGACAGCAACATCTTCCTATCAGCAGGCAACACAGCTGTGACAAACTATGCAATCTGCCATCAGGACATTTAAGCTGCGTACACACGTCCAATTTTTATCGTTGGAAATGAACGACGAACGACCGATTGGCCAAAAATCGTTTGTAAAAATAGTAACCAACAACGCCGACAAACGAGGATAGTCGTTGGAAATGAACGATCGGACCAGGGGATCGGATTGGACGACGATCGTTGACCATCTATCGTGTGTACGGTCGTTCA
This sequence comes from Pyxicephalus adspersus, assembly GCF_032062135.1. NCBI lineage: Eukaryota > Metazoa > Chordata > Amphibia > Anura > Pyxicephalidae > Pyxicephalus > Pyxicephalus adspersus. Next base: position 45,007,632 of record NC_092865.1, on the reverse strand, counting down.
GTGATCGTGCATGTTCTGAGCATGCGCGATGATCATTTGATCGATACAGGCTGTATTGTGTATGTGAGTGTATGTGTGTATATATATATATATATATATATATATATATATATTCATATATACTGTGTGTATATATACGTGTGTACAATATCTTTGAACGATCGTGTCGTTATCTGTATGTACAGGATCGGTGCTATACGATCGTTCACAGATATCGTGCAGGATCGTTCGTCGTTCGTTTACAAACGATAATAATTGGAAGTGTGTACGTAGCTTTACCCCAAACAGCACAATGCAGGACAAGACCCTCCAGTTAACAAAACAATAGCCACAGAAGGAATTATTACTACAGTATCCCAATGACATGGACAATAATTTCTCACTTAAACCACGGCAGAGTCAAATAGCTAATGTCTCATTGCCTGTCCCACATTATATAGAATGCTGAATACAGCGACACCCTCCCACACACACTGCTTATAGTTCTATATATGTGCAGCTCTACAGAATATGACAGGACTCTGCACCTTCCTCTATAACTCTCCTCTCCTAAATTACTCTGCACTGCTGGAGGTCTCTGCTCCATCCTCTATAACTCTTTTCTCCTGAAATATTCTACTAATTTTTTAGATTTCAGTTCTTTCAATCACAGAGTCTCAACATCACATGTAGGTGCTTACTTGGATAGTTCACTCCTACAGGCTGACTTCCCCTTTAATATTTACAAAACTCCACCCAAGAAATCAGCCCACTGCTTATTTTAGGGCATAAAAGTTGTATATATTAGCATGTGCACGCCTCTATACCATGCTAAATAATTGCATAATTTATAATGGGGAGAAACTGACGTTGCCATTCTATGAAACTTTTTATTGCATAGACCATTTTTTACCATCCTGGTGTGTGGGAGGAGCCAAGAACATCAGCAAAACACAAAGTCATGCACATGTGCCTGGCAGTTATCAATTTTTTTCACTTGCCTTTCGGAGGAGTCTCATCCTCATCATCTCCATCGTTCTCCTCATCTGTCCCATCTGTCCCATCTTCCTCATCAGCTTCATCATCTTCATCATCATCCTCCTCCTCGTCCTCTTCCTGTGGATCCAGCTCTGGCTCACTTGTCGAGATGGAGGCGTCAGACATTGCAAATCGGTCCAGGGAGGGCCACGTTACCTGCTCATCCTGCCCAGACAGAGAGACGCGGAGCTGCAAAGACAGAAAGACCCCTGGATAAGAATCACAGATAATACACTAAAGCCAAGAAATACCCCGGTGTGGTAAACACAGAGTATAGGAAGCAGTATATACAGACAGGTTACACACCGATCCCTCCTCCACTACACAACCAGGTCCTCTTACACACCGACTTCCCCTTCTCTACACAGACAGGTCCTCTTACACACCGATTCCTCTTTCTCTTTACAGACGAGTCCTCTTACACACTGATCCCTCCTCTGGTACACAGACAGGTCCTCTTACCCACCAATCCATCCTCCTTCATACAAACAGGTCCTCTTACATGGCAATCCCATTCCCGCTATACAGACAGGTCCACTTACACAACAATACCCCCCCCCCCTGTACAGACTTGTCCTCTTACACACCGATCACTTCTCCTCTATTCAGACAGGTCTTCTTGCCCACCGATCTCTCCTCCTCTACGGACAAGTCCTCTTACACACTGATCTCTCCTCCTCTACACAGACAAGTCATCTTACACACTGACCTCTCCTCCTCTATGCAGACAGGTCCTCTTACACACCAATCCCTCCTCCTCTATACAGACAGGTCCTCTTACACACCGATCCCTCCTCCTCTATACAGACATGTCCTCTTACACACTGATCCTTCTTCCTCTACACAATCAGGTCCTCTTACACACTGATCCCTCCGCCTCTACACAGTCAGGTCTGTTTACACACCAATCTCTCCTCCTTTATACAGTCAGGTCCTCTTACACACCAATCCCTCCTCCTCTATACAAACAGGTCCTCTTACCCACAGGTCCTCTTACCCACCAATCCCTCTCCATCAATACAGACAGGTCCTCTTACACACCGATCATTCCTCCTCTATATAGACAGGTCCTCTTACACACCACTCCCTCCCCCTCTGTACAGACAGCTCCGCTTACACACCGATCTTTTCTCCTCTATACACAGTGAGGTCCTCTTACCCACCGTTTCCTCTCCGTCAATACAGACAGGTCCTCTTACACACCGATCATTCCTCCTCTATATAGACAGGTCCTCTTACACAGCGATCCCTCCTCCTCTCTACAGACAGGTCCTCTTACACAGCGATCCCTACTCCTCTATACAGACAGGCCCCCAACACGCTGATACCTCCTTCTCTATACAGACAGGTCCTCTTACACGACGATACCTCCTCCTCTATACAGACAGGTTCTCTTACACACCGATCCCTCCTTCTCTGTTCTCTTACACACCGATCCCTCCTTCTCTATACAGACAGGTTCTCTTACACACCGATCCCTCCTTCTCTATACAGACAGGTTCTCTTACACACCAATCCCTCCTTCTCTATACACACAGGTCCTCTTACCCAGCGATCCCCCACCCTCCATATAGACAGGTCCTCTTACCAACTGATCCTTTCTCCTCTATATAGACAGGTCCTCTTTCACAAACAAAGTACAATGGTGCTCTATAAACAAATCATCTCAGTCCCATTCTCCATACACATTGCCCCTCACACCGACAGGTCTCCTTTACTGATGGCTGCTCAGGAACGGCTCCCCCTCCCCATCTACACGGACAGGTCCGCTTGGCCTCCCTCTAACAAACACATACCTGGCTCGGTACAGTGTGGTGGCTCCTCGGCTCTCCCCGGACTCTACTTCCGGTCTCTCCTCCTCCCTGCAGGCCTGTCCTTCCAAGCCGGCCCCACCGGGAACAAATCACTCGCACATAACGTTCCGCACTCAGAACAAAGGTTCCACCTGCACGAAGGACACAAAGAATCACCCCTTCCCCCCTTCTGAGACTGAACAACCCCTTTCCCTAAAATCGATCATACCTACCCCCTTCATAGACCTGACACTCTGAACAACAACTGACATCACCCACCCCCACTATCTGACATCCCCCATTATTTACAGTGAGGGAAAGAAAGATTTGATCCCTTGCTGATTTTGTACGTTTGCCCTCTGACAAAGAAATGACCAGTCAATATTTGTAATAGTAGGTTTATTCTAGGTGTGAGAGACAGAATAACAACAAAAGAACCCCCAAAAGCCCAGTGCTCAAAAGTCAGAGCTTGATGAGCATTGTAATGAGTGAAATAAGTATTTGATCCCCTATCGACCAGTCTGGAGATTGGCTAGGCCACTCCAGGACCTTCATGTGCTTCTTCTTGAGCCACTGCCTTGGCCGTGTGTTTTGGGTCATTGTCAAGCTGGAATACCCATCTACGAATCATTTTCAATGCCCTGGCTGAGGGAAGGAGATGCTCACCCAAGATTTGACGGTACATGGCCCGTCCCTTTGATGCGATGAAGGTGTCCTGTCACCTTAGCAGAAAAACACCCCAAAGCATAATGTGTCCACCTCCATGTTTGACTTTGGGGATGGTGTTCTTGGGGTCATAAGCATCATTCCTACTCACCCAAACACGGCGAGTTGATACCAAAGAGCTCAATTTTGGTCTCATCTGACCACAACACTTTCACCCAGTTCTCCTCTGGATCATTTAGATGTCCATTGGCAAACTGCAGATGGGCCTTTACATGTGCTGTCTTGAGCAGGGGGACCTTGCGGGCTCTGCAAGATTTCAGGCCTTCACAGCACAGTATGTTACCAATTGTTTTCTTGGTGACTATGGTCTCAGCTGCCCTGAGATCATTGACAAGTTCCCCCCCTGTAGTTCTGTCTGCTTCCTCACTGTTCTCATGATCATTGCAACTCCACGAGGGAAGTTCTTGCATGGAGCCCCAGACCGAGGGAGATTGACAGTTATTTTGTGTTTCTTCCATTTGCAAATTATCGCGCCAACTGTTGTCACCTCACCAAGCTGCTTGGCGATAGTCTTGTAGCCCAGTCCAGTTGTGTAGGTCTACAATCTTAGACAGCTCTTTGGTCTTGGCCATGATGGCTAGTTTGGAATCTGATTGATTGATTGATTGATTGCTTCTGTAGACAGGTGTCTTTTATACAGGTACTGTAACAAACTTGCTTTAGAAGCACTCCCTTACAGAGGGTGCTCCTAATCTCAGTTTGTTAACTTGTATACAGGGAAGACACCACAGAGGATGAAATGTTGCTGGTTGATAGGGGATCAAATACTTATTTCACTCATTACAATGCACATCAAGGTCTGAATTTTGAACACTGGGTTTTTGAGGGTTATTTTGTTGTTATTCTCTCTCTCACACCCACAATCAACCTACCATTACAATTATAGACTGGTCATTTCTTTGTCAGAAGGCAAACCTACAAAATCAGCAGGGGATCAAATAATTGTTTCCCTCACTATACATCAGCTCTCAATACCCCTGCCCCCCCCCATATCTGACACCCCAGCAATGATCTCCATCATACATATAACCCCACCACCATAAATGTACCTGATATCCCATCCTCCTCTGAAATATGATGCCCAAATACCTGACCCCCACCTTAGCAATTACCCCCATATACCTTCACTATATTACCCCTCATACCTGCCACCCCAGCAAAGCTCTCTATCATAGATAAAACTCCCACTATAATGAATGTTCCATACCTGATATCCCACCATAGGTCCAATATATATGATCCCCGATTACCTGAACCCACCATTGATACCCCCCAGTAAATGCCCCATATTGCATACTGACCCATCCCCCCCATACTGACTTCCTTTTATTTATAAACCGCCCCTCCCCAGGTTTTTTAAACTATCAATACTTGATATCTTATGTCACTGGTTGCGTACCGTTTACCCCTAACTTACCCACATCCACAGAACAACTGTGGATGTGGGTAAGTAACAACATCCTTACGAGTTATCAGAAAGTTTCTTTCTTCTGTAATTTTCTTCTGCTCTTGCAATGCTAACGCAAAAAAAAAAAGATTAAAACCCTTTAAAGAATGGGGTTAAAAACATAGTATATCATGTCACACCACAATATTAATAAAAGTACCTCTGGGCAGGGTCCTCTCCTCCTCCTGTGTCATTGTCTGTATCTGTCTGTCATTTGCACCCCCTATTTATTGTACCGCACTGTGTAATATGTTGGTGCTATAAAAAATATTATTTATTATTATTAAAGCCTTTTTTGCTCCTCCAACCACCTACTAATGACTTCCTCACCCATAACCCCGTCACATGCACAACTCCAAGACTTTCTTAGAGCTGCCCTGACTCTCTGGAATGGTCTTCCTCATACTATTCAGCTTGCTGCTACTTTTTGCACATTTTAAAGAGCCCTCAAAACCCAACACTGCAACCTCGCTTACCCATCTTCTTCTGTCTCTTAAACCTTTACTACTCACCCACCACTTCAAATCTCCTCTCCTATTGTGTGATATTTCCCCCACCTCTTAGATTGTAAGCTCTTGGGGGCAGGGTCCTCTCCTCCTGTGTCACTGTCTGTATCTATCTGTCATCTGCAACCCCTATTTATTGTACACCGCTGTGTAATATGTTGGTGCTATATAAATACTGTTTATTATTATTTAAAAATATTAATATTATAATAATAATTTATAAACAACACCAAATATGATAAAAAATAAAACATGAATAAAACATCATTAAACATGAATAAAAATAAAGACATAAAATTGGCTCTCATAAATAACTGCAAATACATGTTAAAACACTATTCCAATCTATCACAAATCATATCAAAATATATCCTATCCTCCAATAATATTATACGCAATGCGTTTCACGGTACTTATGCAAACATTGATACCTATGTGCAAATATCAGCATGTAGCTTTTCACAGGTAATAATCAATTGTGGTCTGGGATCCCATTTATCACTTTTGCTATGGGGCTCGGTCTTTTTGACGCTAATGTTTTGTTATAATAGTTGTCTGTTCTTGTCTCTGTCTCCCCTGGGGAACCCATTATGGATGGTGAAATGTGTCGGGGATTCTAGACCATTTTGTTGTATTCTTATGAACGTTTGCTTTATCTTTCTCACCATAAAGTGGGTTTTGTATTTTTCTTACAATACAGCATGGAAGAATTAAAGCCCCAGTCCGGTTTTTTTAAAACCTGGAGAACAATTTGCATTTCTGTAAGCAATCTATAGCTGCCTGGACTTTATTGATTTCCCACATCTATTGCCTGCAATGTCTTGGTGGTGTCACCACCATAAAGATAAAGGGAATGCTCAGTCACAGACAGCTATAACATGTCCCACCTTCTCCACCAAGCAATGGCTCCTTGGAGGAGGTCACATGCTCCCTTATAACTGAAAGAATTGGCCATTTCTAGTCAGTAGGATCCTCACACTGCAATGTATATGACTAGAAATATGTGGACCCCTCCAATGATGGAGACTACGTGTCCCTAGTGCCTTCACTAGGTACTAGGTCTTGGTAATGCCCCATCATACAAAGACATTTGTGCTCTTCCAACCTTGTGGTCACAGTTTGGTGAAGACCCTTTTCTGTTCCCACATGACTGTGCCCCGGGGTACAAAGCCAGCTCCATGAAGTAATGGGGTCACCAGTTTGTTGTGGAGGAACCTCACCTTACTGAACACCTTTGGGATGAATTGGAATATTAAGCCAGATCTTCTCATCCAACATCAGTACCTGACCTCGCCAACAAGGGGCAAATCTCCACCATCAGTACCTGACCTCCCCCCACCACCAGTACCTGACCTCACCAATGGGGGCAAATCCCCATCATCAGTACCTGATCTTTCCAATGGTGGCAAATCTCAACCATCGGTACCCAACCTCATCTATGGGGCAAATCCCCACTATCAGTACTTGACCTTACCAATGGGGGCAAATCCCCATCATCAGTACCTGTCTTTCCAATGGTGGCAAATCTCAACCATCAGAACCCAACCTCATCTATGGGGCAAATTCCCACTATCAGTACTTGACCTTACCGAAGGGGGGCAAATCCCCACAGACACAACTCAAAAACTTGCGGGGAGCCTTTCTAGAAGAATATGGGAGTAAGTCCATAATTTTGGCTATGGGGAGGTTCCATATTGGTCGTATTAATAGTCAGAGTTCTGGAACTGGATGTCCAACATGATCCCCATTGGGGTAATGGCTGGGTGTCCACTGGGGTGATGGTCGACTTTTGCCATATTGTGTAATTGTTGTACACTCTGTAGGTCTGCATTGAGGGCCGTGTTATATGATGTATCATTTCACTTGACTAGAGGGCATCCAGAGCCTTGTAACCCCTTTCTCTGCCCCTTCAGAGCCCCAGAATCACCCTTTATACCTCCAAAGTCCTGCAGACCCCTGGACCCCATCCTCTCATTCAGGATATCTACATGAAGTGTGTTCTTCCATCGCTTATGTTTCCCCTGGGTACCCTCATTTCTTCTCAACCCCTAAAACATTCTGGTATGGTATTCAGCTATATGAACTATAGGGCTATGGGCATCAAATTGTGAGTTCCTCTGCAGGACTAATATGGACTATGGGTTCAGTAAATACTTCATAATATGTTGGTTGATATGTAAACAGATGAAAATAACACACAAATGTCTTTTTATTTTTATGCATAACACAGTGTTTATGTTCTCCTCGTGTTTTCCTCTATTACACATACACTCACTTTGGTTGCTGTGAGGCAAGAACGCTTTATAAATAATAATAATATTAATATTACAATTGCACCAACACGCCCTTTTTAGGGAACACCTCAGTCGCCTTTACTAACAACAGAGACTGTACCAGCCATCAGCCTGGCACCATTGTGAGAACAACAAAGCCCCAAGGTGTGCCAATATGGCAGCGGTTCACTTCCTGCGGTTACACAACAGAAGGAACAGAAAACAAGCTCAGAGACCACAACAACTTCCGGTCTGGCAGCGAAATGCTTCTCCACGCACGCGTATACAGTAGACAAAGAAGCGCTCAGTGCGCAGGCGCGAGGGAGCGGGCGTTGCCGGGGAGACGGGAGAAGCGACGCATGCTCAGTATTTACTGCGTAGTGTTTCCATGGTTACGGATGACAAGACTCTAGACACGAGTAGAAATGGAGGAGAGTCCGGTGGTGATGTATGGAGAGGCCGAGGGCATGGTGCAAAGCCTAAAGAGCTTTCCCCTGCGTGATACCGGCTCTGGAGGGTGAGGAAGGAGGGTAGAAGATGGGGGCTCAGAGAGGGGAAAGTAAGCTAGAGCTTCTTCAGAGTGGTGGGTGGGGGCTGATGGGGATTTGGGGTTTTAAGAGAGGACGATAGGGGTCTGGAGAGGGAAATGGAGGTCTGGAGGGGGGACATGATGAGGGTTTGGGGTTCGAAAGGAAAAGGATGAAGGTCTAAAGTAGAGAACATACATGGGGGTCCAATGCATGTAATAGTGAAAGGATGGGGATCTGGTGCTTTTTAGGGGTGAGCATGGGGGTATGGTGCTTTAGACAAGAAAAGAATGTCGAACTGGTGCTTGAATTGAAAGGGGGGAAGATGAGGGTTCAGCAATTTAAGGGGGGTGGGGATGGGGATCGGGTACTTTAAAGGTGGTGAGGATGGGGGTCCTGCACATTAAAGTGTCTTGCACCCCCATTCTCACCCTCCTTAAAGTGCAGGACTGCCATCTTCTCCCCCTTTAAAGTGCAGGACCCCCATCCTCACCCCCTAAAGGTCAGGACCCCCATCCTCGCCCCCCTTAAAGAGGGAATAGGGGTCTTAAAGTATAGTACTTTAAAGGGGGTGCGGTTGAGGGTTCAATGGGGTAAGGATGGAGGTCCGGTGCTTTAAAGGGGCTGGGATTGGGGTCTTATGCTTTGTCATCTCTGCTCAGGTGGTTCAAGCAGCATGAATACATTGAAAAGTTGAACATGCAGGCCATCCTGAATGCCTCCACTGGACAGGAAGAGATTATCAAAGATCTTCTGGTCACCCATTGCAAGGTAATCAATACTACATAATGTTCTGGTATGCTAAGGCTTGGAGTCCACTGCAGCATTATTGTTAAAGAGCCCCTATGATGTAGCATAAACATAACACTATGAAGGCCAAAGATGCAGAATAAGACATGCCTGGTTCCTAAACATTTTAGCATATTTTAGACCTTTCACATTTAAGGCTTATCACAGTCTTGTGTACCTCTATACTAGTTGGTTGTTTCTGTGACAGCATTGGGGTTGCAGATTTGCTGGCTATAGATTAGCAGAAGGCATTGAAATATATGGTTCTCTATATTCCCCTAAATCTCTACAGTCCATCCACTGTAATGCTCTCTGCAGTCTTCCTGATATGTTTAATTGAACAATCAGCTCCTGCTGACACAGAATTATGCAGAAACATCTATATGTCATATTCGGTGCTTTTTAAATGCTCATTATGTGCCCTGGAGAAGCCCAGCACTGCATGGGGTTTGAATCAGGCTTCATGTAGCCAATGTACAGTCTCCTTGTTATGACAAACGTAACTGTCATTTTACAACATTAGTGGGAGGTAGAACTGTTCATAACCGAACATGACTGCAAATACAGACTGGTCAGGGGTTATTAGAGTTGGAGCTGGGCTTAACATCACCCTCTAAAAAGAAGATGGCTCAGGGGTTAGCACTCTGGCCTTTAAAGTGCCAGGACACTATCTGCATAAAATTTGCAGGTTCTCCTCCTGTGTTTGCGTGGGTTTCCTCCAGGCTCTCCAATTCCCTCCCACAAAAACATGCAGTTAGATTAAAGAGCCCCCCCCCAAATTAGCCTTAGATTGTGGTAATGACATATGACTTTGGTGGGATATTAGAATGGGAGCTCCTCTGAGGGACAGCTAGTGACATGACTGTGGATTTTGTAAAGCGCTGCATAAAATGTTGGCGCTATATAAGTACAAAATAATAATAAAGAGAAAGTGTTTTGTCACTGTTCCTTTACTGCCTCCCTCTTACAGATTCCCATATTAATCCACCAGCTGATCAGCATCGAGGTCTGGAAGCTCAAAGTCTTCCCAGTGTTATGCCAACTGCAGGATTTCCAGCCCAACAGCACCTTCCCTCTTTATATGGTGGTAAGTAGTGCTGTCCCTAGTTAGGAGATACAGTATACAGACATGCTGACAATAATTTTCTGCATGCTTTTCCCTATAGATCCATCATGAGGCCACCATCATTAACCTGCTGGAAACAGTCTTCTATCACAAGGTAGGGCAGGGTAGGGGTAGAGGAAAAGCAATGTGCAGACACCTAGTCACAGACATTTGTGTAAATGTAAACTGTAGGCCACATGTTTAGAACCCATAAGTAAAGTGGTCCTGTCTTTACAGGTATATTGTGATGACACAATATACAGCAATGGTATCAAAAGTCTGCCTTTTGTTATTAAGACATTTTTTAAAGCTCTCTGTGGCTGGAGAGGATACCCTTTCATCAGTGACGCTGGGGGATCCAGCAAACCTGAAATGGATTCCCTAAAAGTCATTTGCTATTTGTGAGCAAATGTTTTCAGTCCATTCCAGGTTTGCTGGATCACCCAGCGTCACTGATGAAAGTGTACCGTCTCCAGCCTTGGAGAGCTTTAATAAATCAGGTCTTGTCACTACATTATATATTATTAGCTTGGCACCAGTTGTATTATGATCACCATATTCAGTCCCTGCCTGGCTGGTTTAAGTTTTGGTTGTGTTTTATGATTTTATTGTTTACTGGTGATATCAACACATCCAAGCTGATTCCCTGAATGTCTCCATGTTGTGTTACAGGAAGTGTGCGAATCTGCAGAGGATCTGGTACTGGACCTAATCGATTACTGCCACCGTAAACTGACTATGCTGGTATCAAAAGGCTCGTCTGGAGAGTTACCAAGTCAGGACCGGATGATGGCAAATGTGTTCAGTGATGTCTCTACACTAGAGGTAGGTAGTAACCACAAGCACATGTCAGAGCAAATTGTACATTTATAGAGTCTGTGCCATGAGTCTTGAAGTCCAGAGGCTTTGGGTAGAATAAAGCTTTCATTCCTCTGTTAACATCTCACCTGGTAGCCAGACAATAATGAATACTCGCATTATTCCCCTACATTGATAGCCCTTAAAACCCAACTTTTCTTGTCCTAGGAACTGAAGCAGCAGTCTGAGGCCTTGGAGTTTGACATTGCCCTAAAGTGTTTGTCAGTCCTGCGTTACATCACTGACCACACAGACAGGTAAGGATGGGGATGATGTAATGTCCAATCATAAGAACTGACAGTTCAGGATACACATTTGAGTTTCCCTTTTTTTCTGCAGCCTGGCACTTAGTGTTACCACACGACTGCTGAACACCCACAACCTCCCATGTGTCCTGGTGGAGCTGCTGCAGAATTGTCCATGGAGTCAGCGGAACAAAGGTAATGATATTATAGGGGGCAGGCAGGGTAACACTAATTGTGTTTGAATACACCACAGCAAAGCTTCACACTGCCTTATATAGCTTTTAGATAAGCACATTTTATACAATTCTGTTCTGAATTGTCTGTTCCCCAGATGACAAACAATACGGAGCTGTTCTGTGCATATTACAATATGATTGGGGACTCAAATGAAGGGTATTTAGTGAATTAAGAAAAACATGAGGTATCTCTATACCAAAGGGTTCATGTCCATCCATGGTGATTTTACTGGTAGGCAGAATTTGTGTTTTAAAGTAAAACACAGAGCAAAATAAAAAAAAGAGATCTGACTAAAAATGGCACCAGATTCCTTAAACTGGCAATCAGGGTAATCCACATCAACCCAAACCAAGCAAATTGGTTCGCTTATATCCTAACAGTAGAAATCTTCTTGGCTGGTGTAGTCAGTATATGTTTACCAGTTTTTTTGAGATCATAATAAAAAATACGGTTCAGAACCCTATAACACCCAATCATAATTCATATTTCTTATGCTAAATCAGTACAGTATTGGATCTGTATAAAAATAAACCTACTGACAGGTGAAGTGATAACATTGGTGATCCCTGATGGAAGAAATTTCAGTCTGCAAATGAACAATCATAGCTTCCTATTTATGGGGCTGCATAGCAGCAGACCAGACATGGAATCCCCTTTGCTGATTCCTCTCACCATAGAAGCATCTACAATGGGCACCATAGAGCAGAGGGGCATTTTCTGGCCATCAAGTGGATGGCATAGTGCATTCTTTACCTGAGAAAGAGATTGCAGGATATTGATGCACTACGAAGAAGAAGGCTGGAAGAGTCATAATTCTTAACATATTTTTCCATTTTTCACTTCCTTCCCAATCAGGTTATTGGTACAGTATATAGATCTAAAAATTATGAGTTGATGGTGTGCTGTATGCAGTGGTTTAGTACAGTGTAGCATGAAGGTTCACGTCTCTTATTGGGCCTGATTTATTAAAGCTCTCTGAGGCTGGAGAGGATACACTTTCATCAGAGAAGCTGGGAGATCCAGGATACCTAAAATGGATTTCTTAAAAGTAATTTGCTATTTGCTAGCAAATGTTTTGAATCCTGGACCAGATCTATTCCAGGTTTGCTTGATCACCCAGCTTCACTGATGAAAGTGTACCCTCTTCGAGAGCCTTGGAGAGCTTTAATAAATCAGGCCCATTGTGGCAATTTCTGATCTCTTTTTTTATGATACTAGTCTCTATTCTGCTAATTACCATTACCATTCATGTGTTTCTTCTCTCTCTATCCCACAGGTCAGCTACAGAAGTATGAGAATGGCCGCTGGTTGCTTGTCCCAGCTGAGGACCAGCACAAGATGACCAAACTGGACGGTCAGGTGTGGATCGCTCTGTATAATCTTCTCCTGAGGCCGGAGTGCCAACAAAAGTACAACATCGATAACTTTACTAAAGGCCAACTGCTGAAGGTAGCGTTCATTACATGATATATGGTACAGGACCTGTCCAGTCATTGTGATAAAGCAGGTATAGGGGGAGTCAGTCAGGTTAGGTAACATCTGGCTGTTGTTGCTCACTGTGGTATTTGGAGTGTTAACACTTCTTCTGTTTCATTCCTCATTATGGTAAAAAAATGACCCAGAATAATGGGAGCCATTTTTTGAGTCTGCAGAAGGCATATAGACCCAGAAACATAGCACAGAGATGGTAGAAACTCCTCATAATGTCCACAGCAGATGTACAAACCTAGGAACTCGGCACAGGTATAGTGGGAGCCTCTTATAAGGGGCACGGCAGGTGTACAAATCCAGGAAAGTATCTCCGTGATGGTGAGAACTCTTCATAATGGGCATAGCATTTGCACAGACTTGGTAACTCAGCGCAAGGATAATGGAAACCTCTCATAATGGGCACAGAGGATTTTGAGACAGCCAGACTGCTTATCAGATAACAAAAGCTAAAATATCAGTTTAAGTTGAACTGTCATTTTGAGACCTCCAGTATTAATAATTTAGGATTTGAATAGTTGCCATGAGTTACTGCACCACACATCATCACGGCTGCACTGATATATCAGTCTATTGTGCAATTGATATTATTATTGTTATTCATAAAAGAGTCGATTTTGTCTCTTTAGCTTTGTTCCTTTCTTACTGAAGTGCTTGTTGACCAACTGCCAAACTTGGTAGAGCTGCAGAGATTCCTCAGCCATCTGTCTGTGAGTGAGCCGGCTCCACCCAAAAAGGAACTTATCCTGGAGCAGGTATGAGAGCTTGCATCTGTGGGGGTAACAATGTTAAAATATGGACACAATGCTAACTCGAATGATCGTTCCTGATCCTAGATTCTAATCCTATATTGTTGCTTGCAAAGTAAAATGTTCTGGCTGGACATTCACTCCTAAAAAGTTTCCTGGTAAGATAAGATTGATCATGTATACACAGCAGAAATAAAAGTTCCATTACAGATGCATTATGGGCATTATTCCTTAAGGAGCCTTTTGATAATATTGGAAATGATAATGCTAGCTGCACATACCTGTATTAATTCATATGATCCTATAGGTCACAGTTATGAGATGTTTTTTGTTCCTCCTCCTGACCCAGGTGCCCGAGGTGTGGGATTCAATCATCAGAGAGAATTCTGGGAAATGGAAGGCCATAGCAAAGCACCAAGTGAAACATGCCTTCTCCCCGAGTGAGGAAGATTTGCGGCATCAGGCACAGAGGTCAGTGCCCCATCCATCTCATAAACTATAAACTTCCTTCAACCAATTCCTGGCTCATCCATATCCTTTTCTGTATCCGCAGGTGGGCACAGACCTACAACATGGATGTGATGGAGACCTTGGTGCCTGATAAACCAAAGTGTGGAGCGTGTGGGGCAGAAGCCAGCAAACGCTGCTCCCGCTGTCAGAGCGAATGGTACTGCGACAGGTGAGTGCAGTCACAACTAACTTTTAAAGGCTTCTGTGACTTCAAGGGGACCTGTCAGTGATTTGGCTTTATTAGTTTCCTGGCAAGTCACAATATACAGCAACAGTATCATCATGATCAGTAAAAGCTGTCTTTTAACCAACTCTGGTTGGTTGTTAGACGTAGACCAAAATGATGCCATCAGACTGCTGCAGGCAGGAGGAAGAATTTCCCTCTTCAGTGATCAGACTTACCATTGTAACTTTGTAGGCAGTCAGAAGGTGAGAGGCTGCAACAAGAGCTGATCTGTATTAGACTTTTGTGAACACAGCCAAGAACTGTTTTGACACCAGCAATTACATAATTAAGTCAGAATCTCGGTTCAGGAGATAGATGGTGACCCTAAATGATGGCTCCTTTTGGAGAAAAAAGTGGATGAAAGCATTATCAGGGGAGTACTGTTAGATCTGTATTTGGTAATAAATACCTGGTACTGTTACACATTTTTTAGCTTGCTGCATTTGATATTTAACACTCATATAAGGACAGCTCCACTTTAACATTTTTTGTTCTCTAATCTGATCTTCTTTGTAAAGCTTCTTCCATTTATATTTTTGTCTCTCATGATAGGCAATGCCAGGTAAAGCACTGGCAGAAGCACAAAAAAGCCTGTGATCTGGTTAGTGAGGCCACGAAGAAACTAAAGGATATGAAATATCAGCAATAGCTAGCCGCCCGGGATGTTGGGATTTCATGACATTTCTTCTAGTGACCAGCATGCAATTCTTCTGTGAGCCTGCAGGTGGTGTAGAAGAGACAAGATCATTAATAAAGCCTTAGTAGCTGTTATGAAACTACAAATACCAGCAATAAGTACCCTGTTTCAAAACATCAGAAGAACCTCACTTTCTATATTGCTGCATTATACTAAGACCGAAGACCACTAATTTGCATTAATCTTTTCTATCTTTTATCACATTCCTCCATAGACAATACATATTTATAAGACTTTGTGCTGAATCATTGTGCTGGTAACAACAAAAGTTTGCAGCGCCAATTCTATTCCAAAGCCTTTTTTTTTTGCTGAACTTTGAAGAAAATAAGAATTAAAACTTTTGTATAAGTTTTGTACCTAAAATCTGAATATTTTTAATTTTTTTTTTGTCATTTACTTTAGAATGTTTTTGTACAGCTAGGAGGGCGTTAGATGATATTTCCTGATAGATGAAGTGATAACATTGAAGATCTGTGTACAATGACACCTGACAAGGGTTGGAGGGAAATATTGAGCTGGGGGTGAACAGTCAGTTCCTAAAATTAATATGTTGGAAACAGGAGAAAGTGTTCGTATCTGATGGACTCTGATAAGGACCAAATTGTAATGGCTGTACAAAATGTCTTCAAAACAGCCGGTCTTGCGGGGTGTTGTAATGGCTGGGTCAAAATGTCTTCAAAACAGCCGGTCTTGTGGGGTGTTCCTGATATGTAGGGGTTAGTACCTACAAGTGTTCCAAAGGAAGGTCAACCAGTGAATCAGCAATAGGATCATGTGCCCCCAAAGATCATTAAATGTGGGTTGGTCTGTCTGGTCCAATCCCACAGAAGGGCTGCTACAGCACAAGTTCCTTATAAACCTAATGCCGGTCATGAGATTTCAGCGGTTGAATTTATATCTGCTTTAATGCACACAGACAGAATGCTCAGAGACTGACAGTGGAAAAGAGTGATCTAAGGGACTTTGGCAGTGGAATGATTGTCAGTGGCAGATGCGGTGGTTGGAGCATCTTAGAAACTGCTGGCGTCCTGTTTTTTCATGAAGAATTCACAGAGAATGATGGAAACTCAAAAAGGATCAGACAGCAGCTATTCTGTGGGTGAAAAATGCAAATGGAAACTTAAACACTAAAATCCCTGCAGCTACAGCAAATCCAGGAGGACACCACAGGAGTTTGGTGAGGAAGGTAGGTGTGCACCATCATCCGTATGCTGTGCTCACGATCACTGACACGCTTACTTCTGTAAAAAGAGCTCAGAGGAGAATGTTGGAAGCCTGTAGCTGCTACAATAATTATTTTATTTCATCAATGCAATGCAAAGGGACTTCTCTCAGAAAAAAAAAGAAGGAAAAGTGGAAATGGGCTACATGTAGAAGCAGATCATCTTAGAACCATGGTGGGTGGCTCAGAGGTTAGCACTCTGGCCTTTGCAGTCCTGGGTCTCAGAACGCTAGCTGCATGGAGTTTGCAGGTTCATCCCAAAAACATACAGTTAGGTTAATTGGCTTCCCCCAATTTGACTTTAGACTGGATTAATGACGTATGAGTAAGATAGGGATATTAGATTTGTGAGGCCATTTGAGGGACAGCTAGTGTCATGACTATGGACTTTGTACAGCGCTGCATAATTTGGCAGCGCTATATAAATACTGTGTAATAATAATAATACCCCTCCTGCAGGAAAATGAGGCTGGTGGGGGTCACCAAATCACCAGCACTGGGAAAATGAAGGTTGGAGAAATGTTTTCTGGTCTTATGAGCTATTTTTGTGATGACATAAGGGGTTATTATTCTTTGTGTCAGTCCAACCTGTGATGGTGGAAGAATAGAGATGGAATTGTCCCAGATCACAATCTTGGGACAACACCTCCGTTACCTTCCATATCTCAGATGGCCTTGGAGATAAAAGTGATCCTAGTCAATGCTGGTGGCCACTAAGTATCCATCTAGCATACCAGGCTTGTCTTCCTGCACACAGCTTTTGGTCACCTCATTGGACGGCTTCACATGTTACAAACCAAGACAATTTTGTTTATATAAAGGAGTTAGTTGAAGGTGTAAAGGATAAGTTCCCTTTTGCTTGGGAATGTTTTATTCACTACGATAAATGAGGGTTGAAAATTGAATGTTTGCAACCTGTGAAGGTGGCGTGGTAATTGCTATTATGTGGTTTCCTGCAAACCAACAGTCATTCACGGCGTGAGAGGATGTGGCAGCCACAGTGACGCTTGCAATGATAGAAGCGGGGAGATCGCACATGACTCGCACATACTGCGCTCACTATCAGAGTGATCAGCTATCTCTGGCACTGTCACCCTGCAATACACTCTGCAGTATAGACAACACTGCACAGGCTAGTGTCTGGGGACTCACCAGCTTGCAGACCTTAGCTGCATAAATTATCTATATTATATGTATGTGAATACTATACATCTATGCAAAATAGGTCCTGAAATATTGGTAAATGTGCATTATAATGTATATTCTAATTTTATATCACAACTGCATTGCTCAGTGCAAATAAAACATCCAGTGTGCTGGTGAAAATTTAAAATGAATTGAAACAAATGTTAGTTTTTTGGACCACAACACCCTCTACATGGCTTGCAGCCCTCTCAGAAGTGACTCCTCAGCAATATCAGGCTGTAACCCAATATATATATACACAACTGGACTCTACAAATGAGGTAGAACACCTTAATGAGTTTCATGCTCCTTCTGTGAGTTTTATATCCGAGTGCAATAGCACAAAATGCATCAAGCAAGCTTACTGGATCTTTGGTGATGTTTACATCCACCTTAAAGCCCTGTGCTACCCCAGAGCAGGTTCTGGGCAATGACTGTTTTGTTTCTCAGTGCACATGGGCCTTTACCAGATCATTGCATGGGCCCTCACCAGATCATTGCATGGGCCCTCACCAGATCATTGCATGGGCCCTCACCAGATCATTACATGGGCCCTCACCAGATTATTGCACGGGCCTTCACTAGGTCATTAAATAGAGCGGCACCATTGCATTACTGCAGACTGCAGGTTTAATAGCCAAGTTTGTATCTGTCAGCAACCACCACAAGAGACGTCACACCAGCACCTTCCAGCACACCACAGAGTTGTGTATGACACTCAACCTCACCCCACAGTGGGTCTCACATCAGCCAAAGGTCATTATTCTCCACTTTAAAGTTCAATTGAAACTTCACACAGTATAGCCCTGCACCCCACATGTTTGAAGTTACCATTTTTATTTGGATTTGGATAAAGTAGCTGTCAGCAAATCTCTATGGGCTGCAGTTGTTGAAGGCTCTCAAACACTCATGGATTTTTGGAAGGGGGTGCACATGCGTACATGCCATCTGGTTTGGAGCTTACATTCATAGGATGAGTGAGCTGGTGTAGGCTCTGCCATGTGTGCAGAATCGAGTGTACCTGCACTATTGTGTGTGAAATTCCCCCACCTACTAGATTGTAAGCTCTTCGGGGCAGGGTTCTCTCCTCCTGTATCACTGTCTGTATTAGTCTGTCATTTGCAATCCATATTTAATGTACAGCGCTGTGTAATATGTTGGCGCTTTATAAATCCTGTTTAATAATATTAATAATAATAGAGAGGGATACATGCCAGATTTGTTACCTTTTAATTGATCACATTGTTTGACTTTTGTGTTTTAAGAGTCAATACTGAACACACCAAGGGTCCCTTTTATTGTGGAAGGAAAGGTATTTGCAAAAAATTTTTTTCTGGTTCTAGTGAATAAAAAGGTGAGATCCATGCAGGATGTTCTGCCATAAAAAACACATAGAACAATCAGCTCCAGATGCTGCTTCAAACAATTTGAATTCCACCTGTGTGATTTTTCACATCACAACCCCCCCGCCATAAGCATCCCTAGGAAGAAAGGGGTCTGCCCTGGTATGTTTTCTGAGTGCCCTGGTTGGATTGGGGATACACTATGCAATGTTTTTTTTTTGACTATCTCAGTGTTCCTCAACCAGACTTCCTCCAGAGGTCCTCTCTGTTGCAGCTCTCTATCTAAGTGACACCAATGGCTATCTGTAAAGGTGACATTCTTCCCACTGGTCAGCAATGTAAGAGGCATTCTTACCACTGACCACCACACTTATATACTGTGAACTGTGGATATAATAATTATAAAAGGGTATCCCTGAAGACCTGAAAGTTATTTCCAGGGTTCCCCATGTTATAATAGTCCAGAAACACTGGATTAGACCACGGATAAAAAAAAAACAAAAAAAAAAAAACATTAAATGGAATGTGGTAGAAAAAATTTATTGAATATTGATCAGGCATGGACACTCTTTATATGAATGGATCCTAAAGGTAGAATGGTGAGTGATCAATGGCTTTGTAGATTTGCATCTCACAGTGGTATAGAAGTAGCAGTGGCAACATTCCAATCTGGGAAATATTGAATATTTGGGGGATTTTTCATTCATTTAATAAAGTCTGTCTAGCATATTGTTTTTTTTTGTGTATTTATGTGGGCAACACAGTGGGTCAGTGGTTAGCACTCTGGCTTTTGCAGCGCTAGGTCTAAGGTTTGAATCTTGGCCAGGACACTATCTGCATGGAGTTTGCAGGTTCACCCCGTGTTTGTGTGGGTTTCCTCCGAGTGCCTTGGTTTTCTCCCACATTTCCAAACACGTGCAGTTATCTTAATTGGCTTCCCCAAAATTGGTCTTAGACTGTATTAATGACATGACTATGGGGGACATTGGATTGTGGGCTCCTTTGAGGGACAGGTAGTGACATGACTATGGACTTTGTACAGAGCTCTGTAATATGTTGGTGTTATATAAATACTGTATAATATTAATATAATGCCAGTGCTGCAGTATTGAGTAAAACTGCCCAACGACTATAACAAGCAGTCAGCATACATCTTGGCCTGATTTATTAAAGTTCTTTAAGACTGGAGAAGATAGACTATTGTGGGATAAACTGGGGGATCCAGCAAACCTGGAATAGATTTCCTAAAACCATTTGCTATTAGTTGGCAAATATTTTTAATCCTGGACTAGATCCATTCCAGGTTTGCTGGATCACCCAGTTTCACCCATAATATTCTATCTTCTCCAGCCTTGAAGAACTTTAATAAATCAGGCCAATGATGGAAGATGGGATTACCATGGCGGTCAGATCTCTGGAGATCTGATTGGTGTCACACACAGAGGGATTCTGTTCTCTCTCTCTGGCAGTGATATGAAGCATTACTGACATGTGAAGCCCCCGAGTAAACGCTCCTCATATTGTGAACATGAGATGGGATAATCACTTCATATATGGGAACCATCATCCAAGGATTTGTTAATAAATGAACACAGTTTCTGGTGGAAAGACCCTTTTTATCCGGGTCACCTGCACACAAGCCGAGCCAGAATCATTTACTGAGATGTGAATAGCGTGTGGGCAGATTATATTGTCCCTCCATTGTTTCCACATACCCGGCCCGCAGGTGAATATAGGGGATGTTGGCCCCTTCAGACAAAGTTTCCGGAAACTAAATTCAAAGAGAAGGAAATGGGGAGGTGGAAATCCCAGGGGGAGAAGATGAAGGGGAGCCAGAGCAACATTTCCTGAAGATCACAGAGGCAGCATCTGATCAATGGCATCTCAGGGAGATGGAGATCTGATCTAAAGATGTGTGGGGGTCTCCTTCTCTATTCACACCCAACCTGATTCCCACACAACTTTGTCATTTTTCCCCCTGTAGCAACCTCAAAACCCCTTTTGTTGAAATCATATTACAACAGAGTTATTGTATTACCTGAGACTTCTGCAAAATAACAGAGATTGCCATATTTTATTAGAGAGCTGGCATGTTACATTAGACTGCAATGTTATATTGGAGTTCTGGCATACCATGAGAGAGCTGTCATGTTACAAAACCCCTTTTGTTGAAATCATATTACAACAGAGTTATTGTATTACCTGAGACTTCTGCAAAATAACAGAGATTGCCATATTTTATTAGAGAGCTGGCATGTTACATTAGACTGCAATGTTATATTGGAGTTCTGGCATACCATGAGAGAGCTGTCATGTTACCTGAGACCGCTGCTTCATGTCATGTTACAGCTAAGAGCCTGAGACTGCAGCCAGAGACTGATACATTACATCAGAAGGCTGCTTTGTTACCTTAGACTTCTGCACAGTACTAGAGGTTGTCATATTACAACAAAGGGCTGCCGTGTTACCTGGGACTACTGCTTTGAGAGACCGCTGCTGAACATGAGCAACCCCCCCCCCCCGCACTCTCTTCACTCCATTACAGGTAACTGACCCAGTCAGTGTCTCACGCCTGCTCTTTGTGTGTTAGTGCAGTTGCTTGCAGTCTCTATTGGTGTAAGGTGACAATGCAGAAGCACAAATGGGGGACACAGAATTGTTACCCTGTAACAGGAAAGAGAACTAGTCACAGAAACAAGACATACATGGTTCCACATGTACTGATCGGTCTCTATGCTGCATCTGCTCTGGTTTTCGCCTCCTGTCCTGATTCTGTTCTTATGTGCTGGTTCTGGACCCATGTACTGGTTCTAACCCCATATACTCATTCTGTTCCCATAGACTGGTTCTGGTCCCATGTACTAATTCTGGCTCCTTTATTTTGATTCTGTTCTCCTGTATTGACTCTGGTCCCATTCACTAATTGTGGACCCATATACTCATTCTCTTCCGATGAACTGGTTATGGCCCCATGTGGTGGTAATGGCCCCCATATACTGAATCCATTCTCATAAACCGGTTCTGGTCCCATCTACCAGTTCTAGACCCATATTTTGATTCCAGCCCCATGTACTCATTCTGTTCCCATGTACTGGTTCTGGACCCATATACTGATTCTGTGCTCATGTACTGGTTCTGGCCTCATGTACTAATTCTGGCCTCCATTGACTGTTTGTGTTCTGATGTACTGGTTCTAGCCCCATATACTCATTCTGTTCCCATGGGCTGGTTCTGGCCCCCATATACTCATTCTGTTCCATGGACTGGTTCTGGCCCCCATATACTCATTTTGTTCTTATGTAATTGTTTTAGCCTCATGTACTGGTTCAAGCCCCATGTATTGATTATGGCCCAATGTACAGGTTCTGGCCCATTTCACTAATTCTAACCCCAAATACTTATTCTGTTCCCATAGACTGGCTCTGGCCCCCATGTGCTGGTTCTGGCCCCCATATAATGAATCTATTATCATGTACCGGTTCTAGCCCCATATAATGATTTTGGTCCAATGTACAGATTCTAGCCCCATTTTCTCATTCTGTTCTCATGTACTAGTTCTGGCCAAATGTATTGATTATGATTGAATGCACTGGTCCTGGTCCCACATTAAGGCACTATAGGGGCCACTTTGGTAGGGGCCCCATCCACCCTCCTCGTGCTGTTGATCAGCTCTCTAAGAAACGCCAAGCTGTGCATTGAGCTGGGGATGGAGGTGCCCCGAGCTCTGCAGCCAGACAATCAAGTTTGGGGAAATTTTTGTAATTGTTTTTTCTAAGCAGTAAAAGAAATATTTTTGCCTTTGTGTAATTCTGGTTTCAGCCCAGAAGACAGAGATCCTTCCTGTGTGAATTCTTCTACCTTCCCAGAGAGCTGATAGAAAACATTCTGAATTTTATCTCCGGCGCCCTCGCTTATTATCTGTGCAGCTTTCCTCATTTTCCATCTCTCAAAGCATTTCCCCCCCTCCAAAAACTTCTTTTCAGGATTTCAGTCAGATCACCCTTGGCGCCGTCTTCCTTCGTCCTAACTTGGCAAAGAGTTTTGGATGAGATTTCGAGAATTGCCGCCACTTCATTCCCCCAGATAGCGGCCCAGCTGTCGGGATTCCAGGGCGGGTTCACCTCTCTGGGCCAAAAACCCCAATTGAGTCGGTCAGAAGTAAGCTGCAAAAAAGCTGCGGGGACAGAAGAAAAAGGACGGCAAATTCTTAAAGTTAGCATTTCTGGTGTGTCAGCAGCTGAGATACTCCCACAGACTCCACTCACAGGAACACAAAGAAGCAGTCACCAACCATTGCATGGGCACAGATAAAGTTTCCTGGTGACAACTGAACGAGAAAAACACAAAAAACAGTGACGGAAGACAAGAGGGAGGAAGGAAACCCAAAAAAAGAAGGAGGGAGAGGGGCAGAGAAGGGGGGGGGGGATTGAGGACAGTTAGCGGCAGCACAAGAGAGGAACAAGCCGCATAGAAAAAGCTGCTAAGAATTTGGAGTCAAAGGTTAGCTGAACCCCCCCCCCCCAGCAGTGACCACATTGCCGCTTCTCGCCAGGAATGTGGTCACAGGGCTCTGCCTATGAAATGATCGAACTAAAAACTTTGGATCCCTTTGATGGACTTGACCTGACCCGTAGCCCCAAAGTGGGTCACCGGCTGGAGAGGACCAACGCAGTGAGGATACCACCTGGCAGAGCCCCCGCTATCCTACAGAGGAGCATACGGAGGAAAGTGTGTGCCAGGCAGGGGGACACACTCCCTACGGGCAAGGTGGGAGAGGGACATTTCTTCCAGCCCACCTCACACACACAATATACCTGGTGTGACCTGTGCGGAGAATTCATCTGGGGCATCTACCGCAAGAGCCTGCGCTGCACCTGTAAGTAACCCCTGCCATTAAAACAACCCCAATTATTACAGTCCCATGATATAGACAGGGATAGAGTAAATCTGAAGCCAATGAGACAAATGGGAGAGGGGTAAAAACTAGTTGGGGTTTATTCTTGTCCTCATTCACCAACTTAATTTGTCCTGTTGACCACATTCACTAATGTGAAATCCAACAGTTGTCACTGGAACAGGAACAGAAGGGAAAACTTCCAATAGGAACTACTGTTTTACTGACAACTAATTGAATTTCCTTTTACTTCCTGTTGTGTTTCCAGAACAGGAAGTGAGTTTCCAAATGAGACACAAGCTGCAGAAAATATCCCTTCCATCATTTATCTAAAAAGTTTTTTGCTTTAGATGAATTTAAGGGTTACTTTACAGCTTGCATGGGGTCACTTAGGCTGGGTGCACACTTTCCATTGTGCTGTGTCAGTGGATTACTGTGCTGTTCTTGCATGCGATCATTTGAATGAATGGGCAGCCAATGGCCTCAAATGTTTCAAAAAACAAACTTGGAGCATTTTTGCACAGCAGAGCTCCACAATGCATCAACTACTCAGACCTGAGGTGATCTGCAACACATGTGCATGGATCTTCATTGGGGTGACATTCATAAGAAGTAACACACAAGTGCATTGCAGTGACATGTGCAGCACAGCAGAGTACATGTGAATCACATTGTTGGGAATGATGATTGGCTAATGGATGAGGTTGTTGCAAATGATGATTGGCTGACCTGGAAATTTTTTAGATCTGGGCACATTGTATTGTCAGTGACAACATTGTACAATCTTCAGTAATGTTCTGTGCGGCAGTCAGCTGAAGAGCACATACAGAGCGGGTATGTGTGCTCGGTGGTCATATGACCTGCAGAAGGCAAAAATAAGCGGCATCATTGCCAATTTCAGAGCATGCTATCCAGCCTTATATTACACAAATCACTTTATAAATTCTTTCTTCTCAATGGTGGAAAAAGAATCACCAATCATTTTTTATTCCCTTTTATGTCATATAACCTGTTGATCCTGGCAGCAGATATGTTATAATCTACTTTATGTAACAGGGTGGCAACATTATGTGTTCTGCAGTGAAATAGCACAGCCACGTTGTCATCCTGTGGACAGGGCAGTGGTGGATGGGGTTGCATAGGAAGGAAAATCATCAAAACCAGAGATATTTCCATGGATTGAAATTTCTTGGGACGCTTTGTACAAAAATCACTGTGAAGCAGCCATAAGGGTGCAAAGACCAATAAGATTTACCCTTCCATCAGTGCAATGCAGGATGAATTCTGATTGGCTGAGACTGTAATAAATAAGTCTGCAGGTGGCGTGCAGTGGGGAGATGTCATAATGTTATAAACACGTGTCTACAATAACATGACAAGGAAATAGATCCACAAGACTGCAATACATTGCACAATGCAGTGCAATACATCTGCTCCTGACACCCATCCAATCTCAGCTGTTTCAGGATGCCAAAAAACTTTATTCAGTTACTAAAAGTTGTCACTGCCCAGATTTATAACATTTATATGACAAATCTGTGTGCAGCAATTGCTGGCCATGCACTGCAATGTATGAGAGTCAATATAATGCAAATCAATACAGAGCATTGCCGGTCAATACATTGGCCCTGATTTATAAAAACTTTCCAAGGCTGGAGAGGATACACTTTTATCAGTGAAACTGAGTGATCCTGTAAACCTGGAATGGATTTCTTCAAAGTAATTTGCTGGACTAATCCTGGACTAGTTTTATTCCAGGTTTGCTGGATCACCCAGCTTCACTGATGAAAGTATATCCTCTCCAGCGTTGGAGAGCATTCATAAATCAGGCTCATTGATTGAACATTGAACAGGGTTTCCCACCAGTCAGCTCCCTTTGCTATTGGTGGTCTGAATGGGGAAGCTGAAGGGGGGGGGGGTATTTATTGGGCTAGTCTATGGGTTTGTGGTGGTGATCATGGAGTCATCAATATCTGACAGATATAAATGATTTACCTATTGATCTGGGTTCCAGAGTGTCTGGGTTGCATTAGGGCTGGGCAAATGGCCAAATCTGATTTCTGATGCAATTATCAATCCAATCTGAACTAAATCTGTACTAAGAATTCAGCAGCTGACCAATCATGGGGGTTCCAATTGGTTGTGAGTGAAACAGATGTGTTGGTGAACATTGACAAGTTGTATTGTGTGTATGAGAGATCAATTACCTCCGAATTCTGAGGCCCTTCTGCAGCAGCATACTTTGCTCCTTCCTATGTCCACCCCTGGTGCACTGCATATAATAGGAATACATGTGCCGCCTTGTGGGCACTGCACATCAGGTTTGACTTCAAGGTTCTAAATTCAGGGGGGGGGGGCCCTGATCGCATGACAGACATTGTACACAAGGTGAGCAGGGATTTTCTTATTTGTACAATGGCTGGCACGTCTAGCTCATTACTGATCATCCTCAGCTCAGGCTGCGGCATAGGGAGGGGCATTTCTTGATTTTGTCACATGTTTATTGGTATAAAACTGGTGATGGGGTAAGAAGCTGGGAGATGAGGTCTGAGGCTTTGCGTACGATCCCACAATGGGTTTGTCTCTGATGTTTGCTGTTCAATACTTCCACCAGTTTATGGAAAAATGGTGAGACAAATGCTGCCCCATGCAGCAGTCACAGGTAATCCTCAGGGGCAGTCCAATGTTTAAGCCCCCTCATAGGAGGGGTGAGTGATCTCACGCCCACCCCTGGGGGGCATCCCCAAATATGGGTCATGATAAATTGTTAACCTGAGTAATTGAATCAGCAGACAAATCCACTTCCTGCAGCATCATCATGGGGAATGTCAGCATACAAGAATTCCATATCCATGGTGGCCGGGTGATTTAAGCCATACAGAGACAGTGGTGGCTGGTTTGGTCAGATCTGCTAAATGGAGCTCAGTACTTGTAGAACAAAGTTTAGGGATATTTAATTGTGTTCAGAGAATTCCCTGTTACTTGAGATTGTGGATTCTGGTTTTCCGGATGTAAAATCGGCTGTTTGGGTTTTCAGGTCTTACATGATCTTAGATTCCTGATGGAATTTTTCTCATCGTGTTTGAGTGTATATCCTCAGGATACATAAACACTCCCAGAATCAAAACCATTGCAACCAATCAGAATCTGAGTATCAGCACAGACTGAGAACTAACATCTGATAGACCACAACCCTTTCCCATCCTACATTCTGTATCAGTTGTGACAACCAATGATGTGCAGATGCTATATAAATGTCATTCCCAGCAAATAATTTTGGATCAGTCGTCAGAATTGCTCATGGAAGAAATGTAATGTTATATATGGAATCCCAATTTATGGTATAGATTATGATGGTGTGATAATGCAGCCTTTCTAACTCTTTTTAACATGGGGAACCCCCTGAAATACCTAGGTCTTTTTTGAACCTCTTCTATAATTACTATATTCACAGCTCACTGTACATTAGTGTGTGGGTGAGTGTGATAAATGCCTCTTACATTGCTGGCCAGTGGGAAGAATGTCACCCTTACAGATAGCAAAAAAGATAATTGGTGTCACTTACACTGACCTGAGAGTCAAAAATTGATCATCGCTCAAGGCACTGCTAACAATCTCTGGAGGAACCCTGGATGTAAAAGAACCCCCCCCAAAAAAAAAAAAACTAATAAATCACGTGAGATGCTGCCACCTAATGGC
Source organism: Pyxicephalus adspersus (assembly GCF_032062135.1). Classification (NCBI taxonomy): domain Eukaryota; kingdom Metazoa; phylum Chordata; class Amphibia; order Anura; family Pyxicephalidae; genus Pyxicephalus; species Pyxicephalus adspersus. Next base: position 44,980,096 of record NC_092865.1, on the reverse strand, counting down.
CAACAAGAGAAATCCGCAGGAAGACATATTCGATTTACACTCAAGAGCACATAATCATCATCTGTATATTAGATAATGATGTCATCAATCTGCTGCAGTTAGGAGGAAGCATTCCCTAAGTCTTCTCTTGCCAGTGATCATACTGCAAATTTGTTTCTGTGCCTACTTCCTGCAGCTCAATGTCCTCTAAAAGCAGCACACACAGCAGGCTGACCACTCTGCAGATTGTGAGGCTGTGGTTTAGGGTTGTCAACCTATACCAGGAAGTGCTGTGAATAGCAGGTAGGAAACAACAGACTCACCTAAAACATTTTGTCTAAGAAAAATGTGCTCAGTGAGAGATAATGGCAAATATATGTAAATTTAAACTTTTATGGAGGGTTTATACACGTCTTGTAAATGCATATTTAAACGTGTGAAAAGACAAAAAACAAAATACTGTCGTGCCAGTGAGAAGGTTAAATACAACTACAAGTGGATTTCATTGTCACCAATGTGTTTGTAGACCTCCTTTGGCTCTTTGTTTTCACATAAGATTCACATTAACAAAAAAAAAAAAAACAGTGGGTGAAAACATGAATCATAGTCTCATGAATCATTTAATGTAACAACTAGCAGTGCAGCATTGCAAACATAATCCCCCCTCCATGCATACATATAGATTGCTGATAGTTTGCTGTCTGAGATTCAAATCTGGTACCTATTTATTATTCATGTTTTCATCCAGGATTCCTGCATTTTCACATAAGATTCAGTTAAATTTGTTGTAAATCATTGTAAATCACCCCTAAGCGTTCAATGCTGACGAGTACAAAGGCCAATAGGTGGCGCCATGTTGGCATCACCCCATTCACTATTTCACAATTACAGCAGCCTTGTGGGGTCACCATCAGCCAGCTGCCTGGATTAGTCAGAGTGACTTGGCTGTGTGTATGTTTCTGTGTGCTGCGTCACTGTCTGTGCTGAAATCCGTTCTCCCTGCGCCAACTGTTCTGCAAGATTCAGAATGAATGAAATTTGCCGCCTTCTACATTTGTGTGAGGACCTTTCCTAAGAGAAAGTACAATGCCAATTAAAGTGCAACTCCAGGCACAACCTTTCCCAGGCAGTCCCCTAGTATTATGAGCAGTCCCTAGCAGTCCACTATTTTATAAGCAGTATCAGGTTTTGATAAACAGTCCCTAGAAGTCTCATGGTATTATGAGCAGTTCCTAGCAGTCTCCTGTTAGTAGGAAATGCAACCTAGCACTCTCGTATTATCATACACAATCCCTGGCACTCTCCTAGGCTCTCCTAAACATTGCAGTCTCCTGACACCTCAGCTCTCTCTTGCAATATGGTAACAATAAACAATGAAAGTTACTTTTCCTCCAAAACTTGATAATGTGACTTTACCTTTGATTGATGGGAGAATAGTGTGGGAATGAAGGTTGAATGATGGAAGAATGATGGGGGAATGATGGCAGTTTTGTTCCTTGCACACAGAGCTCTCTGATCTTTATTTACAAGGAAACATTCATTTATTTATTGTTTTGAGCAGTGAACCAAAAAACCTTTTGATGCCTTTCATTGATGTAAGGGGGGCTGTGGTCTCATCATAGGAGCTCAGCTGGTCATTAAGCTCTTCATTATTCTGCAATCAGTGGCTGATAATGGCCCATTGTACACCAACTCAATGTTTCCCTGTTCACACTGGGCGCATATTTCTAATTACTGGAGGGGAACTCCGACTTCTCAGGGTGAGCCGTGCATTCAATCATGACATGACAGCCATTATCCTTCCCAAAAACGTACCTAATATACCCCAATATCTCCCCCCCTCTATTCAAATGCACTCAATGTATGCCAACAAGTTCTGAGGTATCCATAGAACCTATCCATGAAAATATAGAATATGAAAGATGAAACTGGGAACTTTCTGTGTCCTTATAAGAGTTTCATAAATTTAGGGCTTTATTAATACCCCATCTGTCAGTGATACTCCCTCCCTGGGTAATTGCTGTATTTTAAAATATTATATGACTGATGTATGTGGACACGCAACCATCAGACCTACAGGAGCGTGTTGGGTATCCAGAGCTTTGGCTATTAATATGGAGCTGTCCCCCCATCATCCATAGCTATTACTGTTCCTTCCCCTACACTTCTGAAAGGGCTTTTTTCAAGATTTGGGTTTTAGTCTGTGAGGATTTGCCCCCATCGGTGAGGTCTGGTACTGATAGTGGTCATTTGCCCCTATTGGTGAGGTCAGGTACTGATGGTGGGGATTTGCCCCCTATTGGTGAAGTCAGGTGCTGATGGTGGGGTTTTCCCCCTATTGGTGAGATCAGGTACTGATGGTGGTGATTTGCCCCCTATTGGTGAGGTCAGGTGCTGATGGTGGGGATTTCCCCTTATTGATGAGGTCAGGTACTGATGGTGGCAATTTGCCGCTATTGGTGAGGTCAGGTGTTGATGTTGAGAATTTGCCGCCATTGATGAGGTCAGGTACTGATGTTGGATGAGAAGACCTGGCTCACCATTCCAAATCCCCCCAAAGGTGTTCAGTAGGGTGAGGACAGGGCTCTGTGCAGAACACTTGAGTTTCTGCTGACACCCCATCTATTTGGAGCTCCCCCTGGTGGTGGTGGGGGGCAGTTAGTGATGACTCGGGATAGATGTTAGTGTTCTATAAATAGGTGGTAAAAATAGTGAGAAATCTGATGAATTCTTCTCATTTTGCACTCTGCAATAGTCTGGAAAATGATACATCCATTGTTCTTGGCTTCACTCATCTCTAACATTCTGTTGTCTCTTTCAGACTGCAATTTCACATGCCACTACCGATGCCGGGCCCTTATCCGCCTGGACTGCAGCCGAGGGGAAGAATCTGAGATTGATGAAGACTTGACACAAGAGGAGAAAGACACTAAAGTGGTAAAAGAGCAGAGTGCTGACACAATACAACTTCTTTTTGATTGCATGGCAGAGTAAATTAGGCAGAACTACAACCATCATCACTTCCCCAACCTATAAGGATGTAGAATAGATAGGAATAGCACACAACAGTGCCACAGCGTCAGTTCAATATAAAAAAATTACAGAGTTACCACATGCAGTGCTGCATATCTTGCAGATGATAAAATCATTGCAAATAGTGATTTCCATGTTCACACATGTGATGCCAGTATATGAATCAATGTTGGGACAGTTGGGGGCAGTTCAGGACCTCACTGACATGTGCTCATTCTTTTTAACCAGTGGCTGCTCAGTAGTTGGCAGCCAAAAGGAAATCACCCTGAGCCTAAGTATATCCCTGCACTCTTCTGTATCAAAATTCATAGTTACAATGTTGCAATTCGATCATTGGGGAGAGGAGACTGAGGAAATGTTTCCTTCTGCCTGCAGAGTTTTTCTGACAGTTCTTCTTGTAGTTACCGACAGTTCTTCTTTGTGAATTTTATATAAAATATTTTTAGGAAGTCAGAGAATTCTCCTTTTATCTCGCCTGACAATGACAAAAGACGAGGCCAGCCTGAGACAGATCATTTAATGGGGACACACAGGGGTCCGGCCTGGGGCTAATTCCACACTGGACATTGATCAGCACAGTGACTGGAGGGGACAGTGAGATGACTGATTCTGAGTGGCAGAGGTTATAATGGATACAGAGAGCAGCCATTGGCCCCGGGGCCCCAGGAATTGCTCTGTGTAATGTTAAAAGCAGAGCCGCTGTACATTATCTGATGATGGGTCAGTATCAGGACCATCAGACCGTTTCCCTGCACACTGATAGTCATTTCCTAATGATATTTATTACAGAGATCTGATGTTCCTGCAGATGAGATGTCTGTATCTGCATGTGTGTGACGTCCATATTTTGTTATAAAAAGAACTCACCAACAAAGGAAAAAGAGGACCTGTCCCATGCTGCAGAGAGAGATTCTGCTCCTGCATGAGCGGTGTTGACAGTCAGTGCATACACTGGGGGGCTTCTTCAATCTGTGGGACTCTCTAGATGGCAGGTGTGATTGGTAGCAGAGAGGAACCTCCATAGGCCAGAGTGATATGGGAGATTTGTAGCATAACAGCAAATATTAAATTTGTAGGTTACTCTATAGAGAACTAAGTTCTTTCATCAGTAATCACCAACCGCAATTCATCCTGTGAGAAGGAGTAAGGAGCATGCAGGGACAGTGTCCAGGAATTCCTTTCCTGCAGGGTAAGTGGCAAGGAATTCCTCTCCTGCAGGGGGAGTGGCAAGGAATTCCTCTCCTGCAGGGGGAGTAACCAGGAATTCCTCTCCTGCAGGGGGAGTCTTTAGGAATTCTTCTCTTGCAGGGGGAGTGGCCAGGAATTACTCTCCTTCAAGGGGGTGGCCAGAAATTACTCTTCTGCAGGGGCAGTGGTCAGGAATTGCACCCTTGCAGAGGGTGTGGCCAGATCTTCCCCTCCTGCAGGTGAAGTTGCTGAGAATTCATCTCCTGCAAGGGGATTGACTAGGAATTCCTCCTCTGCAGGGGTTGTGGTCAGGAATTACTTTTCTGCAAGGGGAGGGGCCAATAATTCCTTTTCTGCAGGGGGTGTGGCCAAGAATTGCTCCCTTACAGAGGGTGTGTCCATGAATTCTTCTCCTGCAGGGGGTGTCACCAGGAATTCTAAGAAAATTCTAAGAAATTGGGTTCCTAGATAGAAGACATTACACAAATGTCTGGATGAAAAATTGAATCTCTGATGGCTCGTTTTCAGTTATGAGCGGAGTGCAGCTTGTAGAGATACAACAGTTGTACAACTGATCTGATTGTGGATTTTAGATAAATATGGATTTTATGTCACAGCCAATCAGTATAGAAATCCATTCCGCGGCGGATCATGTGACTGGGGTCCTGGGGTGCAGTGGTCCAGTGTTCTCATAGTGACACATTCAGCATTCCGGAGCTCCTCTTCAGACTTTATAGCACTAAAATCCGATGAATATCCACAGATGGTTCCTGGAAGTAATTTCCAGACCCTGGCGCTGTCATAAATGGCCCCCAACCTGGAGGGGTAATGGAGGCCCCCTGACAATGTAAACCAGGAAAGGTAAGGGGGAACAAAGACAGAGATAGGAGTGTTATAAATGTGCATTTCCCTTTCTTTGTCTCAAGTCTCAAAAGCAAACCAAGCACAATAAAATAAAAAATGTAATGTGACCAGCCTGTCCTCTAATCATACAGCTCTCAGACACCACAGTCTACATACCACTGCAGAAAATGCAGGCCAAGATGTAGCAATACCAAAGTGTCCAGCAGAGAGGGATATCCACTCAATAAATGGGGCACTGTCCCTTATTGAATTCATGGAGTCTTCCAATAATAGTGGATTCATCCAGTTCTGGGTGTAAACTCCACCTTGAGCTACTGAACTCTATAAACAACACATGATGGTAAGAGAGAGAGTAAAGAGAGTGCCACCTGCTGGCTGAATAAAATACAACAGGAAATTTATAATTTAATGTTTTAAATAAAATAACAATGTAACAAGATAATTTTCACACTTTTTTTCAGATTAATTTATAAAATAGAAAGAAAATACAACTAATTCGAAAATACAATTGTGTATTCCCTGCAAGGTTTGTAGTCACATACAATGCGTGTGGTGACAACCAAATAACTGTTTACTAGTTCCTGCCTTTCATGTCACATCTGTGAGTTCCCCGAAGCTCCACCATATCATATATGCAGAGCTGCTCACCATATGGCCATAAAATGTACAAAACCTGGGGGGGTACTGTATGGGGGGGGGGGGGGCTGTAATTAGGAGATTAGATTACAGCGATAATCCGAAGGTTGATGACCTGCAGACACAGAGCCAGGAAATATTAAACTCAGGATGTTCACACAACTGAACAATGGGACTCCCCACCCCTCCCCCCACTTGGTGACCCGGAGTCACTGGCACCATATTAATATATACAGCATAGGAGTGATGGGAGAAGAAGAAACATTGAGAATAATGTATGAGGAGGGAGGGGAATTGTAGTCACTATGTGTTTCCATTAGAGCAGCCCCAGGGCTGGAGGATTTATGTCCCAGGATGTGTAAAGCTGTATGATATATGACGTCATTGGCATTTATTATTTATATCGAATGGCTGCTGAATGCAACAAAAAATACTAAAATAAACTCTAGTTACTTAGATGCCGGGTTAAAAGGCTGATGTGACACAACCCTCAGTGTTATTCCTTGTTAAAGCCGAGCTAGCAAGTCCAGCACCCCCTACAATGCCGTCATCTGATTTTTTCAGATGCACGGCAACATCTTTGTTCAGGCATCACGCCAGGTCCCCATCTACTTCCTGGAATGCCAACTCAGAGGTGACATGATATCAATCCCAGTGTCTGTGCAGTTCACAAATTGGCACAGATCACAGCCCCTGCTGCAGCATCTTACTTTGTGCCTGGATACAAAGTTACAATGTTGCAGTCTGATCACTGGGGGAGAGGGGGTTGAGGAAATGCTTTTTCCTGCTTGTAACAGAACTTCCTGTTCCAGGCTGACAGTCCTAGGCCTTGCAATTTAAAGACAAAACTTAAAAAACCTGACTGGTTAGACATACTTTCAAATAGTTTAATAAAATGTGTTTATTAAAGGTTTATATTGAGTTTAAACCTGGAGCACAGAATGCATCAGTCACTGCTAACATTCTGAACAGTAATCTGCAGAAGTGCCAGTAAAATGTATATGAACCAATACATCCATAGTGTGTAATTTTCAAACAGTTATTTAAAAGGAAAAAAAATTACACAAGCTCGGATTGTATATTTTTCCTTCTTTACGGGTTAAATTATTTTGTACTTTGACTTGCTTATGATGAGTCACTTGTTCCTAAAATGATCATTTGTGCATTACTGTTGGCCACCAGTAAATGGCGCTTTGTCCTCATATAAAGTGAAAAACAATGTCATGTCCCAGGTCTTTCATGGCAAGACTTTGTTATATGCTTTACATGAGGACAAAGCGCCATCTAGTGGTGTAACCCGAGTATAAACCTGAGATTATTTTTCAAATAACATGTTAAGGAGGTACAATTATCAGTTTATTATCACATATATGAATGAGTAAGGAAGGAAAAAAGCCTTTATTTTATTGTTTGATGTGATAGTTTTTTGAATATTCTTCTGATTGCCTAAACATTTGTCAGATTTATAGCTCTCTTCCTGTCTTGTTGACACCCTTACACTTGTATTTTCTGCTTTGGTCTCACCAAGACAGGATATATTGAGAAATCTCCCCAGTGGGGACAGGAAAAAAGAAATACTTTACACACTGTGAAGTACACTTGAGCAGATTGGCTCCACCAATCATTTCAACTGATTTTTCTATCTGGTATTGATTGGAAGACACAAAACTCAGCACACACGAGTGCAACATTCCGCCCTTCCAGTTGCCCTTCCAGGGCAGTGTGAACCTCCGGACAAATGTGACCATCAGATTGGATTTGATTGCTTATTCATACAAACGGCACAATTTGTGCACTGTCAATATTTGCTAATACGCTTGATGAACTCCAGAATCAGAATTACGATTGTTCGGCTGCTGACATCACATCAGATGCAATCATTTTATTGGATCAGTGATCAGAAGTAAAAATCGGCCCATATGGATCAGATCTAACCGTCTCTATAAAAGGATGTTTTTGGTACAATTTGGCTTTAATTTTTGTTTGACCTTTGTGTCTCAGAATATTAGTGAACAAAGGGTCATATCTACTGGCGCTAAAAATTTGACGCCTATAAAGTTTTGCAAAATTTTCTAGAATGGCGTTGTGGTGCATGTGCAGGAACTGCGCGCACATGGCTGGCAGATTAGCAGAAGTGAATAATCTCCCTCCCCCTGCACTGCACACGCTGCTAAAATCCCAGTGACAGGATGTGGGTGTGGAGTGCAGGGGGGGGGAGATGAAGTCATTGTTGGCCCCCTCCCATCCGTCCCAATCACAGAGCAGATTTCACAGTCTGTATACATTCAACTTCAGAGGTGGAAAGGCGAAGCTTCGCTCGCTGGATGCCACAGATTGCACCCAGACAAGGGCGACGCAAAAGCAAAAACTGCGTTTGGAGAGGATTCGCCAAATCTGGTGTAAATATCATGATGGGCAAAGAGGACAAGGACACCTCGTCTTTTGAAAAGACTTGGAACAGCAAGACGAGCAGCGGATATTGCAGCCAGGAGGAGTCAGACCCCGAATTGGAACTCTTCTATACCGCCAAGACCTCAATACTGCCCCGGAGGACCCCCACAAAGATCCAGGTCAGACCCCACACTGGGAAAGGGAAAGGGGGGTGCTGGTGCGATAAAGTAAGCGAAAACCCTGGGGAAAGCAACCGATATGCCCCAAACCCTGCAAACAATCATTATGAAATATAAATATAAATATGCATATGGTGCCTTCTGGCATTCACTTGTTTGACCGTAGCAGTGCAAAGCCGGTTGGTGGTTACGCACCAGGCTGCCATGTTGGCTTTTAGTGTTCGTTCCTACTTCCTATTCTGCTTCCACAAGAAGGAAGCGTGGCAATTAGGAGCAGAAAATCGCCACAACGTGTCTACAAAATAGGGCATCGGCCAGAAAGGGCTGGGGTCAGATATTTTGCAATGCTTAGTGTGTCAGCCCCAGATCAGCGCAGGGTTGGGTGGGCGTAACGCCTTCCATTATCGGACGATGTGACTTCATCAACTGTGACTAATTACTAAAGATTCCTTATGATGTCCCCGGGTGTTACAAGCTCTGTGATTGGAGGCTTCTGGTCAGCTGATCATTAGGCAGTAAAAAGGCAAATTGCAAACCCCATAAAACAATGAATCTGTTCGTCTTAAACGGCGGCTTTCACCTTTGAAGTTTCATCCGATTTCCTCACATGCTGTGTCACTGTCTATCATTATGTCTGAGAGAAGCAGAAATCTGAACCTGAAGCCCAAAAAAATTTCAGGCAGATTATTATTATAATTAAGCAATAATAGGGCCATCATATTACACAGCACTGTACAAAGGCATACAAATTAGGATTTTATTTAGATTTTAAAAGTGATTTTTGCAGGGGTTGGGGTAAACCATATGTGATTTCACTGCAGTGTTGTGCATATCTTTGTGATATAAGGACAAAAGCTGCCCTGTAATACTGGCAGAATAAATCGTGAGTTCCCGGAGTCGCATTTTAAGTTGAACAATTGCAGTATTACTTTACATATTTTTGTCATATTTATTATTATTCTTCAACAGGATTTATATAGCGCCAACATATAATAAAGCGCTGTACATTAAATAGGGGTTGTAAATGATAGACAGATACAGACAGTGACACAGGAGGAGGAGAGGACCCTGCCCCGAAGTGCTTACAATCTAGGAATATTTATGATTTGATGTTCACCAGAATTGGCATTCATTTTACCCAAATAATCCCCGGATTTATAAAAGAACAAATAGCCACAATGGAACTCTTTGGGCCGCTATTGGTTGGAGAAATTGGTGTTCGGTTCTTGATTCGGTGCTTATTGAAATTTATGATCGCTATTTTTAGGGTGATTATGTTACCCCCATTTCTTGCTCCCATTTTGGTGTTTTAAAGTGAAGATCAAAGGAGGGAAGCAAATTCTGTTCCCTACATGTTGATAAATAGCCCCCTGCACTGGGGGTATTTTAGGGATTGGTGACCCCGGGGCTAAACCCGGCTCATGTGTTCTATAATGAGAGTCTCAGCTTTATATACGGCGGAGAGCTGGGTGCCCCCCACCCCTTCCTTCCGCAGTCTGAGCTTCCCAGGACCAGAAACAAAAACTTCACAAATCTTCCAACTCAGCCAAAGTTTATTCCGGGCTGGAAAGAGTTTGGAGTTTCCTGCTGAGAGCACTCCCCCCCCCCTTCTCAGACTGATGCAATACTCAGCAATGGGAAAAGGGGGCAGCAAATCAACCAATCAGGGCCGAGACTGCTGAACTTTTTAATTCTGCTTCTCTGCAAGTTACAATGTTGTCATATCAGCCACAAGAGAAAGAGAATAGAAACTTCCAAATCTCCCACTGCAGAAGAGAACTTCACCCACAGCACTCATAATTTTACCAAATTGCTGAACAGAATCAGAAAAAAAAAATTGAGCCCCTTTGTGCCCTAGTTAGTGACTTTGCCTAGGCTGTCATAAGTCTGCTGCAGGCAGGAGGAAGCATATCCTTAGTCTCCTTCCCCCAGTGATCAGATTGCTACATTGTAACTTCTGGTGAAGCTGCTACTGGGGCTGATCTGTGTCATATATTTCTGAACACAGACATCAGGATATACATGATTGTGTCATCTTTGAGACCCATCTGAGTCAAAGAAATAGTGCAGGATCAAAATGAAGATCATTAGAGGTTATTCATGTTGATCTTGCACCATCTATTTCTTTGACACAGATGCTGGGGAAGAGGAGGGTGGTGGTGCCTCAGCCCCCCCCCCCCCCCCACTACCATACTGGCAGATCATTGCTTTACATTTAATGTTTTCCACCAATCAGTTGCTTAGTAATACAAACTTGACATTTCAGTATTTAGACTCCCCGGCATTCTAAGTGCAGCTTTACAAGAACCCTAAACCCAGGTATATAAAAATAACCCGTTTCACTGGTTTTGGTGCCTGTGATATGTGCCCGGGGTTGGGGTGTGGTGCTGTAGTTATTTACAGTGAGGAATGTTCAGAGTTTTAAAAATTCTTCTGCCGGTTAAACCTGAATTATATCAGACATGACACCAAACAAGACGTGAGACCACACAATTCTGAGAAGTTTATTTTTAAATTTTGCAAAGAAAACAAGGATTGTTATAGGTCAGGGGTGGGGTGCATTGTGTCACCTGACTATGGAGGAACTACAAATCTCAGCATGACTTGGCAGCTGCTGGAGAGTCAAAAATAGCTGACATTTCATCCAAATCTATAAACTAAACATTCTGAATTCCAGACACTGAGATTACTTCAAAGCCATGGGAAAAAGGCCCTGGGTGGGAATATTTGGCCCCTGAGATCCAGGGAACCCCGACCCAAATCTAATGAGATTCCCTCTGATTCCCTTCTAGGATGAGAAGCCGGAAAAACAAAAACCAACACCGGAGCTGAGCCAAAAGGAGATCGAGCAGAAAATCAGAGAATATAACTCCAAGATCAAAAGCAATCTCTTCATGAGTATGGTACGTTGACCAATAATACTCCACCCAATAGCTCTGACATATACCATCGCGATGTACAGATAGCCAGTCCTATCTGTCTCTGTACAGAGGAGCTGACAGTCTATTGTCCCTCCCACAGTCACACACTATTATTATACATTTATATAGCTCTGACATATACCGCAGTGCTAGACAGAAAACACTGAGCCAGTCCCCGCAGTCTCTGGGTCAGTCTCTGTACAGAGGAGCTGACACTCTAATGTCCCCCCACAGTCACACACTATTATTATACATTTATATAGCTCTGACATATACCGCAGTGCTAGACAGAAAACACTGAGCCAGTCCCCGCAGTCTCTGGGCTGAGACTCTAATGTCACAAACCCCCCCCGGTGCTGCTTATATTTTATGTGCAGTGATGATGACAAAATGTAGAATTTGTAGCCCTAATGGAGGGGGGAGGGGGCGCCCTGAAATGCGTTGGAAGTTTTTACTTAGTGCAATAAATAATAGATCCCTTTGGGTGCATTTACTAACGTCACTTCTCCTCTCAGAACAAAGATGGCACCTACACCGGCTTCATCAAGGTTCAGCTAAAACTTGTCCGCCCAGTGTCCGTCCCCCCCGCCAAAAAGCCATCCTGTGCGCGAGACCGAAGGGGAGCGGCGAACTCCCAGCAGGTGAAGCGCAGGACCTCCTTCTACCTCCCCAAAGATGCCTCGAAGCACCTCCACCTCAGTTCCCGCACCACGGCCAGCGAGGTCATCCAGGCTCTCCTCCGCAAGTTCACCGTCCTCGATAACCCGCGGAAGTTTGCGCTGTTCCAGCGGACAGAGCAGGAGGGGCAAGGTGAGCCAACCATCTAGAGATAGCACACCTGAGTGTGATAACGCGGTCATGTGACTCCAAGGTGTACCAGCTGTAGTCACTGCCATTGTTACACAGCTGGAAAGATGTAAGGAAGCACAGAATGGAAAGGAGTCATGTGACTCAAATCTGCTAAACAGCTCCTTTGTTTTCTATCAAATGATATTTATAGAAACAAAGAAAATGTTTGGCTTTCAGCACATTCCTCTGATGCAAATCCATTCATTCACACTTCACCCATCATTGGCACACAACAGGTGAGTCCCTTTCAGTGGTGCCATAGACGGGAGGGATGTCTGGTACCTAAAGATGTCCACCGCCTCCGCCACGGAGCTGGGGTGTTGGCGGATTCCAGAAACATTTCTTTTTTGTGAGAAAACAATGCAACTCTTTATATCGCATTTACTCCTCTGATGTGTGGAGTCCAGCCATTGCTATCAATGCAGGTGCTGCTTCCAGACATCCAGCTGTGTAGAGAGTTGTTACACACCATCGAAATCAGGCTTTCAGTGGGAATGTCTTCTCTGACATGGGGGAATCTCCAGGTACAATACACTGAGCTGAGGAGGTGACATGGGGGATCACTGGGTACAATACACTGAGCTGAGGAGTTGACATGGGGGATCTCTGGGTACAATACACTGAGCTTAGGAGGTGACATGGGGGGGATCACTGGGTACAATACACTGAGCTTAGGAGGTGACATGGGGGGATCACTGGGTACATTACCCCAGGTATAACCAGATTCCATGCTGGGGGGATCACTGGGTACATTACCCCAGGTATAACCAGATTCCATGCTGTTTTTGCTCCCTGCAGTTTCCCAGAGGAAGTTGTCCGATGAAGAAGAACCACTGAAGTTGCGTCTTCTGGTCGGTCCATGCGAGAAATCTCTGAGTTTCGTGCTGAAAGAGAACGAGACGGGGGAGGTCAATGTGAGTTCCTTCTCTGTGTCCCCCCAATAATGACCCCTTTACATGTCTCTGTTCCCTCTCTGAAGTCTCACTTCTCATCCTGCAGCAAAGAGGAACGATGAAGTGACGCTGCCAAATCTTACTCTGTGTAGTGCAGGCAGGGAGGCAGAGTCACAACGCAGGGATTTCTGTGCTGCGACCATCAATGATAGAACTCATACAGGACAGAGGAATGCTATTGGCCCTTAATAATATAGCAGCCAATCAGATGGTTTTTGTTGTTGGCTGCAGTAAACTCAAATCTGATCTGCCCATTGGTGATATTTTGGTTAGAGTTGGAGCATGAACCAATCGGAGGGCTTCATATAGCTGGTGGGGAGGGGGTTAGTTGAAATGGGGCCCTGGGCAAATTTAAAGCGAGGGCCCCATATACACAGCATTACAGCTCCCTTCCATTCTATCAGCTGGGGCTCTGATGATGATGGGGTCCCTTGGCAAAAACTAGTTTTTAGTGGGGAGTCACAGCATTCCTGGTCCCAGCACCCCCTGCTTTTCTTCATTTGGGCCCCTGGAGAAAATGTGGGCTCTGGGTTATTTGCCATATTGCCCTACCCCGAATCCAGCCCTGTTTATGGCTTCATAGGAGTCCAGGGATCAATGTGATGTAATAGAGAACCCATAGTTGGGCATTTGGTCAAATTAGCAATGCCAGCCATGCTTTGGTTTTCCTGGAGTTCTCCTATAACCAGGGCTTCTCTCTTGCAGTGGGACGCCTTCAGCATGCCGGAGCTGCAGAACTTCCTGCGCATCCTGCAGCGGGAGGAGGAGGAGCACATGCGTCAGATCATCCAGCGCTACACCCGCTGCCGCCAAAAGATGCAGGAGGCCTTGGCAGCGCGCACCCCTGGCTGACGACCCAACAAGCACCCCGCCATAAGGAGCGCATGAAGACTGCGAGATTGAACCTGAAGAAGCAAACGCGGTGTGACTGAAGTCTGAGTGTGGGGGAGATTCACGTCCCTGGCACAGTGGGCGTCCGATCGCCCGCCCAGGGTGGTATGTGAGTGAACGGAAGAGAGCGAGAGAAGATGTCACAGTGACAGTGGCCGCAGGTGACACCAAAATGATTTGATCCACGACTACAGAGTTTAGGGAGAGTTCAGGCTGCGTCATTGCTGAATGAAAATGCGATAAACGGGCAGAAATCTGCACTGGGCCGCTCTGGTCTGCTGACACCAGATGCAGCGTGTGAAGCGGAAATATAGGGGGTGATGTATTATCACCCTGATTTCTGCTGGGCGGAGGTTCATGTGGGGGACATGGCTGCCTGTCAGCAATTCTTTATGTTGTTTTTGTCTTTTATACGTTGTCTTTTTTTATGATGATGCACTTGATTTGTGAAGTTTGTAAGATTAAAGATGAACTGCTCAGGCCTTAGATTGAAATATAGTTGGGTTGTGGAGTTTTGTTTTAATACTGTGTCCCCACTGAGCAGATTTACCCTCACTTCCTGTCCCAGAGGTTCAACAGGAAGTGAGAAGTAGTGTGTCATCCTTGATGATATTTGTATGCCATGAAATGTGATTACACTACAGTCATCCCGCCGACAGCCATCACTGCAATAAATATACAAGATAACATGACCTCATTGCATTATCTGCTTTCCCCACATTAGAGATAATTGGTCACATGACCTCATTACATTACCACCTTTCGCTACATTGTATATAATTGGTCACTTGACCTTGGTATTTTGCAAACATTCATAACATTGGATATAAATGATCACATGATCTCAAAAAAATTAGTCTTCCCTACATTGGCTTTGCATGATCACATGGGATCATTCAGCTTCTGGCTCTGAAGAATCACATGACATCATCATGCTGCTCATTTTTACCCAATTGGTTGTTCATGGTCTCATGACCATATCACAGTGAGATTTCCCATATGCTGATGCTAGACGGTCGGTCACATGACCTTTGGATCTTCTTATAAAATAACCAGAGCTCAGAATGACAAGGACACGGAGGAGGGGGGGTTTAGATTTACATCCCACGCTGCTCATAAAATCAGACTTAGTAGTAATCAGACTTTACTTTTCAGCTCCAATGCAACTTGTGTGACTAATAAAAAATTTTTTAAGGGCCCCTTTAGGCGCACAGCCTGGGGTTGGGGTCCCTGAATGGAGAGCTGAGGTTTGGGATAGGTGGATACGTGCGTTCCACCACCAACATCAGAAGACGCAAAACAGTGATGGTCCAGCAATCAAGCCCCCAACCTCAAAAACATCATACAGACACTGAAGGGGCCACATAACCCAGCAAAGGGCCCCTGATGACATAGTTGGGATCCCCATCCAGGGACTGGAGCACCACGGCCGTACTGCAGACTGATAAAAGGCTGATCTGATAGGTGGAAGACAGATAATGGGGTAGGTGGGCATTATCGGGGGTGAGATTTTATGTAGTGGGGGGGGTCTATAAAAAAGGGGTGTGGCTTCATCCCCTGCACACTGCCCTGGAGGAGCCAAGAAAAATGAACAATAGGAAATAGCAAAGAAATAAGCGCCGGCATTACGGCTCTCCAGATGCAGCTGAGAGGTTTATTCATTGTTGATGTAAAGGCGCAGGAGGAGATGGCTGTGATATGGACAATGCAATACAATGGGGATGGGGGCTCAGAATCACTCAGGATGGGGGCCCTAACCCTCGGAGTCCGGCCAACATCCAGGAGAATACTGACCATCCCTGGACAACCCAGGAGGAATGGAACCCCCTGAGCCCCTATCAGACATGATCACCCAATCGGTGACCAATGACCCCAGAGCCCCGTGGGGTATCATGGCTGATCTCAGCTGAATTTGGCTCCCTAAATGGCACTTTCACCTTGCAGCAGAGTCTTGACTATAGGCTCCCTGTACTGCACCACGTAATATTTAGACGATATATAAACACACCAGATAAGTATGGAGCTTACACACAGACATTCCATACAGACACAGACCTGCAAGGTGCTGAACCCAGGGCCCCATCACAGTGACTGAAACATTCATACAGATGAATATCCCTACAGGGGGACCTCAGCCTGCTGAATGTCCTGCTAGGAATACAAAGAGCAGCCATAAACCACAGGAAATGGAACAAAAAACTGTTCAGTGTTCAATATGGCAGATTGGGGCCCCTGAAGACCACTTATGCAGGGACATTATTCTGACCTTCCATTCACTTGGTATACAGCGCCCCCTAGTGGACACTCATTATTCAGACACCAATGTCAGTGCTGAGCACATTAAGGCCACTTATGTGCCAAGCTATGCAGAAACTTGTAGTGCACCTACAGAAGGATTATCCAATGCAGTGACAAATTAAATTACTTTCGGTCATTTCCATAAAAATCTGGAATTTGTATTCCAATACATTGTATGTATGTACCACCTGTACTGGGCTCAAATTAAATTGTATCTCATTGATAATAATCGGGGTCCTGACCTTTAATCTCCCATTCGGTCTCACAATGTACGTTAGAAGCTGCAGCTAGTCGGAGCCTGACATCTGGTTGAACGCCATTCAGCATCACCTAGCCCCTCCCTCCCCAGCCTGACTGTCATTGGCCCCGCTCCTTCCATTCATTGGTATTCATTTCTATCAATTACAGAGGCTGAACATCAGATGTGGGCGTTCCTTAAAGTGGTCTGTATGCAAATACAGCCCGCCTAGAACCGCCCACTCAACATTAGCACCCCCC
>NC_092865.1:44899542-44962534 GCF_032062135.1 Pyxicephalus adspersus | reverse complement strand
CAGTACAGATCTATACATTGCCCTTCTGCCCCCCCCAGTACAGACCTCCTGTATCACTGTCTGTATTAGTCTGTCATTTGCAATCCCTATTTAATGTACAGTACAGATTTATACATTGCCCTTCTGCCCCCCCAGTACAGATCTATACATTGCCCTTCTTCCCCCTCACCTCCATAATCTCTGCCCCATACACATTGACCCGCATACATTGGGTCTGTTCCCCCCTCTATCTTTTCACATTGAATTTGCGGAGTTGTCATCCCCATCCCTCCTATATTGCTGAGTCGTTAGTTCCAGGTTTGTATAGATGAGGATGAATCCTGGGGTGGTTTCAGGTCATTGACCCAACAAGGATAAACATGGCGGCACCAGAACCTTCAAAAACAAGTCAGCAATGGCCGCTTCCATACACCAGTCCTGACCGACTGCCCTTATTTATACATCAGATGATTTCCACGGCCAGGAAATAAATATATTCTCAGGTCTGTCATCCTGAGTCCTTATCAGATATCTGGAGGTAACCAAACTCCCAAAGTGTCACCTTGCTGCAGCCACCACCTTTCTTGTTTATCATTAACTTCACAGACCATAAAGTCCTCTTATCAGTGTTTATATTAAGGTCATGCCAGCCAGCTGTTTATTGGAGCTTCATGGCTGACAGGTGCAGCAGAGGTCACGGTACAAAGGTCGCCTCAGCCTGTATGAGAAGAATGATAAATGATTAATGGGAAGGAATTGTGTTCAAAGAATAATTTAGAGGAAAGTCCCATCCCATCATCATCTGTTCTGCTAGTGATGGGGGCAATCACACACCTACCTCTGTGCATTGCCTGGATTTTAAACACATTTTCCCAAAGAACGCAACTCCTCCTGTTAATAAATGATTGCTGTATGGCCAAAAACTTCAAATCTGAGTTTCCTGGACACCCCAATTCTAAATCCATAACCATTATTTTGGAGCCCCCCCCCCATGATCATTAACGTGGGCTTCCCCTTCTGTATTACAGACCCCGCTCTCTGTATAGTGGTAATGTGACTCTTCCTTCCTCCCCCCACCATGTGTAAGCTCCACAATCATTGGTCAGATGTCCCGGATTCATTATTTTATTTATTTAGGGTCCATATTAAATTGGACTGCAGTCTGTGTCTGTCTGTCAGCCTTTCATTTGAGCAACTGATTTTGTGCTCCATAATGGCTGGGATTTGTTCTCATTTGTCGTTTTGTGTTTTGCTGTACAGATATCAGATGTCGCCCAGCTCTGTCCATAATTCCTGATAATCCCCCCCCTTTCTTTGCAGGGTCTCCCTTGTGTTTTTGGTGAGGTTGCGTACTCACCATCCCATTTTCTCTCCCCACAGCTCCATGTTCTTTGATGAGGACGGAGACCTGGCGCATGAATTCTACGAGGAAACAATTGTGACAAAAAATGGCCGCAAGCGGGCGAAACTCAAACGGATCCAAAAGAACCTCCGACCACAGGTAATGCCTCTGCCTAATAGGGTGATATTTGTCCCTATGAAGTGAGACACAATACTGTTTATGGCACAATGTGCAACTTCGAGGGTATATTTGTCCACAGGAAAATGTTTGTCTGCCTGTTGGGGAAATTTCCCTTTTTTTACCTGTATGGTCACCAGGACATGTAGTAGAGGAGATTCCTCCACAATAAAGACATAAATAATAATTACATGACTTCTGTAAAAGGAGTACTTGGTGTCAATAGGTGGTGTCCCCCACAGAGGGGGACACCATTAACACTTTATGATAAAGTGAGGTAAAATCCCCAGGGTTACATTTGTCTCCAGAAAAGGAACAGACAGATAATCTGTCAGTGGGGACACCTTTTCTGATGACAATGATGGAAATTCTCTCACCTAGGTTTCAGTGCACTGTAACAGAACGTAATTTAGTAGAAGGTGAGAAAGAGGGGAGCCATAATACATGTGCACACCTGATATCCTGTCCAGGTGCCATGTAGAAAAAAATTAATGAAATCAATGTATTAGTTTTTGCTCTCCTGTCACATGGTGCATTTATTGTAATTTTGATATCTCTCAGCCACCAATCACATTCAAGGCTGTACAGAAAAGTAATGAAATCTTGAATTTGATTGGCTGGTGCTGGCACCAAAGAACAATGTAACAGCCAATCGGTGATTAGTAGAGGAATCTCTGTCCGGGAACATTTCATAGGCCTTCTCAGCATTGTCCCCGCTCTCCTTCCCACAGGGCACCATCAAGCTAGACCATCCGTGCATCCACGTGGATTTCCCTGTTGTACTCTGTGAGGTCTGACATTGGCTGCCACCCTCACCTGCCACGCTGTACCCTCCTCTACCAACATCTGCCCCCCCCGCTGTGCTCCCAGGACAGGGAGCGGGAGGAGAGTCATGGGGGGGGGGGACACACACAGACCACCCCTTGAAAAAAGACTTGCAAACTGTGTGAGGCAAGGTACAATAGAGACGCCATATTGGACGGGATCGCTGCCGATGTGGATATTTGTTTCCTGTATCTGGAATGGGTCACCTGACTACATCATGATCTCTTTCCTTCTGCTTTTATATTTTCCGTAGCCTCTACTTTCACTTGTTGCTGCCCAGGGAGGAGGTGAGAGCTACACTGTTTTGTGACAGCGTACATTGAGGCTCATCCTGGTCTTTCCACCAGAGGGCGATGTTTATATGCCGTTACTGCACCCATTCTGAGTCCAGACTTCTTTATATTTGGATTTGGCGTCCAGCGCGCCTTTGTTCTCTACACAACGTAATCAGTGACCTAGTGAATTTTCCTTGTTCGCCAGGGTGGGTCATTCTGTGGGTGGACATTGCACGTCTGTGGTACTGAGACAGAAACCCAATACAATCACAAGTGGCTGCGTCTTCACGTGTACCAGAGCTGCCCTTTATTGTATGTTTATTTATTTCTTGTATGTTTTAGTTTGTGTTCTATAATTCCGAGCTGTGAAAAGCCCCCACCCATCTCCCAGCATCCTTCACTCTGCACTGCCCCCTCCCTCCTACCCAACACCTATCAGACTGTGATTAATGCTCTACCCAAACACTAGAGGGAGCTGGAGATGTCAGGGGCTCGGAGGAACTCTCCCTAATAAAACATATGTTTGTAACAAGGACTTGTGGTGGTGGTCTGTGTAGCAGCTGTGAGTTTCTGTACAGGGTGTGTGAGTGAGTCTGCTTATTTCTACACTATAACCTCCCCCCCAGCCTTTGTTGACCTGCTCCCTTCCTATCCCATAATTCACCTGGCCATCTGTGTCATCTGAAAGAAAATGTGCTTCATCAGACCGGGCCACCTCCTTCCATGGCTTTGTGGTCTAGTCTCATGGTCACATGCCCATTGTGGACATTTTGGAGGGGTGAGCATGGGCACTCACAACCCTCATACAAGGCAAGTTGTGGTATATTGTGTGTAGTGACTCATTCCTATCTTGGCCGGCATTAGAAATGTCAGCAATTTGTATTAGCCTAGCTCTTCAATGGGATTGGACCGGATGGCCCAGACACCTCCCCCCCCCTAACAATGATCAATCGGACCCCATGGCCCTGTCACCAGTTATCCTTTCTTGGCCCACTAGGTAGGTACCAATTTCTGCATACCAGGGACAGCCTACAAGCCTGGCCATGTTGGAGGTGCTCTGACCCATCATCCAGCCATCACAACTTGCCCCTGGTCAGGGTCAATCAGATCTGAACATTGGTCCATTTTCCTTCTTCCAACACTTCACACCCAAGGACCGCCCCTCCCCCCATTCTTTGTCAGGGCCCATTGTAACCAGATCACACCCCTTCACCTGTCTGGCGGGTGTCATGGCTGATCAGTGTGTACATATGGGTATATGTTGATATAATAACCCCCCCCCCATTGTCAGGAGTAATTGTATTCTGATCAGCAATGTGATCACTTCAGGTGTTGAGGAGGGGGTCATGTAAAGAAATCTTCTAACTTGCATTGAATGATTGGTTCTTGGATCCCCTGCACAGTGCAGAAGAATGCTGTGAATGGTTTATGTGGTTCATCCAATCAGCTTTTTTTACTTTTCTGATTGCACTGAATTATTTATTTTGTTACCCAGCCAATAGGAGGAGCTCTATGGGGGGCAAATTTTCAGTTTTGCCTGATCTGCTGGCTCAGCATTTCCTCGCACCTGCAGACAAACAAGGCGTACTGACGATGAATAAACATTCACCCACGGCGTGCTCAGCCCACCCGCAGCCAGGAAATCCTTCCCGCCACATTCTGACAAGTCAGCAGAACCTTCATCCCACTCCTCCCGCTGCAGCCACCGTGTGGAGTCACCGGGGTGTCACCCCCCTGAATTCCACTGCTCATTTCAGAATTTAATTCTTATTTTCTGAGAAATGGAAAATTGTGATATTGATGTGTGTGGTGGAAATGATGGAGGTGATGAAATGAATTCGGGTGGAGTCCTTTATCAGCAGGATTTTAGGAGGAAATATCTGCAGCTTGGCTGATATATGAAGAGACTTCTGGGGGGATATCTGGGTTTTGTTAAAATTGTGCCAGAGGAGCACAATGCCGATATCCAAGTAAAAAAATACAGGGGAGCCCTGCCAAAGATTTACTATTGTCCATCCAGTTCTGAGGATGTCACAGCTCTGTCATACATCCATACATCACATTTATGCAACACATCCCGGTTACCTCCTTGCCCCCAGCTTGTGACTGAACAGTGACAGAGCAGCAATAGACTGATGAGGTTATCGCCCTCTTCCTTTCAGCAGACGTGTATGCAGTGCACTCGAATGGCTCCCAGAACTTCTTCTCCTTCCTCCAGTTTAAGCGTTGCTGTAATTACAAAAGGCAGATATAAATAATGTTCAATATTGTAATACAAACCTGTGATTACTTTCATCTGGTGTCATTGTCCTTTCTGACCACACGAGGGCTCTTCTGCCTTTATTATCTTAGCCTGGGCAGTGTGTGGGGTGTGATGGGGCAATTCATGAGTAGCAGTGTTGGGGGGGTGGGTATCAGCTCCTGCAGTGTGGTGGTATGGGTTTGGATTTCTGTTTGTCCTCAGTTTGGATTTCTGTAGACGTTTGAAGTTTCCAGTCATCTTTATTATTTGGATTTGATCATAAAATTATTTTTATCACTTAAATCATTTCCAGACTTTATAAATCTGCAGCGGTCAATGATTGATCAGGAACTTCCTGTTATGGCAGGGTGACAACAGAGAAAAATAATTTGAAGACAGTTGTCACCCTGTCACATAAAAGGTTTCAAGTGTTTCAACACACAATATGCTAGCATGGTCGCCTGTTGTCACCAC
Source organism: Pyxicephalus adspersus (assembly GCF_032062135.1). Classification (NCBI taxonomy): domain Eukaryota; kingdom Metazoa; phylum Chordata; class Amphibia; order Anura; family Pyxicephalidae; genus Pyxicephalus; species Pyxicephalus adspersus. Next base: position 44,957,220 of record NC_092865.1, on the reverse strand, counting down.
CAGGGATTCTCACCTTCCTGTGTCACCAATCAGATTGATTAGCAGTAGTCAGAAACTTACTTTCAAGTATGGGCCACATGAGAGGCGGAGCCTGAAGTGGGCCTGGCTGGGAATTCTCCTTTATTATACACAGGTAAGTGAAAGGGGTTCTCAGATTGGCAGATTGCTGATAGAGAGCTGAGGCACCGGCAATGTTGGAGGGGAAGGATGAGGCCCCAGTGGGTAGGCCTGGACCCATATTGGATTACATACCATTGGCAAGCTCTGATCACATGGCGGCAGTCTCCAATCACATGCTTTATACCCTGTAAGTTTCTGGAAAAAATTTTCATGATCATCTCCAGGGACAGTAGAATGAGATCACAATTGTTCATCTCCTGGTGCCAACAATCACATGACCATAGACATGCAGCCACAGGGTTTTATCTGATCATGTGACCTGCATCCTATATGATTGGGGTTATCTGGAGGTCTCTGTACAATACATTTCCTGGAGGGACAAGGTGTGCTGATCCCCCAATGACGCCACTGCTGACCCCACAGGATATCCTGCTGGGTGCATGGGTCACCCCAGTGCAGCCTTCTTTCCACGACACGGTGACAACATTAACCCTTGAAGCTCTCACTAATGTCTGGGGGTCACATGATGATGGGGGCTGGGGGGGGGGGGGTCACATGATGAGTGACCCAGTGTACTCCATAAAGGTCCATGAATTTACCTGGAATGTTCTGAAGGGTGAATGCTGGGATCCGATGGTCCGGGGTCACATTAATGATTAAGAATTTGGAACTTTCCAGGTTTATCCTCTTTCTCCGGTGTGTGAATTCCTTTGAGGACGCAGGATGAATTTAAGCTGGGGTCACATGGTCAGAATGAAGAAAAGCTGGCCTGTGTCAGATGGGGAGCTCTCTAGCAGGATTTATTATTCACCAAGGGTGACCCCAACCACTAAAATCTCATAAAAGCATCAACATAATTAAATCATTCTGGAAATTTTGGGCTTCCAATTAATATTTACCAGCAGACTCATAACCCCACCAATTTACCTGCTGCTCATTCATGGGGGCATGTCCCTGACCAAGCTGTATTGCTGAAGCACAGTGTGGTCTGCAGTGAGGCTGAGTTGTCTGGCTGGGGTGCTCTGATCTAATGACTGGCTGAACAGAACCCCCAGATTTCCTCCACACTTCCAGGGAGTCCTGGGCTCCTCTCAGAATTCCTAGATGTTCTGGGGATTCCGGTATGTCAGATTAATAGACTCTGAGCTGGTTCTGCTCTCCATTATCCCCGGCAGATGTCTGTCACAGATCTTTCATTAAACAATAGACTGAAGAGCTGCTGGGCAGACAATGGGCTCCTTGTCACCCGCCGGAGCCACAGACAGCCGGCCAATGACCCTCCGAGTCCCCACAATACAATTCTGCCAGTCATATGGAATGAGGGATGCAGTTACCCACAGCAACCAATCAGGAGTCAGCTTATTGTTCTTGCAGCGCAGAGCTGACCAAAGCTGAAATCTGATTGGATAATTGGCAGCCTATTGGGCTTTATTAAAGAGATACAACCAAAAAAAAATCTGCCCTGGTGACTCCTGGAATTGCTGCTAATAAACCTTTTGTAACCTGCGACATAATCCCTGGCGATCCTGCCATGCAGGTCCTTGTTCAGGCACTTCCTGTATCAGGGTGACAACCGTCTCCCAGCTGCCCTTTTGCATTGTCACCCTGCAGGCTTTCTGCACACTTATTCCTGAACCGTATAACAAATGATCTGATGTTTCAGGGGCCCCTTTATAAAGGTATCACATGGTGCCCTGGAGGGGACTAAAATGGAGCCATGATGACGTCGGTTAGACACAGTGCAGCGTTGTCACCATCCGGGAGCCCGTCCAGAGCTACAATGGCAGCCCACACAGGAAGTGAGCACCTGCAGACAGGAAGTAGCAAGAGCTTGCAGGTTATGAGTAGTAGCACTCATATAGCACCTGCAGTATCTGATTACCTCACATCCCTCAATATGATGTGCCCAAATGTCATACTCTGCATAGTGATTGGGTAACAAACGTTGCCAATGACCAAGCAATTTCACACCCAGCTTTCACAATGGTGGCCGGAGGTGTGCGGAGTCACCGTGACAGATAATTGCCGATTGGGAAATGAAAGAGTCACAATAAAGCAATATTAGCGCAATAAGGAGGAGGTTGAATAAATAAATCTGGATCTAAACTGTTAGCACTATGCACTATGCCCCTTACAGCGCTGGGTCACAGGTTTTGAATCTCAGCTAGGACATTCTCCATGGAGTTTGCAGGTTCTCCCTGTGTTTGCGTGGGTTTTCTTTGGGTACTCCGGTTTCCTTCCACAATCCATATATATGCGGCCTATCTGCTTCTATATATATATCTTTGTGCTTCTATAAAATGAACCCTTAGCAAACTGTTACATTTTCCTGTAGAGATTCAGCCACCATAGTAGCCCTGGGCTAAAGCTTTATACACAAATCAGAGTCATGTCTGAAAATGTATACAGCAGTCCCGGATTGTTGTGCATTGCTATGGAGGGGAGCACAGCGGGGTCCTGCTCGCTTGTCCCGTCCTCTCGTGTTAGTAATTCTGATCATCTGGAGATAATGGAGCAGAAATGGCGGTGTCTCCAGTCATGAGACAATACGAGGAATACAAATCCATGTTTGAATAATGATCATTATTAATATTATACAGTTTTGTATTAGTATAGTATATATGGTGCCAACATATTACACCGCTCTATACATTAAATAGGGGTTGCAAAGGACAGACAGATACAAACAGTGGCTCAGTGGCACTCTGGTCTTTGTAGCACTGGGTCCCAGGCTCAAATCTTGGCCAGGAAACTATCGGCATGGAGTTTGCAGGTTCCTCCCGTGTCTGTGTGGGTTTCTTCCAACATTCCAAAAAAATATGCAATTAGCTTAATTTGCTTCTCCCTAAAATTGTCCCTAGACTGCGATAAAGACATATGACTGAGGTGGGGACATTAGATTGTGAGCTCCTTTGAGGTACAGCTGGTGATATGACTAAGGACATACAGGAATGGTGATGGTGGGAAGGGGGGGGGTTGATTATGTCAGTGAATGGCAAGCCTCTGCTCTGTCCTAACTGTCATTCTGCAGCAGCTAGAAGATGTAATGTATGCAGTGTGCATGTGATCACCAATAGCGAAATTGTCTAAAATTTTAAGACTGGCAATGAAGAGAGCCAAACTAGATGTGCTGAGGTGTAGGGGCATGCTGATAGGATGAGAGAGGGGAACTCATCAGTCTGCTGCTTCTCTTTTCACTGTTCAGTCATGTAATGGTGGTGGGCTGTTAGTACTGGATAGGCACCCCCCCCCCCATTGTATGTATTCTGTGTGTTGGGCTGTTTGACTTTATTGTTGCCCCAAACTGGGCACCTGCAATGGGTTAATTCCACCTCTCACCCACAATCAGTGCTCGGCCCAAACTTCCTTCCTCTCCCGCTGCTAAGCCAGAGTCCTGCAGGGTGGGGTGTCTGAGGGGCAGGTGGAATGCTGCCTAATCCTCTGACCTCCTGACGAGGGGAGGGGGCAGATTTGAGGGTTAAAGAGGACTTGTCACCTGGACGAAACCGGCACTGTGCTCCCTGCCAGAGCAAGGGGGCCCTGTCTTTGCTGCAGAAGGTCACCTTAGCTTCTGAATGAATAGATGGCTCCATAAGGGGATGCTCTGCACGCGTTCTTATCTGATTTTGTGATGGGGGAAATCTTAAATCTGCAGCTTTATTCAAATAGACACTGGTGATCCTGCCATGGAGGTCCTTGTTCAGGCACTTCTTGTTATAGGGTGACAACTCTCTGTCCCTGTCTACCAATTGCACTCCCATGTTGTCACACTGGTGGGCGCCACACGTAACCATTAGTACACATTGATGCATGGCATGGTCCATCGTTGTCACCACCCCAATCTTCACCTAGATGTCCTACACAGTGACCTCGGCCAATGGCAGCTGGTGTGTGCCCAGCCATGCTGCAAATGTCTTGGGGCAAGTGAAAGAAAACAGCGATAATGGGAGGAAATGCAGTCATTCTGTAAAATATTAATCATCTCGTTATCAGCCCGCAAAATTGTCCTCTGACCAATCAGAGGCAAGCGACCCCGAACAATGGACGTCGCACACAATGGCTTCAATGCGTGCTAAGACAATGGAAAGAGCAAGATGAAATCTGCCAGCCAATGGGAGCGTGAAATGTTCTGTGACAACAATCGCCATTCAATAATCAATAGGGACAGCATAGCCGTCGATCAGATCTTCAGTGACAACGCTCAGATATTGGCGAGATATGGGGACACCAGGACACATTGTATAAAATGACCAATCATATCGCATCCTTCCCTTCACTCACTGATGTGGGGAAATTATTCCCCTCTCCCAGCACAATAACTTCAGTTACAATGTATTTGTAGGTTTTCCTCCACAGCATTTCAGTGGGAGTCTGATCAGGGCTTTGACTGGTCCAGTCCACAACCTTCCATTCTGAACCATTCCTGAGTGGATTTGCTTTCAACCGGAAGATCCATATCTGTTTCTGTTTCAGCCTCAACTCATGGACAGATATCCTCGCTCGCTCTCATCCAGATGAAGAATTCCATATGATTGCAAATTGCCCAGACCCTGAGGAAATAAAGCCACCCCAAGCCAGAACATTTCCCCACCATGCTTCACAGTTGGTTTAAAGTTCATCTCACCTAACATCCCGTGTAACATCTCCGTTTCTGATTGGTCAGTACAAGTGATCATAATGAGCAACACATGTCAGCAATACGCCTCATTCCATCACACGATCCCAGAAACAGACAGAGAGTAGTGCCATGCAAATATCCCATATTCTAAGATAATGGGAGGAGCTATGCAAAATATTCAATATTCTAGGATGATAGGAAGAGCCATGCATAATGTTCCTAATGCTGGGATATTATCAGGAGCCAATGCTAGGATGATAGATGGAGCCATGCAAAATATACAGAGTGGCTGGTTTATTACACAGATAACCCCAAATATTATGCAGCCATTTTTTACTCCAGACGACTTTTTTGGGTTCATCAGACACCATTAGTGCAGTGCATGGAGACAGAGAACCATTACCCAATGGCTGCACAGCAAGTCTTGAGCATGGTATGACTTTGAGGAACCACTGGCACCATTATGCCTTGGCTGTATCGCCTATTATCTAAACATTAAAACACACCCAGCACATATTTCCTGTACATGCAGGTGTCCCTGTGTGTTATCTTTAACAATGCTGCCAATACAGACAAGTGTCTGGTAATCTGCCAGAAATCCAGTGAGAGTCTCACTTCCTGTTTGACAACACAATGTTCTGAAATTCCAAGCAGGGTTGTCAGCTCTGACTGCAGGTTTTCAGAACTCCTCCCATTTGATCCTAGCCCCTCCCACTCCCTGCTGCTGTACATTGATTTCTGTCCCAGCTGCTTCCTTACCTGTGATAAGGAAAAGGCTCTTGGGAGATGTAGTTCTGGGCGTGTGGCTAGCTCAATAATGAGCTCTGATTGGCTGCACCAGCAGCTGGTTGAGGTAACATCACAGGAGGTATTTTTCTGAATCATATTGCTGGAAGATGATGTTGAGATCTGATTGGTTCATGGCAGGCAGGCATTGCCAGGAGAGCCAATCACAGCACGATCTACCCATCATGACATTCATAGCTGCACAGCCAAGTGTTCAGGTTGAATTCATGTAGATTGTATTCATCCTCCAGGTGACAACATTGTATCAAATCCCACAAAAGGACATTGAATTCTCAAATTTGTTGGAGAAGCCAATCAGAGCAAAGGAGAATGTCACCTGTCAGCAGATTCCAGAACCCCCCTTATTCCCTCTCTACCCCCTGAGCCCAGAACCCCCCCCCTCCTGGGCAAGTGCAGAACCCCCACAAGGTACAATCACCCTTTCCTTATCAGCCCTCCACCACAAGCCTGGGGCGTACACCGCCCCGGCCTCTGTCAGCACCGGCAGCCTGGAGGAAACATCCGATTCCATTCAGGAGAGGAAATCAGCAGAGATTTGGGTGGGGGAAGCCGGGCAGGAAGGAAGGGGGGGGGGGAGCTGGGGGGAGATAGAGAAGAGACGCAGTACAAGTGCAGGCAGGAGAGGAGCAGAGGTGGTCAGAGACGTGACAGGTCCTCATATGAGCGCTGGGCACAGGTAAGTGATCGGAGTGTCACGGGGTGGTCAACACCTAGAGGCAGAGTAACCAGCAGTGGAAAAGTTAATATAACCCAGAAAGTATCTCACACATCAGATGTGGCGGCTGCATTATTTTTCCACGGGTACAGAAATATACCTGGTGATGCACATTCTATTCCAATACTTGAAGAAAAATCATCCAATTTGTGTTCTTCCTTTACAGAATATTTTTAGCAGTGTCAGGATTCACTCAAACATTCACTGTATAAGCTGAGAAATGTTTCCAGATTTTCCTTTCAATCACTGAATTATTATTTTGTCGTCTAAGACGACATTCCACCCACAAGTTTTCTATTGAATGAAAATCCGGAGATTGGGCCGGCCTCTCCATAATGTCAATCTTTTTGGCCTGGAAGTGTTGCTCATTTACTGGTGTGTTTGGGGCATTTGGTCTTCAGCAGAAGGCAACATAACGGCTTTAAGTATTTTGATTTATTTAGACTGATGCCTGGAATGTGATAAATAGACCCAATATCACTGTATGATAAACATCCCCATATCAAGATGCTGCACCGCCATGCTTCACAGTCTTCACAGTGTCATCAGGTCATCTGACCAATTGTCTGCAGCCCCCTGGACCCAAAAAGAACCATCTTATTTCCATCAGCCCACAAAATGTTGGGTCATTTCTCATTGTGTCATTAGGCCAACCATTGTGTAACCTCTTCAGCGTCCTCATTTCACCAATAGGGCTTTGAGGGGGGCTTCTAATTGCACCTCTCAGTTTCCTTTACACCTTCTTTCATCTTCCTGGAGCTGATCATTGCCTGAGTCTCCTCACCATTCCCATGGTTTTCTGTTGTGTTTCAGGTTTTGGTTTTATATCATTTCAGATGAACAGCCAATCATTTTATTTGTTTTCCTCTCCCTAATCAAAGTTCTGTTCTTCTGAACAATTTCTGGGCTGAGCCATTTTACTCTGCACTATAACAGCATGTACAGCATTCACTGCCTTCCTTCCTTATATAAGAGCCGGGATTCACACAGAATGAATGATTCACTAATTCAACTCCACACTGCTATTATTCTGAACAGCCTAATATTCTGTTTTCTTCACTTTCTGTAAAGAAATAACATAAATTTGATGAATCTATTATGTTGATTTGGAATAGAAGGTGCAGAGTTTCTATTACATTTGTGTGGTTGAAAATAAAAGCTATTAGAAGAATTTTCAGCTTTATTCACAATTATAGGTGACAGCTATTTTCTGGGAACTACACATCACCTCTGTGATGGAGGAGAGGAGGGGGAGGTGGTTGTCGTCCAAATCAGAAGAGCAGCCTAAGGACAAGAATTTTATTGGCAGAATCACTACATCTAAGGACTGAGTAGCTGCTGTATTATTCTTGTTGGGGTGGGGGGTGTCCGGGGGTCATTTTTCAGCCTCATCATTGCACCTGTACTTTGCTCTGATTTGTTGTCCACCAACCCCCCCCCCCCGCCTTCATTTCTCCTTTTCTATGAATTATTAATTTTCATCCTCTGACAATCTGCTGCTTCCATTAGATAATGGTAGTAAAGTAGCCATTACCCACAATGCTGATTGATCCTACAGTGATTGCTGCAATCTGTAACATTCAGGGAATCTGCCCCTGGCAGTCAGAAGCACAGAGCGGGGCCCCCCAATCTGCTATAAAGAATGCAAACTGTGCGGATGACAGGTCCTCTTGTCTGTGCTTTGCGGACGTCACAGGTCCTCTTGTGTAGCTCAGCCATTCAGTTTGCCCCAGGCGGTTAGAGAATTGTGGTTCTGTACCAGCTGTGCGGTCAGGGAGCATTGCCGGGGTCAAGGGTCAGGCTGGGCAGACCCAAAAAAGGAAAGTTACCCTTGGGGCTCTTCCTGTGTCACGCGATGGGTGGAGCTTACTGATCATCATTACAGAGAGAGGACCCCTAAAGAGGACCTGTCAGTAACTCTACATGAAGGTTCCCTGACATAACACAGGCAGTCTCATTAATGGGATGATTGTGTCCCCTCTGGGCCGGCATCTCTTTCCAAGAATTAGATGGTGACCCTGGATGATGCCTGAACACAGATGGTGCTGTTCTTTTGGAGTGGCGGCCCCTATTAGAGTCAATAAGTATCCGGTGACAGGTCCACTTTAAGGAAGAGCTCTGCACAGTCACAGCGCCCTTTTCTGTCTCAGTGGGTCCTCTCCATTATTTTGGCAGCTGTTCGCTAATAGGCAGCAGACTGGGCAAATGGTGGGGGTCAGGGGGGTCCACACATTGCTTAGATGTGTTCAGGCGGAGGGGCCGGGAACAGCTGTCAGGGTAACAACACAAGGAGTGAGACTCACCTGGAAGTCCTGCACCAGGAATTTATGGTAACAAAATAGAAATCAATGTATGGAATATTGCTGATACCGAGGTGACCAATCATTGATCAGGAATAGGTTATATCGGATTGTTCTGATCCCAGGGATGAGGTCTGAACATGGAGTAAACATGGACGTCCGGCTGATGATCCTGCCGGAAATGTTTTGCACACCTAACCACCAGCTCCTACCTGGGCTCCCAGCATTTTATGCATCAAACACAGGGTGGGGTCCCTAGGGGTGGGGCTCAGCCAATATTACTAGGGGTTATCTGGGTGCAGAAGGGGGCCTAAGGTCACCCTAAAATACCTAAAACTTACACACTGCTTCCCCTGGCTGTATTCTAGTTATGGCCCCCAGCAGCACAGACCGCTCTTGAGGGGTTAGTAAAAGCCCATTGGATGGTCTGTGAGGCTCCGCCCCGTCCAACCTTCCAGGGGTCTAGATTCCTGATAGGACGAAGATAATGGGTCATGTGATATAGGTTGAATTCCACCCTCTCCTCCTCCTCCCCTCTTCTGTATCCGTTATATTCTTTGTTATCCAATAGGAGACAAAATCTCCCCAGCGACCCCTCTACTACTAGAAAGTGATAAGGAACCCCGTACAGGTACCAAGGAGTTGTGGGCGGAGCTTCCTGCACGGCGTGTCCCTTTAACCCCCAAACTCCTCCCACATAGTGGAATCTCCCACAGAGGGGGGTGTGGCGATCCCGTGGCTGGAGGGGAAGGCAGGAGGAATGGGACGGCCCCCCTCTTCAGCCGGGACGAGATGGTACAGTCCGGTCAAAGCTCTTTATGTGAATGAAAGGCCGAAGAGAAGATACAATGTATCCAGGGGAGTGAGAGGAGAGATACTACGACCCCCAGTGGACACCATGAGAGCGGGGCACTGAGGGGTGAGTCACCGGGCACTGCTGGAATGCAATGCTGTTTTATACTACTACCCCCACCAGTCACATGAGAGTGGGGCACTGGTAGGGTACAATGCCTCCTACTGTATAGACCACTGCCCCTCATTATATACTGCTCAGTACTCTATATACTACAATCCCCACCGGGCACTGCCCCCCATTATATACTGCCCTGTACTGTATATACTACAACCCTCACCGGGCACTGCCCCCATTATATACTGCCCTGTACTGTATATACTACAACCCCCACCGGGCACTACCCCCCCATTATATGCTGCCCTGTACTGTATATACTACAACCCCCACCGGGCACTGCCCCCCCCATTATATGCTGCCCTGTACTGTATATACTACGTACTGTATATACTACAACCCCCACCGGGCACTACCCCCCCATTATATGCTGCCCTGTACTGTATATACTACAACCCCCACCGGGCACTGCCCCCGGTTATATAGGGCTCTGTACTGTATATACTACAACCCCCACCGGGCACTGCCCCCGATTTTATACGGCTCTGTACTGTATATACTACAACCCCCACTGGGCACTGCCCTTTATTTTTTACAGCTCTGTACTCTATATACTACAGCCCCTAGCGCGCACTGCCCCCCATTATATACTACAACCCTCACCAGGCACTGCCCCCAATATTTACTGCTCTGTACTCTATATACTACAACTCCCACCGGGCACTGCCCCCCCATTATATACTGCTCTGTACTCTATATACTACAACCCCCACCGGGCACTGTCCCCTATATATATGGCTCTGTACTCTATATACTACAACCCCAACTGGGCGCTGCCCCCCATTATTTACTGCTCAGTACTGTATATACTGCAACCCCATTTCAGTAGATTCTGCTCCTATTTATGTACTACTACCCCTATCAGACACTGCTCCATATATTACTGACCTAAAGTACTACAATTACTGTTGTACATACGACTACCCCCACTGGACAGAACTGGGTGTATTATTCCCATGTATATTACTACCACCCCCATCGCTCCCTATATGTACTGCTGTGTACTGTGAATACATAATACTACTACCCCTACTGGATGCCACTCCCTTTATATACTGCTGAGTACACCAACCCCCAAATACTGCTATCCTCATTGGACAACTTATGTACAGAATACCCTGACTGCTCTATATACTGATAAACGTTACCCCAAATTTTGTGTACATTATACCCTCTACGTCTACATAAATATTCCCTTCCTGGGCGCTGCACCTTGTAGTATTATTGTATATACTACTACTCCTAATATGTCCACCTACTACTCCCTGTACTGCTGCTATACGAGGGGCATATCTTGGACGCTGCTGCTGTGTATGCTATTATCCCTTTATATACTACTACCCCCAATAGACTCCATGCTGCTACCACTCCTGTGTATATAGTACTCCCAGGTATATCTCCTCTTATTGTTCTCATTTACTTATATTCTGCATGGAGTTGCACTATGTAGGGTGCAGTCAGTTGGAGGTCTGAAGGGCTGACAATCTAGAGAGGCCATGGCCCGTACCTAGTGCTCCGCTGTGGTCATGTGACAACCCAGGAGATAATTGTATATCTGATGACACAGAGAGACCACAGAATCACTTCCAGACACACCGCAGTCACACATCCAGCACACGCAGACCACATGTTACTGCAAGCTGCAATCATCTACTGGGGGGGGGGGGGGGGGGAGGAGAGGCCTTTACTACTGCTGGTAGGGGGACAGGAGGCACAGGGCAATACCTGGGCAGTGGGTGACCAAAGGAGAGGGAAGGATGAGGACACATAAATGCAGCTGTCAAAAAATAAAAAACAAATGTGATCCTGCTAGTAATGATGGTCCATGTTGCACCATAGGCAGTCCAATGGGGAGCTGAAGGAGGCTGACAACACTGCTGATAATTGCAGGGCAGTAACTTGGTGTTGTCATCCAGGAACATGAAGAATGATTGGCCTTGGTGACAAAACTGGGAGCAGATTTATGATTTGCACACTTACAAGGTGATCATGTGATTTTATGTAGGCTTCTTATTGGTCCAGATTTCAGCAATGGCCATTGTAATGTTCTGTTGCCCCTCTTAGATTCCAAGCTCTTGGGGGCAGGGTCCTCTCCACCTCCTGTGTCACTGTCTATACCTGTCTGTCATTTGCAGCTCCTATTTAATGTACAGCACTGTGGATTATGTTGCTGATATATAAATAGGGTTTCATAGTAATAATTTTCACTGCCCCACAACCCCAAGAAATCCCATCATGTGATGACTTCCAGCGCCAACCACAAAGCCTCCACCTGCTAATCCCTGTGGGATTTTACTAAAGGAGGGGGACTGCAAAGTGCCAACAGCCAGACACAAAGAGAGAGATGAGGAATGTGCAAGACAAAGAGACCTGAGGGCAACAAAGACACCCTATAGAGGGGGGGGGGGGGTTGTCAATAACTTGAGAGTGGGGGAGGGAGGAGATGATCACACAATATACAGATCAGACATTGACTGAACATGCATTGTAGTCATGTTCATAATCTCTTTACTTACATCTTTATATGTTTATGTGTGTGTGCCAGGGGGCAGCTACAGCATCTTAATACCAGGGGGGAGCTTGGCACCATAATACCAGGGGTGTCACCCTAGGGGGGGGGCTCCCAATTAATGTTTGTGGTTTGGGATCAGGATATGAATCTGTCCAGCTCACTTTTATATTTATATTTTCTCCTGGAGCTGAGCTTTAAATAACTACCAGCTAAAGGTTACACTATCCAGAGCGAGCAAACAAACAAAGTCAGTCAATCAGAAGGGGCAGACTGTCAGAGGGTCAGGTAATAAGAGGCAGCAACAACCAGACTTTAGATGACCTCTAACCCCTGACAACAGCTGTAATGTCGGGTTTAGACTCTGTAATTAACGAGGGGTAAAGGTGTGATAACGTGTTCTATAATGTACAGGACTGCTGTGGCGAGATGAGAGTGTGTTTTGTAGAACACAGTCCTATGGATATGTGGGGGGTGGGATGATGACCAAAAGGATAATGATGATGATGTATTCTATAACATAATTCTGTGACCATGTGGATTCAAATGATGATGATGGTCGGAGACCTCAAGATGTCTCGATGTTGTTGATGATGATATGTTAAACAGCATAGGGTCCATTGACCATGCAGGGTTAGAGGAGGAGGATGATGAGTTGTACAACATATCGTTGTTGAGGATGATTATAAAGAAAATGAGTTGTACTGCATGTGATCCTGTGACCTTGCAGGATTGGGCGATGTTCCGGTTTTAATGTTTCACTTTGTTGTTTTCCTCTCTCTTAGGTTTTCCAAACTTCGTTTCCGTTTTTCAGAATGACACCTCACATCAGCCTATGCTGCCTCCTGTGGTATCTCTTCATCATCGTCAGAGATGTCCAATCCTCCAGCGAAGATCTGGAAAAACCCACTACTCGCCCTGTATTCAGCAGTCGCCCATTCATGGTGGCATGGAACGCGCCCACTCAGGACTGCCCAACGCGTTACGATGTGCCTTTTGACCTGCGACTCTTTGACCTCCACGCATCCCCCAATTTTGGGTTCACAAAGCAAAACCTCACCATCTTTTACAAGGAGCGCCTGGGGCTGTACCCTTACATTGACGAGCGCAATGTATCCATCAACGGAGGTGTGCCCCAGAATGCCAGCCTGCGGGCTCACTTGGTCGACATGCCGAACGGCATCAGGAAATACATACCGGATGCCGATAGGGAGAAAGACGGCCTGGCGGTCATCGACTGGGAGGAATGGCGTCCAATTTGGATTCGGAACTGGCAGATGAAGGATATTTACCGGCAGGTATCACGGCAGCTGGTTGTCGCTCGTCATTCCAACTGGACGAACGAGGACCAGATCAAGCAAGCTCAGTATGAGTTTGAGAACGCTGCTCGCGAGTTCATGGCAGGAACGCTGCGATAGGCCAAAAGCTTCCGACCCCGCCAGCTCTGGGGGTATTACCTGTTCCCGGATTGTTACAACCATGACTACCTGAACAACTGGGAAAGTTACACCGGGAAATGCCCTGACGTGGAGATGACCAGGAATGATAAGTTATGGTGGTTGTGGGAGGAGAGCACTGCCCTTTACCCCTCCATCTACCTGGACCCCTCTCTGAAATCATCCACAAATGTCCGAAAATTTGTTTACTATCGGGTAAAAGAGGCCATGAGGATCGCCTACAAACACCACCGAGATTACTCCATTCCCATCTTCGTCTACACAAGGCCAACCTACACCAAACGGCTGGACCTCCTCTCCCAGGTGAGACAGCTATAATGGAGGGGGGGGGGGGGGTATAGAAACCCAAATACCAAATTCTCATGAGAATCCCTTAACGTTTATTCAAATAACTTGCCACATTTCTTTATAAATAGAACCTGTTGCCATTTCTTCCAGCACAATCCTCCCATAAGATCGGCAAGGCCTGCAATTTATCTCCTGTGTGTGGACAACCAAAAGCTTGAAAGCAGCAGACTCAGAGCTGTCACTCCCTCTAGAGTTCTGTTTGCTCCTCCCCTGGCAGCTCCCTAAAAGGTTATTAGGGAGGAGAAAGGAGGGGCAGAGGAGCTGGGTCAATACAGACAGGTATTTATTACTCCCTATAAGGTAAATGAGCAAGGAGGGGGCTGTGCCAGGGAACTAGAGTGGTCACATTTAGGGTTCACAGGAAGTGAGTAAAAAAAAAAAATTTTAGCTGTCATGTTTTAAGTTGGTGACAGGTTCTCTTTATTAAAGGCCAAAAATAATAATATTAAATCCCCATTATAATATGTTATATGTGAGATAAAGCTGTAGGGGAATATTGCATTGCATTATAGGAATGGGTATTTTCCTTCCAGACTGGCCAACCAATAATATGATGAAGAGGCGTGGCCACACCAAGGAGGTGCAGCTCAGAGCCAATCACATGTGTCAGACAGTTACTCTGCGACTCCTTTATATAAAGATGGTGCTCTGAGATCTGAACATGGGGACACCTGACACTTCGTACAAATGGTGTAAAACCAGATTGTTTGCCCTGCACAGCTGCTTCTGAGGAACTAGAAGTCTCAGCAAGCTTCCAATCAACTGTCCAGTGAGACCTGCTGGGACTTGTAGTTCTCTCATAGCTGTAGTAGAAATCCGGATGATATGTGAAGTGAAACAAGTCCTTCAGGCTGCAGCAACCCATTGTGAATTATTATCTGAATCAACAGCAGCACTCAGAGGTGCCCAACCCCAGGCGGGAATCTGGCCCTGCCCACACACCGGGAGCCGAAATGTATTTATGGAAGAGGGAATGGAATGAAGGAAACGGGAACTTCTGCGAGTTGAGGCATCTCCATCCCAAACAATAACCTTTCAGATTAACCCCTCGCTACCTGGCACAGAATGCTGCCTGTGGATTCCTCTGATGCTGGGAGGGTCCACTTGTGGAGTGATGGGAGAAAAGCTCTGGGGATTCTCTGCATTTGTCACAATTATTGGTCTCCTCAAAAGAATGACAACCAACACATTATTGGGGTTATAACCCCCTCCCCCATCCAGACCCCTTTATTCTGCATACCTGTATATTGCATCTCACCTGTCTTTGGCTTTCCCAGCTTTCTGCAAACTACAGAACACTTTTTCTCTATGTAAATGATAAGAGGAGGAGGAGGTGTTTATAACTAAAATTAGGAGAGCAGCTAAGGGTGACAACACTGCTGCTCTTTTATCACAATACAGTGATTGTGAGTGTGATTTGTCAGCTTAGGTCATGAAGTGTGTGTCAATGGTTCAGTAAATAAGGAGTACAGAACCCATAGAAATTATTATTTAATGTATTGTGCTGTATAATTTGTTGTTGCTATATAAATACTGGTTATTAATAATAGTAAACACATCCAGCACTGCAGATAAAAATCTAATATTATATAATATAGAAAATACAAAATATCACCCAGCTTGCTGGTCCAGTCTGGCAGTTTTGGAGGGTGGAGAGAATTTGTGCTGATCTCCCTGCAGAGTTACATTGTTTCATCTTGCAGCTTGCTGGGTTACTGATGAATCTTTTCCTGAATGTAAATTAAAAAGTCACACAAGACCCCCTCCTCCCCATCCTGGTACCTGGGTCCTCATTTGACCAATTGTGTGATCTCAACTATATTGACCTCTATGTATTGCTGTCTGCAGGATGAGCCCATCAGTGATGAAGCATCTTTTGCTTTACCTGAATTCCATCACTTTCATGCCTCAGGTGAGTTGTGAGGTGTCCATAGTTGCCTTGAGGTGCCTTGGCGGTGCAGTGCAGACTCCTGGGTAACGAGGGGCAGTTCAGTCCCCGATGTGAAGGTGTAGATTCCATATGATCAGATGATGGTGCAGAAAGCCCTCGGTGTGCAGCTGTTCCAGTTCCATAGAAAATTTTCTCGTTCCCTCTTTGTATGGCGCCATTCTCATCCAATGCCTGAGCTCCTCCCATCATTCCCCTGATTTGAGATCTCTGTGTTTTAATTATTTTGAATTTTCTACCCTCAGGAGGATCTTGTTTCCACCATCGGCGAGAGCGCCGCCCAGGGGGTAGCCGGAGTAATTTTCTGGGGAGATGCGGAATACACCAAAAATAAGGTAGGTACCTAGACCCCAAATCCTGATCCTGATTTTTTTTTTTTTTTTGCAAAATTATGTGTGTGTGCTGTGTACTATACGCAAAAAAGAGTCCTTAGTAAAGGTAAAGTTTTTCTTGATGTTTCAATGTAAAATTATTTTCTATATGTTAAATAGTACAGTATTTAAAATAAATGTTAATTTTTTTGGTTATGAGAACGGATTATTTCTATTTCCTTTATTTCTTTTGGGAAAATTTGATTCCAGTTACAAAATTTCGGATTAAGAAATGTTTTTTGGAACCAATTAATTCCTTAAACCAAGGTACCACTGTAATTGCGCAGGCTCCTAAAATGCATTTTTTGTGGCTTCCCTGAATTGCATTAAGGAATTTGTATTCTGATGCTGCCAGCTCACATGACTGTACATGTAACCCCCATCAACACCCCCCACGCTCCTCACCATTAACTTCATGAAACCTAAAAAAAAGAACAAACTAAAATCCCTATAAACTTGTGAAGGGAGCAGCACGAATGGAGCTCAGGCTGTGTTGTTCGGGGAATAAACCCTGTCTGGGGTCCTGCAGGGCCCCGTTTAGGGTAACAGAAAGATCTGCACCCCACCTCTGTTCATACCCTGGCACCAAATTCTCCCCAAGGTCTTTGTGCTTCACCTGGGCTGGTACAGAACAAAACTTTTTTGACTTGGAACCCATTGGAGGTCCTTACCACCCAGGGAAGCTCCTCACCCTTATAACCGGCACTCCAATCTGATGCCCAATTCTATTCGGTTTTACCCACTGCAGCCTGGAAAATAAAAACCACCTTTGCACGTTTCTGACCCTCCTCCTCCTGCTCTTCCCATCTTTCTATTGGCCTACAATTCTGATAGGCTGCCTCAATGACCAATAAGAATGCAAAGAATATCAGGATCTGGGTCTGCAGTGCGATCATAAAGCCAAAGTCAATGTTTACCCCAGGGTTTGGGCACCTTAGAGGTGGAGAACATGGGCAAGGATGCCAACCAGCTCCCGGGCCAGATATTTCTTTCTTATGCCTTTATATTAGAAAATTTATCAGCCAATAGAGCCGTGATAGTGATGTTATTTCTCACACACCAGCAATAACTTGTAGCTGCATTGATGGTTGGATTTGATGGTTTTGGAATGCCTAAAAACGATACTCTGAATTCAATAAATTGCAATTATAGGGGTGGCATGTCACATTATGTCAATATGCCCTGATGGGATTAGCCCTTGATGGGAGGAGCCAGGTTGGGCCCATAATTAAATCTTAATAATCTGATTTTTCTCAACTCAGGAAACCTGCCAGAAGATAAAGTCGTACTTGGATGGGGATTTGAGCCAATACATTGTGAATGTCACCACTGCAGCCTCTCTGTGCAGTCAGGAGCTCTGCAGCGGGAACGGAAGATGTCTGCGCAAAGAAAACATAACCGACGCGTTTCTGCACCTCAACCCAGCCAATTTCCGCATTATGAAGGCGACGTCTAGGTCCAACGCATCCATTCCTATATGGGCGGAGGGTCGTCTCTCCCCCGGGGACATCGCCCTTCTGAAATCTCAGTTCCGCTGTCAGTGTTATATAGGTTGGCACGGAGCCTCCTGCAGCCTTCCAAACAGTACAGATAAAATTGTGGGGGCCGCCGAGCTCTTCTATGGCCGCCTCTGGTTGTGGTTATTGCTGCCCTCCCTAATAATGAGGCTTTAATGCGGCCCCAGGACACTTTATTTGGTTAACACTACGGCGGACCCTAACCTCGAGAGAGCCAAACTGTCTCCAATCGGCAGCACTAATGGCCGCAATGTGGAATTTATTTATTTGTTACTGAATATTCCATCCTGACATGGGTGGCTCTGTGTATTCCTACCTCTAGGACCTGATAATGGGGTGAACGGGGTCACCTGGGACCCCACCAATTCTAGAACTGTGCAATACGATTCTCCTCCAGTGTGGCCGGAGATTCGGGAAGCTGCCTTTCAGTCCTTTCCCTGGACCGACAGCTCTAATGGCGGCCAGGCGCTCAGGAAACGTATCGAAGTGCCGCTCACCACCAGTGCCTCAGCCTACTTACAGGGTGCTGCAGTCTTTTAGCCTTTTGTATTCAGACATTGTGCCTTGTTTTTATGTCTGCAGTGTTACCCAGAAGCCTCCAGATTGATGGGAACCTCAAATCTAGAGACCATGGAATGGTAATTTTACCTTTTTTATCAGCTCTGCCAAGCCGGCACCAAACATGAGAGGGACCTGGAAGAATAAAATGTTACAAATTTTAGTCTTGTGGTTATTATGTACTCAGTATCAGATCATGTGACCAACTTTTAGCCAGTGCTGAGCTTTACCTGCAGTGTGTGTGTGTGTGTTTTGGGTCCAATCTTCAGCATGTGATGCACCCAGGGTTTTTCAAAGAATCTTCTCCTGTGTTGGATGCCATCTCCCCCTGCTGTCGTTTTGGTTCCATCCAATGTGACCTCCCAGTCCTGTAGTGATGGATGGAACCAAAGCCTGCAGGAGGGAGCTGCCATTTAACACAGGTGTGTCCTTTTCATCTAGTCCTGGGGTTTACACTGCTAAGTCCTATAACACCACCAGCCAAATGACCTGACTGTCACTTTATATGCCAATCTAACCCAGCCAAATCATCTCCCCAATGTTTGCCTGTGACTGGACAATGAGGGAGCAGTAGCTGACCGGTCTTCTACACCCTCAGCATTTTCTGTTTCTGGCAGTGGCTGTTTTATTCTGCACACAGCTCCCTTCCTGTCCCCACAATAGAACACTGGAGCTGATTTCCTAAGGACCTGTAAATGAGGTAAACTGTGCTTTTATCATCCAATCATCTTGCATTTTTTTTTTTTTGGTCCTGATTGGGTCTTCTTTGCTAGGTAATTTTTTTTAATCACATTCACTCAGCACAGTGATAATTTGAACACATTTCACCCGACTGTCTTCAGCAGGGGTGCCCAACAGGTGGATCACGATCTACAGGTAGCTTGCAAAGGCAACGCGAGTAGATCACAAAGCCCTACCTTTCGAAATTAACTCTACAGCGCACAGGAGTTAAGTCCAAGTTTTTCTGGTTGGTAGATAATTTGACTTTGTTGGTAGGTCATTTTAAAAATAGCTTGCAAGCCAAAAGATTGTGGGCACCCCTGGTCTACAGTGAATGTTTGGGAGGTGAATCCTCCATCTGCCATCCAATGAGAAGGCTTCTCCTGGCCTTTTGGCTGACATGTTAACCCTTTCATTGCCTTCAATCAGCTCCCTGCTGTGAATGGATTTCTGTTTCCTGGGAAATTCACCCGCTGCCTCCTCCCTATGATTCCTCTCTGCTTCCTCTTCTCTGACCTCCTCAACCCACAAAAATATCTTTTGCCCAACAGGAAATTAGTCCCCAAAAGTCAGGAAGTTTATTGTCATTCTTATCAAGTAAAATGCCTGAGTCATGTGATTGGCTGCAGGGCTACTGCAAGCACTGTGCAAAGTCTGCTGAATAGTGGATGGGAAAGTCTTATGTGTCAGCCTTTGAGATCTGAATTCTGAGCTGATAAAAATCACAGGAAATAGTACAGCTCTGCAATCATTAAAAAATCAGTAAATGTGATGCATTGTATTTAAATCTGATTGGGAATCAGCAGGGCTGGAATGTGAGAGGAAGAAGCAGAACAAAGAGCCAATCAGTTCTATGCTGAAGAAGCAGAGTAACTGATGAGCTCCTTTCAGTGTACAGTCACAGGCTGGGATCAGGTCCAGGACCACCTGGGCTCTGAGCAAGTGGGCTAAATGATGGTCCTATTAGACCCAGGACATCTAGTGGCAGAAAATAGGTACTGCAGGGGCAATCTCTGGATTGTAGGTGATTATTAGCAAAAGTGTATGGTCTCTATCTTCCTCTTGCTGTCCCGTGTTTTATGCACAGAATTATCAATGTAGTAAATGGTAAAATCATAGACTGTCCTCCGATCACCCCTGACACCCTGGCAGTGATCTCTGCAGGTGAAGCTGCACTGTGAGACTTCCAAATCAAATGAATAAAATTTACATTTTAATGTATAAATTGTATCAGTGAAGTGGAACATAATCATTTCATTAGGAGCAGAATTGGCCCTTTCACAAGCTTGGTGACTCCATAACTAAGTTTAGGGGGGGGGGTCTGCTGGGGGGTTCAATAAATAATTCTGAGAGGTTGGAGAGTGTCAGTGCGTCAGTATGCCTATGTGTCAGTACATCAGTCTGTCTATATGTCAGTGAGTCGGTGTGTCCGGATGTCGGTCCAATCACATGCAATCTCTCTCCTGGCTCTTTGGCTGATCACATTTCATATAACTGATTCAATGGATCTGCAGCAACCATGGGGAAGTCTGCAAACTGCAAATCTTTCATGGAAATGAAAATGTTCTGCTTGCTATAATTTCTGTGGTCCCTGCAGGACAGTTTGGCGCTCTGTGGGGGGTTGGAAGCCCACGTGATACAGCTGGGCCCCCAGTAAATGATGCTGCTTAGGGGGGCTGTGTAACCGACACATGAGCTTCCTCCATTTCTCGGATTGGCCACAGAGTTGGTTTGCAGGGCAGAATTGCCACCAATCAGACGTCACCGCTGTTACACAACCCCAGATAAAAATCGGGCTGGAAATTGTCGCCACTTTGCTGGTTGTATCACCAGGAGCCGGGTTTGGGCCTCCAGTGCTGTGCGGCTCTCCGTCTACGACAAACCCAAACACGGCGTCCTGCAACGTCTTCCAGATGTGTCAACCCGAGAATTCTGCACAGCAGCCACTAATGGAGACCCCCGAGGGTGGAAAATCAGGGTTAACTCTTTCATGGCAGAGCCGGAGACTCCAACCTGCAGATTTTTAGGAACAGGAAATGTAAAGGACAAAAGGGGCTCTGTGAGCAGCTTGTGAATGCAGTGCAGCAAAGGCAGTGTGTTGTCAGGTCTTTGCAGGAAGTTATGATTTCTGCACAGTATTTATTGTTCTGTATTTGCCCACATGGAGGAATGTGGATGTACAGCAGGAGGTCAGGCACATGATCAGCATTTTCAGAAGGCTGCGGCCTTCTCTCCTAACAGCTTTTCACTCATAATTGTCATTTCCAGCACCTTGTGTGACTTTTTTTAAATGTCCCCAATGCTTCCTGTCCTGCAGGGAGTCACAATAAAGAAAAATATAAAGTGGTGAAACAGGAAGTCCATTTTATCACATCAATGTCACTGCACGGAAATGTGATCATTTAGCAGCACAATGGCTTCCTGTATCTCAATAAACAGAAATCACTCTGACAATAAATCACTGGAACATCTGATACTGGAATATGGGACTGCCCAACAGAGGCGTGTGGCGCCACCTAGTGGAGGAGTAAGAGATTGCAGCCATACAATTGGAGTCCTCACATATATAGTACATTCAGGGTAATTGTTCAGCACAATGATGGGCCATTGATTCTAATTACTGGTCAGTGGCAACATAGCCAACAGAAGGTCCCCTAATTCACACTCCTGCAGGGCCCTTGTTGGTTGACAAGGGTCCGGGGCCTTCATGCAGCCACACACGTTGCATGACCCTATTTCTGCCCCAATTGCTGGCCATTTGGTAGATAACACTGAAAATAATGGGCACTGCTTTGTACATGTTACATCCTTGTAAATATAACAAAGCAGAAACCTGCAAATTCACACTGCATATTTGTGGCTTTTCTGAGTACCACCCATTGCTCCTCATTAACATATAGATTACGGCTTCTGCAAGCCTTTTTTCAATGTTCAGCTGGTCAGCTTATTACCGGTAAGTAATGAATTTCTACAGAGAATCTGTCCAATGAAGTGTTATTATTATTATTATTGTTATTATGACCCCAGAAATGGTGAGAATCTAAAATCTCCCAGAAAGATGAGGTGCAGAATAAAAAACTTATCCAATAATGAGGTGACAACAATATTTGGGGGTCCAGAGCTATAAAACTCCAACACTTGGGGGCAGACATAGCCAGGGGAGGGCCCCTGTGCAGAACTGACTTGGGGACCCCATGGGAGCCCCTTGTGGCCAAGGCTCATGCAGTGCCACATTTGCACCTCCCTATATCTGCCCTTAGTTGGGGGGTCCAGAACAATGGTGCATTGATATTAAGGGGGGGGGGGAACAATGGCACTCTGATACTTAGATACCCCTGAACAATAGCACAATGAGAATGATACATTGAGACTTGGGGGTCCCAGAACAATCATTTTTTTTGGGGGGGGAATGGCATGTTGACATTTGGGGTGTACCATCCATTGATATGCTGATACCTGGGGATCCAGAGAAATTAGACCCCAGAACAAGGACACCCTGACACTTAGGGGTTTTTCAGATAAAGCACTGAAGTCTCAGACAACGTCCAGAAGATGACCCGACCAATACAGCAGTAGCTGATCCCAAGAGCTAGCACTCTACTTCCTCCTGATGCAATACTGAAAAGGTTAAACATGACGTCAGCCATTGCAGTGAAGCTCAGATTCTTTTGTTTCCTCTCAGTGTCGGGGTGTTGTCACCTGAGATCTGATCCTGGTATGCGGCCCAGCAGGCGTTCATAATGATAGTATGTGGACTTTCCCGTGTCACTCTGTGAATTCAGAGACAGCGGGGACACCACAGAAACTTTCCTGATTTCCATCTTTTATTGGAGGGGGATCCAACATCACAAATCACAGGTCGTCATGATTAGGTGTTGTCACCGAGAACTCTAATTAATCATTTTTATATATTCTGAGGTTTCTGGTTGCACAATCCGGATTGCAGTGAAGTCACGGCATGTACATATGTGCAGAGATATTGCACCAGAAATGAGGCTGCCACCCAGAAGAGTCACCGGTGCCCTGACCTGAAGCTACAGATCCCAGCATAGATGAGCGGAATCTTCTGGTGAGGTCACGGTAAGCTCAGACTTTAAAGGGTTTATATTGTAGGGGGGTTAAAATGTTTGTACAGCCAAAGAACAATTAGAACCTCTGTCAGGTTTTTATTTCTGTGTTTACACTTTGTAGATTCACCCTTCCCGTATGTTTCTCACTGAGACAAAAGGTGATGGAAAATTCCACATTTTACACTTGTTACCTGAACAGGAAGTGAGCAGTGTGTAAATTCAGTCCAAAATTACTCCTTGAAATATCACCCAGAGTTCAAATTCACCTTAGAATGGGGTTGATGAGATAGGCAGGTGTGGAACGAATGAAATCTAAGCCCCCTCCCCCTTCCATATGTTTCCCATCATTTCTACCCTTTTGGTCATGTAGGTGAGCACATCCTACCTTTCCCTTCCTATATATCTCACCTGGCTGAGTATTTCCCCTTGGTGGTGGGGTCTGATTGTCCATAAAACCCATCTCAGGGTGTAGCCCAGTCTATAGGTCGCCATTCCCCAGCATGTCAGTGTCCCCATATCTGCTTCTTGATGATGACAACTTCCAATCTGTAACCTCGGGATCATCACCTGGCATTGAGTCACCCATGGGGACTATCTACCCCAGGTGTAACCCCGGGAATCAGATTCATAGAAATTGCTGGTATCTCTTGCACTCCATACCAAGGATGAATGGAAAATAATCAATGATCCGAATGCTGATGGAATTTTGAATGGCCAATCCAACACCAGGGAACCGAATATCAGGATAAAACCCGGATGGAAATGGTGCCCAGCTATCAGTCTGGGTATAAAATTTGTTCTGATAACTTCTTTAATTCTCTGAATTTGCTTTTACAGAACAGGCGTCAGAGAATGATTTCCCCTACATACATTTCAGATTTGGGGTTTATGGGGTGTTGAGTTTTGTTTTAGGGTTTTACATTTTGTATGGGTCAGGTAAACCCACAGATATTCGGGAGTGTGTGTGTGTGTGTGGGGGGGGTTCAGTGATTATGGGTCTGATATTCTCAATTTGTCTATAAATTTTCTATTCTCCTCTCTGTAGGATTTTGAGGACTTCACGTTCCAGGTTTTCCACAATGACCCCATGCTTTGGCCTTTCCTGTGTCCTGTGGTCAATCATCGTGGCCCTCGGCCAATCGTCCATCCTGGGGACAGACAAGCCCACTGTGCCACCATTATATAACAATCGCCCATTCATGGTGGCCTGGATGGCGCCCACCCATAGCTGCCCAATACGGTTTAATGTGTCCCTGGACCTGCGGCTCTTTGACCTGAGCTCCTCCCCCAGCGACGGCTTAGTGGACCAGAACCCCACCATCTTCTACAAGGAGCGACTGGGCCTCTACCCATACTATGATGAGTTTAATGTGTCCATCAATGGGGGGTTGCCCCAAAATACCAGCCTCCAGGCTCACCTGGACCAGATGGTGGAGGCAATCAGTAAGTACATGCCATCCCCCAATAAAGACGGATTGGCCATCATTGACTGGGAGGAATGGAATCCGCTTTGGATTCGAAACTGGAATGAGAAGGACATTTACAGGCGAGCTTCCCGCCAACTGGTGGCCTCTCGCCATCCCCAATGGTCAGCCAATGACGTAAACAGGGAAGCTCAGGGAGAGTTTGAAGACTCGGCCCATGTGTTCATGGTGGAAACTCTCCAACTAGCCCAAAAATTTCGACCCCGCCAGCTGTGGGGGTATTACCTGTTCCCAGACTGCTACAACCATGACTACCTGATCGACTGGGACAATTATACAGGGAAATGCCCCGACGTGGAGATGTCACGAAATGACCAGCTATGGTGGCTGTGGGAGGAGAGTACTGCCCTTTACCCCTCCATCTACCTGGACCCCTCCCTTCAATCCACTATAAACGGCCGCAAATTTGTTTACTACCGGGTAAGTGAGGCCATGAGGATCTCTCAACAACACAGTGGGTACTCTCTGCCCGTCTTTGTGTACACAAGACCAACCTACAAGGGAAACCTCAAACTTCTCTCCCAGGTAAGACAACACAATGAAAAAAGGGATGGTTGGAACCTCCTATAATGGGCACAGCAGAGGTACAGACCCAGGAACTCAGCACAGGGATGCTGGGAACCCTTTATAGTGGGCACAACAGGGGTATAGACCCAGGAACTCAGAACAGGGATGGTGGGAGACCCTCATATGGGGCACAGCAGGGGGTACAGACCCAGGAACTCAGCACATGGATGGTGGAGACCCTCATAAAGGGCACAGCACGTGGAAAGACCTGCTCATGCGGAGCATAGGGACCTCTCCCTGCAGCCAGTGATATGGTGTATACTTCCCTCCAGTGGCCATACCTGGGAACTGTCCTGTTTTGTGCTGCCCCTGACCCATAGTAATCATTGTTTGGTTCTGGGCTACTTCTATGATAAGTTTAGATTAACATTTTTGTATTTTTTATAAAAATGTTGTATTTGTCTTTTCAGATGGATCTGATCTCCACCATCGGAGAGAGCGCAGCTCAGGGGGCGGCTGGGGTGATATTTTGGGGTGATTCTGACTATGCCATGGACAAGGCAAGTGTTCCTGGTACTGACCCATATTGTGTGTTCTGATCCATTACCCCCATCTCCCATAACTGTACATATTGTGCCCTCCTTCATGCGGCATTTATTTTCATAGAAATTATCAAATGATGAGAAAGTGAGATATGAATGTGATGTCACCCTGAGATACCCCTAGGCCACCCCACAAAGTGCTGTACCCCAAACCCACCACCCTCAAACATCCTCCACCTAAATCCCAACTCCTAAAACCCTCCTCTACACCTACCTGCCGAACTCCTATAACCCCTGAACCACTTCTAACTGCCTCATCCTCCATAAACCCACACCTAATTGCCTCAACTTCCACAACCCCTCTCCACAATTACTGGACACTGAACCCCCAACTTTTATAACCAATCTTTACAAAAAAAAAAAACCAAGCCTGATATCCCCTCCTTCACACCTAACCACCCCAACACCTATAGCCCATTCACCGCACCTAACCCTCTACCTGCTTAAAACACATGGCCTCCTTTTCTTTCCTTAACTCCCTTCCCCTATAACCCCCCCTTTCTGCCCCTAACCCCCTACTCCTATGACCCCTTTTATGTCGCTAGTACCCCACTTCAATTACCCCTTCTCTGTCTGTAACTCCGTACTCCTATGACCCGTCCTTCACAACTATAACCCCTTCTGCAAACTAACCACCACTGAACTTCTATAACACTTCTGAGCCTAATCACCAACCAAGTTGGAAATATCCCACTAGGCACAGGGTGGGGGGTTAGGGCGGCCATACCCTCTGCCCCCTTTTTACACCTCCCATACCCCACAATAGTTTTGTGATTGGGTAGCAGACAAAGACTGAACCACCATTCCTCCGCTGGTCCCCAGTTTAGGGCCACCCACCACAAATCCTCATTCACTTTGCATCCAATGTGCTGCAGATGTCCCATTGGATGACAGCTTCATCTGACATTTAGGGGTCCCTGGAACCCACAGAAAATTCTGACTCCAATCTCCTCCCCACAGGAAACCTGCCAGAGGATGAAGACGTATCTGGATGAAGATTTTGGGCGATATATCGTCAATGTCACCACCGCGGCCTCTCTGTGCAGCCAGGCGCTCTGCGGGGGGAACGGACGCTGCATGCGCCAAGAAAACGTCACTGACGCCTTTCTGCACCTCAATCCTGCCAATTTCCGCATTGTTCGGGCACTTCCAGGATTTAATGCGTCTGTTCCTATGTGGGCGCAGGGCCGGCTGTCTGAGAGTGATATCAGACTTCTACGTTTGCAGTTCCGTTGTCACTGTTATGGGAACTTTAGCGGGGTCACCTGCAACATTCAACCAAACTCACCGGTAGCCGCAGCGCCCCCTACAGGTCATGCATTGGTTTGGATACTAATGGTTTGCTTCGGGATTCTTCTACAAAGGCGCGGACTGTATAATTTGTAAGTGCTGCTACTTACCTGGGCCAAATAAAAGTGTTCCTACCTCTGGTACTGATAATCCCCACCCAGACACAAATGTGAGGAGGTAACTGCAGACCCCACCAGTTCTAGAATGCTGCAGTCTGCTTCTATTACTTGTTATCAGTCCCTTCTGCTCTGGTTTGGCACCTCATGGGCTAACCGCAGTAAGCGGTTCAGGGAATGCATGGCATGGTGCCACTCGCTCCCAACACCCTGGTGTTTATATTTCATACCCGTGTTGTCAAACTGAATAGGGAGCTTAAATCTGCAGGTGAAGAATTTATTAAAGACCAAAAAATCATTTACTTTTTTGGTTGGTTTTCTTTTTAGTACTTGTTCTACAAGTGAACATTTAGTGTTTCCCCATGACATGGGATCCCCAGAGCACTGTGGGTTACCCTTTGGAAAGCAGAAGCTGCTTCCTTTTAAACCATCTGTCTATGATTGAAACTCTGTAAAATCTGTACTGAGCAGCCAAGGAGTGCTCTGCTATCCACTTCATAAAATGCTCCTGGCTGTCATGCTGATCCAATGGCTTCAGTGCTTTCTGATGTACTGCGCTGCAGCATGGGAAATACTGAAGGCAGTGCCATTAATACAGACAAAGCTGAAGCCCCTGAACCAGGGAGCCAGTAGTTTGATAAGACCTGGGGGGGATTTGTGATTATGGTGGAGAGAAAATGTAAAGCTGTGGATGTGTCACCACCTGTCTCTGCTGGGGCAATCAGTCACAACAATCCCTGTGATCACTATGGTCAATGTAACAGAAAAAGGAATCCAGATGTCACAAGGATTTTTTGGCTGGACATTTCCATGAGGAAACATTTTCTCCTGAAAGAAGAAATGACAAAAAGAGAAAAAGTCCCAGGGGAGATCTGGGTATAATAGACTCCAGGCTGAGGGTTGGTGTAATAAGAACAATTCTGAACATCCCTGTTGGGAAAAGATTGCATATTAAGAAAATTTCTGTCACTGTCCAGTGCCTGGTCTGTGGTCGCTCTCTGTGCCCCGGTCCCGGGATCTTTACCCAATGACTGTGATGATCTCAGTCTTATAGAAGTCTTGGTATGTTTATAAAGAAGACAATGATGTGGATAGCAAGGAGAAGTAGATGGTCTGGTATCTTTTCATAAAACAATATTTATCAAAGATAATTTAAATTCATCATTTAAATCATTCTACATGTCTTGTTTTAGGGCCTTTGAAAACAATGACTCGTTCTGCCACCTAGTGGCCAATTGTCAAAAGTGCACAGCAGTCACAATTGGAAATTATTTTTATTTTTTTTATTATTATTATTATTATTATTATTATTATTAATAATAATAATAAACAGGATTTATATAGCGCCAACAAATTAAGCAGCACTGTACCTTTAACTAGGGGTTGCAAATGACAGACGAATACAGACAGTGTATATTTTAACAAATAAATGGGCGAATTTAGTGCGAATCGACAGGGGAATCATTATTAAATTATCCCAAAGTGGTAAAATAAAAAAATGTATTTTTGATAAATCATTTTTGAGCTGCTAGAAATGAATTTTGTTTTAGTACATATAATATCCGTAAGTGTATACCTAGATACATATATACATACTTACATGTGCATACATGTGTATAGATCTCAACACATCTATCAATGTATACATCTACATTCATGGAACCTATTGGATCTCATTACAATATATGATCAATGTCTCCTTGTGTTGGTTTTCATACAAATTTCCCAATAGTAATGTAAGGGGTTGAACATACAGAATGTTAAATCCACATCAGAGTAGTTTGAAATATTTGTAATTGTAGGTGAGAGCTGAGATTTGAAGAGACTCTTGTATAATAGAAGTATATGGGAGATCTTTTCCAGGAATTTATACAAAATATTTGCAATGTAAAGAAACAAGCATCCGGTAAATATAACCTATTATTTCTTGCAGGGATGTAGATGTGGATTTTTGATAATATAATAGAAGATACAGAACATGCATTGCTTTTATTAGGAATAATTGAATTATGTTTAAGTTTTGCCCGGCTCACCCTGTCTGACCGAATAATAATAATATTCTCATATTGTGTCGGGTGTCACACTATGTAGATATCATGTACACATCTCATGTAGTTACATAAACACCCCAGTGGCATTTGAAGTCCTCCAGCTATAACCTCCAACAGCAGCACAACCCACACAAGGTGCAACCCTAATACAACAACCTAATGAATGTTCTGCCACCTAGTGGACAGAAGGTAGAATGCATGCAGACAGCTAATCCAATGGGACCTGCTGATAAGTGTCCACATCAAGATCTTTTTACATCCTCAAGTTTTTCTCTAACTGATAAAAGTTTGAAAATTAAATTTGCAATGTCAGATAAAGTGATGGATGTGAAGAAATATGTTCAGAATAACACAATGGGATGGAGAGACACTTTAACACTGCCAAATTGCTAATGGTCAAATTCTTTTCATGTTTCATAAAAAGATAATACATACACAAAGTGTGATTAACACTTAAATCTCCATACAAGTGCAGCCAGCTCCGACCACAGGAGCTTGAACTCTATAGCCAGAATGCAGGAGGCCAATAGGATGGAAATAAAGGAGCTGCCACCCATGACTTCATATAAAGCTGCAGCCCCTGTATTTAGTTATTTTGAACTTCAGGCTTTTCTACTTTTTTTAGTCACTGATCAGGAAGTGTGGGCATATCAAATGCCCTGAGATTTCACTGACTACTTGCTTCTTTCAGTTTAGGGGCACAGAGAGCCCCAAACCTTCATTGTGTTCAGTAATTTTGTACCACCTAAACAATTTTATCTGATTCTGTAGTATTCAAGCAGATACAATGTGTCTGAGCCCTGATGAAGGGAGAATACCCTGGCCCCTGAAATGCGTTCTTATGACCCCTGATATTGTATCACCTGTTGGTTTTTTTAGCCTCATGCTGGTTTGGCACTTTTTAAACCCCCAGTGGGCACCTGAATTGCCAAGCACAGCCTCACCTGAGGCTCTGTACCTGCATGGGGATGATTCTTCCATCCCACGGTCGGTTTTATTCCTGGCATCTCTTTGACATTTCTGTGACTTCTGGATGTCCCCATTAAGTCTGCAGTGAGCTGACACATTGTACAATTTTTCACCTCCCATGTTTTCTCCTCACTTGGGTGGAGTCACCTGTGATTAAGAAATGAATTGTATGATAAATAAAGCTGCAGAATCGCCTGGGGTGTGACATCATGGGGCTGATATGCAGAGCAGCATCACAGGCTTAGCCTATTGTCCCTATATGTAATGGCCCAGCCCCATGCAAGGTGAAACTCAGAGCCAAGAAAATCACTAGAAGTCACCACCCGGCCAGTGAGTGTCAGCGAGATTTGTCTAATGAGATGGAAGGGTATTTACAGAGTATTTCCATGTGAATGCTATCTATCTTTCAATGGAGACACCTATTCTGGGGACAATAGTCTAGGAGGTAATCCATTCCCCTCATTTCCTGTTGCATCCTCCATAAATGTGATGATCCCTCTCTCAGAATTTATTACTGACTAGCTCACAGATTGTTGGGTATATTCCAGTCTTTACCATTCTCCAATCTTTCACAATGGTGACCTCCTCCCGTGTGCTGTGGGGTCTCCTTACCATTGTGGTCCAGACATCCAGCATTGTAATATTCAAGCCCACCATCCGTCCTGGATTTGGTGGTCGCCCTTTCATGGTGGCGTGGAACGCGCCTACTCAGAGCTGCCACTTTCGTTTCCATGTGTCTCTGGACCTACGACTTTTTGACCTGAGCTCCTCTCCCACTGAGGGTTTGGTGGACCAGAATCTGACCATCTTCTACAAGGAGCGTCTGGGCCTCTACCCGTACTACAACGAGCGCAATGTATCCACCAATGGAGGTGTTCCCCAAAATGTCAGTCTGATTGCTCACCTAGATCAGATGCGGGTCGGAATCAAGAAATACATGCCATCAGTGAATAAGAACGGACTGGGGGTAATTGACTGGGAGGAATGGCGGCCAATTTGGCTCCGGAATTGGCAGATGAAAGACATTTACAGGCAAGCTTCCCGGCAGTTGGTGGCTTCTCGTCATCCAGATTGGACAGTTGAACAAGTGAATAAAGAGGCTCAGTATGAGTTTGAAAACGCAGCCCGCATATTCATGATAGAAACGCTGCGATATGCCAGGAACCTTCGACCCCACCAGCTCTGGGGGTATTACCTATTCCCGGATTGCTACAACCACGATTACCAGACCAATCAGGACAGTTATACCGGCAAATGCCCTGACGTGGAGATATCACGCAATGACCAGACGGGGTGGCTGTGGGAGGAGAGTTCAGCCCTTTACCCCTCCATCTACCTGGACCCCTCCCTCAAATCTTCCATAAATGGGCACAAATTTGTTCACTACCGGGTGAAAGAAGCTATGAGAGTTGCTGAACAACACAGCGGGTACTCTCTGCCCGTCTTCGTCTACACAAGACCAACCTACAAGGAAAACCTGGACCTTCTCTCCCAGGTGAGACAACGAGCAATGTACAGCGGCAGAATGGCCAATAGAATTCTTCTGCACTGATATCAACCAGCTCTGCCTATTACATGGAGTGGGGTGGAATTGGGGTACAGGGGAACAAAACTATGGGCAACCCAACAGCTTACGCCAACCGCATATGTATGCAAACAGTAAAGGGCTTCCTAAAAGTAACAAAAAAAGTTGTCACCCCTTAACAGGAAGTGCCTGAACAAGGACCTTCATGGCTGACAGTTTACAAAGATTGAAAATTACTTTTGAAGTGACATTACCATTTCAGACTACATATCAGACTTTATTGAATGAGTCTTATTATTGATTGTGGATTTAATCTTCTATACAATAAAAACAATATGATTGGGAGGTGACCCCAGAATTTGATGCTTACATTCAGTCCAGTCCATTACCTCACCCTTATAGATTGCTGCAGATCCAAAATATTCCTGTTATATGGCAATATTTGGGGTCTGGGCTGCTTCTATAATAAAATTTCTGCATTTTTATCAATAATCTTTTTATTTTCCACCCCCAGATGGATCTGATTTCCACCATTGGAGAGAGCGCAGCACAGGGAGCAGCTGGGGTGATATTCTGGGGTGAAGCAGACTATGCCAAAAACAAGGTGAGTGTTCCAGGGTCCGTGTTGTGTGTTCTGATCAAGAGAGCCGTCTTTTGTTCAAATCAATGAGAACACTTAAAGTGGACCTGTCATTAGAGATACCATCATTGATTCCTTTATATGTTATCAGGTTAAACAGAAGCTAAAAACAATTAAAATGTATCCTGCCAATGATTGTTTCACACGCAGAGCTCACACTTCCTCAAAGCCTTTGGATAAGCTGCTGTTGGAAACAATTCCAGTTTAGATTCATCATTTATCATTTAACCCTATATTATCATTCATCATTTAACCCTATAATTGCCAGCCATTGGGATTTAAACAAAGCACAATATAAGAATCCCATCATTCTCACAGCTCTACAATAAATAAATTTGATTCTTTATCACAATGGATTATTCGTTGTACGTAGAGTGATTGGTGGCTTTGCACCCTTTAATTCTAAGCCAGGACACCAACAGATTAATAGCAGCCATACATTAAAACAATATTGATTCCTCCTACAACAACCTTCCACCTGTGTCATCTATAAGCTGTTGGTTACAAACTGCACCCATGACACTCCCGCACCTGGCTCATGAATGACTGACATGGGAGTGATCTGAAAATGGTGACACTAATTGGTTTGTGGGGCCTCTATAATTCTCTAAATCCTTTCTGCTTGGCAATTAAAGGGTTAAACGTGTGGCTCCCTGGGAAAAGAATACAGGTGTGTTACTGACCTCGGGTTATCCAAACGCCTTGAGAAAGCTTGCGCTCTGTGTGAGATATGGTCACTGGATATGAACATACCAATTGCTTTTAGCTGCTCAAAATTGATATTTAATGTGAGCCATGAATGCATTTTACTTTGGTGCATGGGGTACCCAGCGGCTCAGAGACCCTCACTTGGAATATTAATGAATAGGGTGATCCTTTGAAGGAAATTTCTTATTGCAGCAGCTGCTATTGGGCTGGACCTCAAAGTTGCAGGACCGGGGTAGCTGGGCTTTATTTTGATTTAAGTGCAGGAATTCACAGAGGGAAACTGTTGTCATCCCATAAACCTTTCAGGCAATGGATGAGCTCCCACAAGACCTGGGCTATTGATGGGGGTAAATTGTGCACAAAAGGGTACAAAATAGCGAGAACAGAAATTCAAGCACAAGAGCTACATGCCCCAGATAGTCTGACTTTCCTGTTCATTCACCTTGGTATATCTAGTCTGGTTTTAAACCATTATTTTCCTGAAGCCTAAAAAAATAGAAAGTCAATCCAGATGTGGCCTATATGTTGGATTGGATTCAATGATTGGATAGGAGCAGGAAAAGGTTCCTGGAGATCTGATGGAAGCAGATGATCAATTGCCCCTTCATATATTGGACCCTCTCATCCATCATGGATGAAATTTCTTGGCTTTGGTGGGCTCACATTGCTGATTAACCCTCTGTACTATAATAGTATGGTCCATGCTTCCTTTCCATACCCGAGCAGATGTTGGTATCTTCCTTTTAGTGTGCCTGGTACTTGAGTAGTAAGGAGAGCAAATGAAAAGAAGGTCAAAAGAGTAAATCATTGCAGAAAGATATTAACTCTTACATTGCTGGCTGTATTTTTTACCAGGCAGAAGGCACCACCAAATTTATGTCTCTACAATGATATGACCACCTATACTACTGTTTGGACTTGGGTCATATTTCATGTTTGGTTTGTTGTCCAGTGGAAAAGACCTAGCAACTTGTCAGCTTTGGTACCCTTGACTGTAGCCATTGAGGCCCATAGAGAAATTAGGCGGTGGGTCCTGGTGGGACTGGCAGCCAGGCTAGGGATTCCTATGGAGCAGTCTTTTTCCTCTTTCTACCAGAAGCCTTTTGGGAATCTGAGCCACCAAAAATAGTTCAGATTTGTATATCTGTATCCATGTAATTCTGTTGGAAATAAACCAAATGGGATATTTGGGATAATTTCTTCTGGTGAGTCATGGGTGGGTGCCATGTTTACCAGATGTACAGATCCATTATGGGTCCCCTACCAACCTTTCATAATTGGTTCTTCTCCCTGCAGAAAATTTGCCACAACTTGAAATCGTTCCTGGATGAGGATTTGGGTCGGTACATTGTGAACGTCACCACCGCGGCCACTCTGTGCAGCCAGGTGCTCTGTGGTGGGAACGGACGCTGCCTGCGCAAAGAAAACACAACTAATGCATTTCTGCACCTCAATCCTGCCAACTTCTGCATTGTCAGGGCACCTTCAGGGTCCAATGCATCTGTCCCAATGTGGGCGGAGGGCCAGCTGTCTCCAGAGGACATCAATCTTCTACGCTCACAATTTCAGTGTCAGTGCTACCTGGACTCTCCCTGGAACACCTGTGGCTTTCAGAATCGCATGGACGACACTGCTGAGTCCACGGGGTCCTCCAGGGACCATCTACAGTCCTGGGTATTCTTAGTGCTACTGATTGTGCTGCTGGATGGGTGACAGCCTCGTGGGACATTTTGGGATCCTCAATTGGGAATCTTTGGAGTAACTTCCACTGTGAATGAACAACTCCCTGCCCCTCGTGCTAAGGTAGTGCTGACAATTGCCCTGTTTGACCCCCCACTCATTTCTTCAAACCACCCTGGCACATCTGATAGGGCTAAATGATTCTCATCAAAATGGATTTCTAAAATTAGCATTAAAGGAATATGAGGACTTCTGTTTCATACTACGTCTAAAACAGAGGGGAAAAAAATGCTTGTAGAAATAATTTAAAGGAACCTTGAATTGGGGGGGGGGGGGAAAATGTTTTTAGTTACATTGCTACTTGTGTGTCACTGGCACCTTCTTTAAACATTGGTTCCTTTATTTCCCCTCAATCTATTTTAATACAGCTGATGGGGGAGACTGGCCCTGTCCCTTCAATGTTGTGGGAGGCAAGGAGCAAGGGGGGAGGAAAACTAAATAGTAAATGAAGGGGGGGGGGTTTGGCACATACCAAAGCCCCACTCTTGGTCACTGTAACCCCACTGTCCTCAGCTAAAAGATCAGGTTGGACATTATGGCTCCATAAAGTTTTCTGCTTGAATTTCCATATAAAATGGTGAACCAAACACAGATTAAAAGTTGAACCTCTTCCATAGCTACCTGATAAGTGACTATTGCAGTTCCCAGGGAACCTTATGGCTAGTAGTCCT
This sequence comes from Pyxicephalus adspersus, assembly GCF_032062135.1. Classification (NCBI taxonomy): domain Eukaryota; kingdom Metazoa; phylum Chordata; class Amphibia; order Anura; family Pyxicephalidae; genus Pyxicephalus; species Pyxicephalus adspersus. The sequence goes on along the minus strand of NC_092865.1, from coordinate 44,921,889 downwards.
GGAATCCTTGAATTAGTCTTTCATCTGAGGATGTCGTCTTTTGTTGCATTTACACCATTACTGTACTTTTTATAGGCTGTATGTCCAATATATGTTATCTATATTTACTTTATGTATGATATGTCTATGTTGTCACAATGAAGCTTTCAGGTTGATGAAAGCCACATGAAGTTTGTATTTTATAGCCAATGAAGGGAAATCAGGGAGAGACATGGAAAAATAAAATGATATAACCAATGCGGAATGTTATTGTCTCCAAATCATTCATTGTCAAACAGTCCCAGCTTCTTCTGGTTCTTAGAAGTTTCTAGGCTGGGTAATGCCAATTATTTCTAAAGTAAGAGTCTTTCACACAGCAAAGGCTGATAACAGTCTGATTGTGATTAGAGATTGTAAATTTCTCTGAATGATTTATATGACCTTTATATGAATTTGCTGTGAATATTATATTTCCTTCCTTTTTTTCCATAATCATAGATGGTTGTCAAAATATTTCTCAGCTTGTTTTTATAAAGGTTTAAAATTATTAGAAGAGTGCGAACACAAAAACCAAGAAGGTTAATTCCTCATATTAAATACAACATCTGTTTTTAGCACAGATATTATAGAGCCCCCCATACCGCAGCTCTAGGATTGTTGGACGTCATCAGTACAATGTGCAGAAATAATGATTTGTATGCAATACATAATAATTAATTATATTAAATAATAAATCTTGAAGGCCAACAACATAAAATAGAAGGAGCCATGATTTTGCTTTGTCTCCCAACAACCAGGTCTTTTCTTTTGCTGTTATTTAATAAATTCTAAACTACCAACTAATCTGCAGCAGCATACAATCGGGGAAAGGACAATATGACGCAAAGAAAAAAAGCTCACATTCCAATAAATATGTAGATCTTTGAATAGGAAACCTGAATTTGAAGCATTTCTGGGCCTCAGCAGTTATTATTATTATTATATTTAATTTGTATGTAAAGAATAATTGTATGTTGTGTTCTGTATCACCTGAAAACAATGGGGGCCATTTGTGGAAGTGAAATGAATTTCTGACCTATAGAATTCCGGGGCGAAATCTCTGCATCTTTTACTGAGATTCTCTGTTATTATTCCTGGGTGTCATCATTTACTATTGCCAGCATTCAGTAGCATCAGGACTCCTTCGGGTGATCGGTAACAATGATGGAGGTGACACTTGTCAAGAACAATACCATTCATTGTGAGAAGGAAACAATTCTGCAAATAAACCTGGAGGATAAAATCTTCTATGTGAGTAACAAACACTGGGAAGGGTTTTATTTAGTAATTGTATTCATTGTGGGAGGACTGTATTCAAAGTACACTAACACAATAATTACAATTCAGCTGCTTTTATCATCCTGCAAACTGAACTGAAACCACTGCAAATTGTTAGATCTCTTTTTATATTTCTTGCCAAAATGTAAACCTCAAATCCCATTTATCAGCATTTCCCTAATTTGTCACTGACCACTCCAACACATGCAGGACTACAGCAGGGATGAGCAGAGTGATGTCAACAAAACTGAATTTGGCCTCCAAAATTACTGACCACAAATTTGCTGAAGTGGAAAATCTCTGTTATGCCAATCAAGCTATTTAGTAAGCATAGTTGTTTTTTTTCCCTTTCTTAGAGGCTGTTGAGTTTTTCCCCATTGACTCCAATGCAGATTATTTGGGGAAATGATAACTAGCTCACCCCTTGTAAGCACATGTGCACGCTGCAGAGCCTGATTGGTCCCTAGTGCTGCCCCTCCTTTATTTGAGAATTGCTGCATATGGCAATACAGCGTGCTAAAACCAGGTCTATTCCATGTACAAACATGCATTACATTTAAAGAGCTTGCACATTTATGTAGTAATTTTTCTATTAAAAATGTAACTCCATGAGTTGAGATTTATATTACACCTACCTGGAGTTCAGCTTCAAAAATGTGGTGGAACAGGAAAGTTGTTTTATGAGACAGTGTCAGGTTTGGAGATCGCTCATAAATATAATTTGTTATGTCTCATTGTGTCCCCAATAAATCAGACACTTTGCTGATCTACAGAACAGAACTCATCATCATCCCCCCTCAAATTCCAAATCGCCCCCTGACATATATCTAACTGTTAACAACACTGTTATTCAGCCCTCTCCTCAGGCACGCTGTCTTGGTGTCATCTTTGACTCAGCCCTCTCATTTACCCCCCATATTCAGAACATTTCCAGGTCCTGTCACTTTCACCTACTAATAATAATAATAATAATAATAATCTACTACAGGCAAATATTGACAAGATGGTTGTATGGCTCCACCTAGTGGACAAATAACAGAATGCACCGGGTGCTGGAAGAAACGATTAATGTGCTGATTTTATTAGAAAACCCTGCATGGTTTATCTTCCTGTATTTGGGGTTCTCCAGCCCAGGGATTAATTTTCCCTATTTAGTGGAATTTTCTGAGGGAGCAAAAAGCTCTTTTATATTAACGCTAATTATAAAAATACAAATGGTTTGTCTGTCCTATAGTAAATCCCTGGGAAGTCTTGTTAAATAGAGACAAGAAATTTTATGTTTTTTATGTTTTTTATGCTTTTTATGTTTTCACCATGAGACAAACCACTAACAAAGGCTCAGTGATACAATGGCTGATCACCAATGTATGGTTAATGTCAGATTCACTGCTTTATAAATAGACCCCCAGACTCCTGGGGTCATGTGATTTGTGTCTATGGCTTTGTGATATTTGATATCTGTATGTTTTATACTTTCATGTTGTCTGTGTTATTTCTGATTTATGTACCTGACAAAAACCCAACAAACAAAACACAAATTTGAACATTTTTAGGCAGCTGTAACAACCAGCTTGCAGATCAACCGGTCCTACAGCCTGATTTCAGCCTCCGGCTGTCAGTATGAAGACAAGTTTAGAATTGTTTTGACTGGCTGGAAGATTTGTGAGACAGCAGCATATATATATATTTATATGTGTGTGGTATTTGTGTGTTGTTGTATCTGTATAGCTGGATGTGTATATTGTACCGAGCATTCATTATATATGTATAGTAATCACTATTGTCTCTATACAGCGCCACAGACGATGATGGCGCTATAGTAAATAATAATGATAAGGGACTGTTGAGATTTATTTATAGGTTTCTCATTTTTCTAGAGGGATCTGACGCAGATGGCCAATGTACTTACCTAACTCCAAGATCCTGCGGTCTTCATCTTCACTGGTTTTGGCCCTGAAGGTCGGTCACCTGAAGCTGTCCCACTTACCTGAGGCATGGGAGTGCAGGACCATCAGCCTCTATTTGTTTTGCATTCTTCATGGTGATGAGCCAGGAGTGCCCGCCTACAATATGGCACTGAATAGACCAGCAGTCACCATGAGACCCTATATTAAGGTAAGTGCCCCTCTACACCATATCATCCCATAAAACTCACCTTAACATTTCATTGGGGGTAATTATGTAATATATTCCCAGAGTTCTGCTTTCATTGCAAAACCCCCACATTGGAGGTCACATGACAAGCTACACGCAGTGCTGACCCAAGTGTTTAGAAGAAAAAAACATTGCAAATAAATTGCTGACTCGTCTGTTCCAAGAACAAACTATGCAGTGAATGCGGATTTCTCTATTCTAGAATGCATTGCATGCAATAATTTATTATCTCTCCTGGAGGCATCTGCATATCGGTTTGATTTAATACAGAAATCATATTTTTAATTAAAGTGAATGACGGGGAGGTCAATGAACACTGCAATTGTATTACTGTAATATAAGATAATAGGGGGCTGGGGAGGGGTTATTATTAATAAATTCATGTAAATTAATGTAAACAAATAATAAATCCCTGCAAATGTCAGATATTGCAGCTGATCATTCCTTACATACAATGGCTGCATTAGCTTTCCTTTTTTATTGTCTTACTTTTCCTTTATTTTCACCTGTGTGATCCTGCTAATAACACACCTCTCTTAGGGTGGGAGCGCTTATCCATTTATAAGGGGGCAGCGTTGTCACCCTTGTACAGCAGCATTGTGAAGATACCGATAGATTGGGATGGAGTCAGGGAGATGGAATGCTGTGTTTTTGGGGCCCCCACTTCATATTTTCATATTTGCCTGGGGCCACATTTTATTTTAACCTGCCCCTGGGAAAAGCATGCATTAATGCAAAGTGTGGCAATACACAGCCTATGCATTGGTGTGCTGGTTGCCATTCATTATTAATAGCACCCTAAAGGCACCAATGCACAATAATGCAGAGCAGTGAGCGGTCATGTGTCACATCGCATGTTCTGTAAAGATGCAGCCATGCAGAACATTTGTGTGTGAGGTGCTGTGCATGGCTGAGCATTGCAATGTGAGCAGTAATGCATGTTTAATAACATTCACCCCCCCAATGATTCCCCAATCACAGTGGGGGGGGGGGGCAGATTACAAATTATGCTCAGTTCTAATGAATGATTGTGCAGAGGTGACAACACAAATATTAAAGATTCCCCCAGCGATTTTGTTCTCAGCGATTTTCGGCTTCTCTGGAGTTTCCCTTTAATAAACCCGTGAAATTTCTGCTTTTTTTATCTTTCAGTTCAGCCAATTAAAACTTTTTTTCTTTGCTGCTGATTTTCGTAAATTCTTCCCCGGTTGATGTTAAAAGAGGAACAAAATCTGTTGTCACTGCCATCTGATGTTGTCACAATGTTCTACTTTGGGGAAGTGAAAGTGTGGAATTTCCCATTTGTACAGAAAATATTTATTGAAACACTTTGGGTGTCCATGAGATTATCTGCTGAGCTCAGGGTCACCACTTGTGCATCTCCTGATTGGAGGGTTCAGTTTTGTCATTGTCAGGATCTTTGGTCCCCATGCTGGGTGTCTGGGTTGGGCACAAATCCCTCAATGAGCACTGGCAGGCTTCATTCATGAATACAATAATACAATGTATCATCAGGGAGGAGGAAATTATCATACAATACATGGAATGATTCCATTATCACACTTTTCCATTCATGTCCTCTCACTGATTGTACAAATGACTATTTTGTTTGCTTTTTGCACACAAACACATAAATTAATTTATTCCCTCTTCTTAACCTGCTGCACATCAAATTACAGAATAAATATTGCACATTCTCCTGTAAGCTTTCATGTCAATGTACACTTAAATCTCCCAATAAAATATTCCCTGGTGATCCTGCCATGAAGGATCTTGTTCAGACACTTCCTGTTATAAGGTGACAACTCTCTGTCCCTTCCCCTAATTTTTATCCTGTGTGGTCTCCCTTTTATTTAAGATTCTGATGGTGACTACAAGTGGTTGTTTCTGTACAGAGCCAGGGCCCACTGTTGTCACCCCCAGGAAACCCACCCATGGGGCAATCGCTGGAGGCATGAAGTGGCTGCACAGAGGCTGCAGGAGGTCAGCAGCACTGAGGTGGGACAGAGGGGGAAGACATGATGGGGATTTTATTAAAACTCCGAATATTATTTCTGATACAGAGAGGAAGTTATATGTGAAGGACCAATGAGCTGCCTCCGTGTAAACCACAAATTTCATATTATTTTCCCGGGGATCATTGGGGGGGTCACTGCAAAAAGGAAGAGCTGAGCAGAGGATGAGAGCTGTGTGACCCTGACTGGGGGCAGGTGGGGGTAGGTTGCCATATCAGCCCAGACTGCACACAAAGCATGCTGAAGTGGTCCCGGGTCATTTCAGCTTGCCCTAAGTGCTGGGTGTTACACTGAATTCCCCCAAGAAAAGACAATGAAAGGAAAACCTTCACATAATTGTAGAAAATGTTCAAAGCTAAAAGCGTGAGGTCTTTGCTTCCTATTGGTAGACTAATCATAGAGGAACTGTTCTGAAATCTGAACCTACCCATAGATTTATATTGACGGATTTGCTGGGATCAGTAGTTACTGAATAACAGAATGAGGTTCCATTTCTGGGGAAGATGCTGCTCAGGACCCCCTGGAATGAAAGCCCAGGAATAAGGTCACGTGACCTCTGTTGTAGGGATCAGATAGCCCAATCCTTCTTTTTATGACATGAACCATTGCCTGTATGATGTGAAGCTTTCCCTGTATGTACAGCACTGGTGGGAGTCCAGGGCAGCATTTCTCCAGCTCTTACATTTCTTCATCCAACCTACTCCATGCGTCACCCCCAATCCTGGAAATGATTCTTTACTGTTACTGCTGTGTATTAATCCTGCACAATAAAAGGTTGCAGCATATGCAGAAAGTTAGCAGGCGGTTGTCTAACAGAACAATCTTAACAATTGCACCAACATCTCTCTTCTTGCCTCCATCATCATGGGGGGGGGGGGGGGGGTGACGTAAATCTTCTGCCCCAGGCCGGGGAGATTATTTACACTTTGCCCCAGCAGGAAGATTCATATTCAGGTCACTCAACTGCTATGAACACTGAGATCCAACCAGATTACAGACCAGGACCAATATACAGATACAGGACCAATATACAGATATGTCAGATACAGTGAGTACAAATTGGAGGGGGAAAAGGGGGTGAATATTGCTGTCTGTAGTGTGAACAAAGCTTTGAATTTAAAATAAATCCAAAGTCAGTTTCAGGTAGAGCAGAGAAGAGTTAAATCGGTTGTCATGTTTTATTAACTGCCTTCTGTGTCACTTCCATCTCATGGCGGAATCATCTGAGGGTCCTTCTTGGACCAATGACAAGGCCAGTGATAGGGGCTGATCAGTTTGTGCTAAATGGACTACAAATCCCATTGTGTTCCTGAATAGCAGCTGGGACTTGTAGTGCCCCAGTCAGGTGTTAGGCTGTGCCGAGGCGCTCGGTGAAGGTGGAGTCATAGGGCAACATATTGCAGAGGTGTGTTGTATATCTACCCAGCCATTTAGTATTGTGCTGTGATTTGCCTGAAGGATCAGTGTATTGGGAACAACATGGGTATTCAATTAGACAGAGCCAGTCACACAGTAAACAGAAGTTGCTGGACCTGAGTACTTTTCAGACCAAATGGAAACCAATTCTACATAAAAATATTAAATGTAGATTCAAGAATGATAAAAAAATTGGCATTTATAAAGGTGTAGTGTGCACAGATGATATTACAGCACATGAAGCCCCCCTGGATCTCATATTTATGTGACTTTTGTTTTCCTCAGACATCAGAACTCGCACAGTGCCGCCATGTCCATCACACTTCCAGCCATCATCACTACAGCTGCTCTTTTCCTCCTTTTCTCCGTTTTGCCCCTTCCTGCTGGCTGTGACCCCGTTGCCTCCGACTGGCCATTTGTCATCCTATGGAATGCCCCTACCCGTCCTTGTCTGACCAACCACAGCGTCTCTCTTGACTTGGAAGATTTTGATATCATCATCAACCAGAACCAATCATTCCTGGGCCCAGAATTGGTGATCTTCTACATGAACCAGTTGGGTCTCTACCCTTATTACACCCAGGCCCAGGAGCCGGTCACTGGTGGTCTGCCACAAAATTCCAGCCTGGAGGGGCATTTGGCTAAAGTTCAGCGAGACCTGGAGGCCGCCATTGGGGACCCTGACTTCCGAGGGGTGGGGGGTGGTGGACTGGGAGGAGTGGAGGCCGCTGTGGGACTGGAATTGGGAGAATATGACCCGGTACCATCTGATGTCATTGCGACTGGTCAATCAGAGGCACCCGGATTGGCCGTATGGCAAGCTCAGGAGGTTGGCAAAGAGGCAGTTTGAGGCAGCTGCCAGGGAATTCATGGCGTCCACCTTGCAGATGGCTCTTCGGCTCCGCCCAGGAGGACTCTGGGGGTTTTATGGCTTTCCGAATTGCTACAATTACGGCTACAAAAATTGTAGTCACAATTACACCGGCCGGTGTCCAGAGGATGTGATGAGGAGTAACGATGCCATGGACTGGTTGTGGGGCATCAGCCGAGCTTTATACCCCCAAATCTACCTGGAAAGGGACCTGAGGGACTCGGAACACGTGGGGCCCTACGTCCGGTACCGAGTGCAGGAAGGGCTCCGAGTGTCAGCCATTGCTGAGGTCCCAGTGCTGCCGTATGCCCGCATCGCCTACACCTACAGTATGGACTTCCTGACCCAGGTAAGTAACCCTAAAGGGGGCGGTGACACCCAAATGACAGATTCATTATAAGTTAAGTCAGTGAATTCACCAATCAGGTGAGCAGTACCAACTACAGCCGAGGTTGTACAGGCTCTAGAAGTATCACTCGAACACCAACAAAAGCCAACATGCCAAAGCAGTCATTATTTATCAGTAGATGCTGGGACTTGTAGTTCAACAATAGATTGCACACATTTGTTTTGCAGAGGATGTAGTTTCAGTTATGAATCTATTCCTGACATGTTGCAATATAGAGAAACAGTAAAAATGTTCCACATTTTAATATTATATTATTAAAAGCTGTCCTTGAGCTCCAGTCAGTGACTCTGCCCAGGCCGAGATGAAGCATTACCTCAGGCTCCTCTCCCCCAATGATCAGACTGCAACATTGTAATTTTGTACCAGGTGAGAGGCTGCAGCGGAGGATGGGGGGGGGGGGGGGGGGGGGGGGGGGGGGGGGGTAGGTGAGAGGTAACAAATACCCAGAGGTGTCATTATCATGAAGTCTGTATCTGGTGCTGGGTACCTACCTTATATAGCAGAAACTCAGTGTGTACTGGTGGTGGTCAGTGTTCCAGATTTATGTTTGGTGTGTTTATTCTTTATCTGCCGGACTCAGCTGTATCTTTGGTTTTGCAGGACGATTTGATGAAGACGATTGGACAGAGCTCAGCGTTGGGGGCCTCTGGAGTTGTTCTTTGGGGGAACAATGACTTCAGCTGCAGCAAGGTGACCCCAAATATAGATACACAATGGGTGTGATTTAATAAAGCCTGGAGAAGATAGATGGTGGGAGAACCTGGGTGATTCAGGAAACCTGGAATGTATCTGGTCCAGGAACGAAAACATTTAAATCAGGCCAATGTGTCACTCATGGTAGAATAATGTGATTGGAATTGGTTGTTGTCATTTTGGGGGTAATTTCATCCATATTTTGTTTCCCCCCCCCCCCCAGGAGTCATGTCTGGCAGTGAAGGGGTACATAGAGGAGAAGCTCGCCCCCTACCTGAAGAACATAACCACTGCGGCCATACTCTGCAGTCACGCTCTGTGCTCAGGGAACGGACGCTGTGCCCACAAATTCTCTGATTCTGACATTCACCTCCACCTGGACCCCTAAATCTTCACCATCCAGCGGAATCCCTTAGGGAAAGGGTTTGCGGTGTATGAAAATCTCAGCAGAAGGAAAAGGAAACAAACATGGCACCATTTTTAGTGCCGCTGCTACAAGGGGTGGCAAGGAAGCAATTGTTCCCTGAAGAAGCACCAACAATGATTTGTGAAACAGAGATAAATATCAAACTGATTCATAATGATGAGTGAAAGTCAAGATATTCGTTCCCCAAAAATTGAAGCAAAAATCTCATGACCAACTCGACATATAAATTGCATGGTGACTTGGTTTCTGACTGGCCAATTACAGGTGGAGATACCCTTTAGGAATACAAACAAATCTCTAGGCTGTGATGTGGTTGCAGTGGTTTTGCTCCATGGTTTCTGGCTTTGCTGTTGCTTTTCCTATATTGGAGGATGAACTGCACCAAAGCAAAGCAAATCCAAGGATAATAAACCAATAAAATCAATCTAGATTGGTTGTTTTGGGTCACTGCACAGCCTCAGAGATTATCGGCCATTTTCCTGGTTTTGTATTTTGCTGCTCAGTAATTCTGTAAAAGTCATCAGAAGAAACATTGGAAAGTTTCTAGAAACATATTTCAGTCATTTTGCACAAAGTGATTTATTGTTTCAAGGAGTTTGCATTTCATTGTGCTGCCTAAGGGGAATAATGTGATTTGTTGAATTGCCTCTGGCAGAGAATGTCGTTGTGATGAATTGTTGAATAAAATCTCTGCTGACTTTATAATTCTGTGTTTATAGAAAAGGAAGAATTTAAAGTGTGACAATAAGTATCTTTAAATTGTGCATACATCGTCATTTGAACAAGGATACTGTTGGTCGCTCCCACTGTGTAGTGTGGGGAGATAGACCATTAAACTAGACAAAAAATCCCTAGAAAAATAATAATAGCAGCAAATAAATGTTTTTTTTTTGTGTGTGACCCCACACATTTTGCCTCTCAGGCTTCTTCAGGGGACTTGTCTCACAACTGCCCATAAACATTTTTACATATATACATATCATGAGACCATGAGGTCTATTATAAATTGTGAAAAAACAGTGATATATTGTAAACTATGCTGAAATATTTTACATGGTCCATATACTATAATGACCGAATACCAGAATTAATTATAAATATAATTATATGATTGCAGCACTGCAGGGAGAGTTATCGATTGGCTGCCCTATCAGTAGAAAAGCCCATCGGGAATGAGTGACATGATGACCCGGCCCCATTATCAGATCCTTGTCAGATCCTAAAGTGGGCTGTTACCCCCATGAACAAGTTTTTCTTGCAGGAGAGATTTGCTGCGAACCCGCCATGATATCAGTGTAAAATCTTGGTATTCCTAAGTGGTGGAAGAATTATTTGTGAATATCATTATCCAGGTGATATCTGTGTCCACAGGGCAGGACCAGCCAGCATGCTGCATTGCCACACATGTGACACCTGCCAACCCACAGACCGAGTTCTGATTTGGCACTGCCAGGACCTCTTCACCAGCAAACCCCTGCACAATATACTGACATACAGAATGTAAAGGGCCTGGGATATATTTTCTTTTTTGATTCTTCCTGTCACTAAAACTAAAAATATTTAAAAAAAAAAAATCTGTTAACCTGAAAATCTAAAAGACCTTGCATTATACACAGCCACCGGGGAGCATCATTTCACTTCCACCGTTGCAACAAATGAAGAAGAAACTGTTTACAGAGCTCAGTAGTACCAAGAGTCACAAAAGTCAAAAATATAACTCTGTAAATTTCCTAATGATCCTCCTCCTGTTATGTGCCCAATGAGGCCCTGTAAATCACTTCTATACTTTGCAAAGAGGTGCAAAACCTTAATGTCTACGGCTACAACTCATGCTCCATACAAAATGTGTTCATCTGTAGCCACTCATTGTGCTGTACAGAGCTGAGACTACAAGTGTGACCCCTCCCATCCATTAAACACAATGCAAGGAATCATGGGACATGGAGTTTTCCTATAGGCAGGAAGCTGACATTGCATTAGCTCTACTGCCCTCTAGTGTTCAGCTAGAAACAGTAACAACCACCAACAGTCTCTACACAGATTGAGGGCAAAGATCAACCCCCATTTATTTCTGATATTTGACTGTGTGCAGACCACGTACCCCCCAGAGGCATGGAACCCCAATGACAAAGACTCTTTACCCCTTCGTGTCATTTCTATGCAAGTGCATGCATGCAAAAATGCATGTCAGACATACAGGGCAATACTTCCAAATTGTTGTCACTGGTTGCAGATCCCCATTGCGGGCTGGGAGTCTGTTTATCGGTCTTATCAGTGCAGAATAATTGTCCTTGGGGCTCCTGGTCATCCAGCACTGATATGGCCCCCCTGTCCCCCCTTCCCTCAGTCTGCAGAAATGCCTCAGTGTTGTTCTGTATGGTTGGACTCAAGCTTCCGCAATTTAATATTAATATTGTTAATATTATTTGGCAGTGTTGCGTGTAACGTGTTGCTTTGTGGTGACATTTCATAAGATGTGTCATACGTGTGTCATGTGATTTGTGCTGTGTGATTGGACCTACCAGGGATCTGACACAACAGACGCAGAAATGAACAAAAATTGATTCTATTACAAAATGCGATCTCATTGCAATCATTTCTGCCTGCACATTGCATTCATTGCATACTAATGGAGCCTCAATGTAAAACACAATGCACTGTGTGGCACAATGCAGGGAATGCAGAGACCTCAGGGTTATAACTGCATGCTAACAGTGATGTCATACAATACGATGATGTCATTATTAACACTATGACATCACCACGTCCCGGACTCTCCTTCTATGGCAATGTCAGGAGGACAGACAGCTGCATTATTATTTTTATTATTATTGATATTATTATTAAACAGGATTTATATAGCGCCAACATATTATGCACCGCTGATGAAAGGTGAATGTTTCCATTGTAATAAAAATTGCACAGATAACGATGGCCTTACACAGGAAGGGCTGCATGATTAGCAAATCACATGGTGACTACGGATCTGTCAGTGTGAATGATGGAACATAATCCAATCTCAGTTCAATATGAAGTCCGGTTCAGTCTGATCAAAATAAAAATAAATATCTGCAATACATGAACATTCCTTGTGTTATCGCCTATTATAAATGCTGCAAAGTCACAAACAATCCCACTGATCTGCCAGAAATTCGGTGAGCACTTCCTGTACTGAGCTGACAGCATGGTGACTCTGCTGCACTGAAATCACAAATAATGTTGTCAGTCCACCACCCACCCAGTGCAGAAGTCACAATGTTGTCACTGAAGAAAGATGGGGGTTATGTACATAAGTATAACTAACTCAAATATGCTGTTGATTGACCGCAGGGAGCATCCAATTATCTCTGGGATGGAGGAGAACCGATTCTTGTTTTCTGGATCTGGGTTTATGTAACAATCTGCAGGAAATGATTCAATAAAAATATGGAACAGCAATAACATGAAGGAGGGGAGAGCTGCTGATTGGTCACTGCGAAGAGATTACGGTATATCAGATAATGTTAGTGGCTCTCCTTCCGCTGTGTCACCCATATAATAAATATTTTGGGGTCACTATGACACGGTCTTGAACTTTCAATGCAATATATGTGAACTGACTTTGCTGAGTGGGGTACAAGGAGTTAAATCCAGAGAAGTCAGACAGAGGAGGAGAGGAGGAAGAGGGAGGAGAGAGGTTACAACACAATGGCAACCAAAGTCCCAGAGACCTGTCCCGGTGCTTGCTGTACGCCGCTGTGCTCGCCCCACCCTAAAAGAAGCCAACCGGTGAGACGACACAACTCCAAGCGAGCAGGCGAATGATTCCCAATCACTGGAATAAGCCCTGCAACCAATCAGGAGTCTGAATACTGAGAGGTATTGGAGAATTATATTGGGGTAGGGGTATCCAGCCAAAAGATTGGGGTAGAATGGTGAAGGGTTCATTTGTTATTGCTGTCTTTGTCCCCATTAGGGAGATTAGGGAGAAAATCTTACAGCTGTCACCAGAGCAGGAAATGAGGGCAAACATTCTATGGGGGCACCTTCCTGTGACAACTGGCCGGAGAGATGTCCTCTCACTTCCTGTTGTGTCTCCGGGACAAGAAGTGAAGAAATCATAGCGAATAAAGGAGTTCAGGGATTCCATACACAGAGAGCACAGTCATGGAAATCCCTGACACAGATCAGCGCCTGCTGACCAGATATAATGTTACAATCCGATCACTAGGGGAAGGGGAGACTGAGGCAATGCTTCCTCCTGCCTGCAGCAGACTCATGACATTATCCCAGCCTAGACAGAGCTCACAGACAGGTTAATAATAAAATGTGCAGCTTTTCTGATATGCCAGGGATTGGTTCATGCAGGTAGTAATAGGTTTTCTTTATTTGCTGATCACAATGGTAATGTGGCCCTGATGATGATGTTTTTGTCCCCAGATGTCTCCCAGGTTTCTCCCTCCGGCCATCCTCCACCTTTTAACCATTATTGTTTCCATCAGTGCCGCTCCGACATCTCTCCTTCCCGGGCGGCCATTTGTCACGGTGTGGAACGCCCCAACCAGCCAGTGCTGGGACAAGTATGGCGTGGACCTTGATTTGGATCCCTTTGACGTTGTGGTCAATCAGAACCAATCGTTTGCGGGCGGGGAGATGGTGATCTTCTACCGGAGCCAGCTTGGGTTGTACCCGTATTACGGGGAGGATGGTGACTCCATTAATGGGGGTTTACCCCAGAATGGCAGCCTCAGTGACCACCTGGACCTGGCCTACAAACACCTGGTGACCACCATCCCTTCCACAGACTTCCATGGGGCAGCCGTCATAGATTGGGAGGAATGGCGACCTTTGTGGGATCGGAATTGGGATAAAAAGGACATTTACAGGAAACGTTCCCAGGACCTGGTGAGGGGTCGGCACCCCGAATGGCCGGCCCAGAAGGTTCTGCTGGAGGCCAGGAGGGAGTTTGAAGAAGCCACCGAAAAGTTTATAACATCCACGTTAGCTTTGTGCCGAAAATTCAGGCCCGGCGGGCTGTGGGGCTTCTATGGTTTTCCTAGCTGCTACAACTACGACTACAAGCGAAGCGGGGGCAATTACACGGGGCAATGCCCCTCTATGGAGGTGGCCAGGAACGACTTACTGCAGTGGATGTGGAGGGCCAGCCAGGCGCTCTATCCGGACATTTACCTGGAGCAAATGCTGAAGGACTCTGAGTAAGTAGGGCGCTTCATCAGGCACCGGGTAGAGGAGGCATTCAGGGTGTCTGGGCAGTCAGCAGGGGGCAACCTTCCCGTATTACCCTACGCCCGGATTGTGTACACCTACAGCATGGACTTCCTGACCCAGGTAAGTGGCCGATATCAGCCAAAGCTGAACCAAACCTTCAGATTTATGTAGGATGGATAGCAAAGGCTGGACCTTCCATAGGGCAACAGAGGCATGGGCATAGGGCCCAGGGGGTATTCAGGGGCCCAGCTCCAACCCTTTAGCTCCTGGACATCATACACATACCTGTCATGTGATAAATGTTGTCGCAAAGAAAAAACTCGAGACCTCTGGGCGCCTTCAATATTTTAATGTTTTAAAAGCAACTTTGTGCCATCAGTGGGAGGGGCATCCCTAGGAGCCAATTAGATGAGCTGTCCATTGAGAGAGCAGAGGGTGAATTTATCAATTCTCCGCTGCTCCTTTTTTGTACAATCTAACAGGTTTTGTAGCAGATTTTACTGTATGGACAGTTTATTCACCAGGGAAGATTAATGAGAGGTCACATGAATACTTGGTTGGACCCACACATACAATCTGCTGCATTCGTATGACCTGTGTGTAGTATAAAGGTGTGTGCAGAGATTGTACAATCAGATTGTACGCTGTGGTCAGAATACTGAAATTCATCTGACTGTTCTGTATTCTGCAGGAGGATCTGATCCAGACAATCGGACAGAGCGCAGCACTGGGGACTACAGGCATAGTCCTGTGGGGGAACAAGGGGTAAGGATTATGGGATGTTATGAGGCTTCTTAGACAGATTTTACCTTATAAAAAAACCTTATATATTGACATCATCACTGTGCTGGGCATAATCTGTGCAGGAAGCAGGACAGTGGGAGGGGCTCAAAAGCTCCACCCACTACAGGCTGCTTGTAGAGAATTACAGGAGGGGCAGAGGCAAGACCAGGCAGCTTGCACAAGGAGAGGGAGCAGCAGAGAGGGGTCTGCGGTAGAGGAAGCTGCACAGAGGTAAATAGCCACCCAGGAGGAAATACAGAAAACACGCTGAGGTTCCGGTTACAATACACAGTTGCTCCTGTAGATGATATTTGCTGATTCCGGAGTCCGTCTGTTAATATATTTTATTTTTCTAATGCTGGTTTATTTCTCCGTTTTCATAATGCTGACTGCACTTTCTGTTCTGTGGCAGGAGGCGTGTCTAGCAGTGAAGTCGTACATAGACACCACCCTAGGTAGGTACGTGGTCAATGTGACGACTGGCGCTGCCCTGTGTAGCCGGGCGCTGTGCACAGGAAATGGACGCTGCGTGCGCAAAGATTCCACTTCTAACTGCCACCTCCACCTGCATCCAGACAGCTTTATTATAAGGAGGAACCCCGGGGGCAGAGGGTTCCTGGTGTCCGGAGAGGCTTCCAAGATGGATGTGTCATACATGGCCGTCCACTTCCAGTGCCGCTGTTATCCAGGGTGGGAGGGGCCAGACTGCTCCCATCTAACTGGCTGACCAATGCCATGCTGCTGTCTGAGAGGTGAACTCGCTAACTTGCCTGCAGCCAATGAGGGATCGCTGTGTAGGCGTAATTCAGCTTGGTTCAAATAGGAGCCCATTCCCCTCCAGGACCACCATACACCCCACAGGGCTCCAAGCAACAATCAGCCTGAAACATTTTAACCCTCCCAAATATTGGCAGGACTGACTGATCACAATATACAGGGCCTGGAATCTGCCTGGGGGGTTTGTCTTTTCTGATGTTTTGTATTTCAATAAAAAAGTAAAAACTCTGAAAATCCATGAACATTCATCTGTGATGACTATCAATCACAGGAAAGGATGCATCAAAATGTTTATTTATGGGAAGGTTACAACACAAAAACTGTTAAGGGGGAGACCAGAGACCCCAAAATTCAAGAAAATAACATAAAATAAAGAATTGCTTTTTAAAAAAAACAACCAATGTGTGATCAATTCCACCACCAGTAATACAAATATTCAACCCACCCACCAACTACTACAAAGATCAGACACGTCCCAAATATAGAGCCATTTATCTGTGTTTACAGGCATGAGAAAAAGTAAATGTGCAGGTTTTACATATCAGGACATAAAATGCTCTGGTCCTTCGGGTTATACTAGGTGTGAACATTGCACAACAGATCTCATCGTGCCATTATTTATTTACCAAAAATAAAGCCAAAATGGAGGAGCTGTGTGTGACAAACTAAGTACACCCCAGGATCCCATAGCTTGTAGAAGCCCCTTTATCATTGTTCGTTTACATTGTGGAGGGATTTTGGCTGACTCTTCACTACAACATTGCTTAAGCTCATTGAGGTTTGCAGACATTTGTTGATGGACAGGTTCTCTTAAGGTCCCACCACAGCATTTTGATGGGACTGAAGTCTGGACTGGGTCGTTGCAGCACATTTTTGATAGTGTAATTGGTATCATTGCTGCTCACATGACCTAATTTTGGCCAAGCTTTAGCAGATTGCCTCACATTTGTCTCTAGAATAATTTGTTATACAGAGGAGTTTAATATCAACTCAATGACACTAGAACAATCCCATATCACCCCTCCAAAACCATGCTTTACAGTTGGTATGAGGTGTTTATGCCAATATACTGTGTTTGGTTTTCCCCAAATGTGGTGCTTTGTATCAAACATCTCCACTTTCTGATGATCTGTAAATCAATGCATTGGATCAGTAGCACCTGGCTGGTACCCTCTTTATTCCCATGGAACTGGTAACAAGGGTTTCTTTATTTCTCACACATTTCTTCTGCATTTTAACTTTGTAGAATAAATAATGACACAATGTGATATGTCATGCATTGTTGGATTTACCTCATTTTAAGGAGTAGAAACATTCTAATAGGCAAACCTTAGAATGGAAAGCGGGTATACTTTCTTTTTCTCATGTAGAAAAAGAATTCTCATATAGAGAAATCTCTTTGACTTGGGGGGGGTCACGCACAGAGATCGGACACTCCCAGAAGTGTGGAATGTTGTTGAGTCCTATGGTGGCTGCAGAGGGGACTATAATACAACTTTTAATGCCCTATTTAATGTACAGCACTGCATAATATGTTGGTGCTAAATAAATCCTGTTTATTAATAATAATAATAATAATAATAATAATAATAATTATTATTATTATTATTAATAATAATAATAATAATAATAAAATGCAGGGACAGGGTGTACTCCTAATTAAAGGGGTATATTCCTGTAACCTAATGGGGTCACTTTACATTTCAGAAGCCCAGGATTTGTGGTCAAAGGAGGCTTAGGCATGTTTGCCTTAGATAAAAAATTTGATAAAGAAATAATGTGTTTTGGTTATATTAACAAGCTGTTTCTGTGATGTCAGAATTGTATTAAAAATTGTCCAGGCAGCCACCACCACCTTTCTTGGCTGATACATTGTATGGAGTTCAGAACTGTGCTCTCTACCCTCTGCTGGTCGCTGACGGTATTGCACAAACTCTCCTATCTGTGCTCTATCCTTCCTCTACTGGTCACTGGCGGTATCGCAGACAAATTTCACACAGCTAGCACAGCCTACAATTCCCAGCATGCCCCGTGTTTCTCACCGCTCGCCCTGTGATTGGCTGCAGCTGGGATCCTCTGGAGCACATGGGGGAGAACTCTGGAATTGGGTGAGTTTCTGGCCCAAATCGGGTGACAGCGGGAGTGACCCTATGGTGTATTTTATATTATAAAATTTATACTGATCAGGGGGGCCTCTGGTCCTCCTTTCACCTTACACTGTGGCCCCAGAGGTAGCAGCAGCACACAGGGGCCCCAGCCCCCTCTGTGTTCACAATCTGACCATCGATAGGAAGCCAGCAGAGCCAGATAATGTGACATTGGCTGTATATTTTAAAGCTGTGAATACATCAGAGACATTGGGCGATGTCAGTGAATGTGATTGGATGAGGCTGGGACATGATTGGGCAGTAAGTTTTATAAATAATTTTATAAATATAACAAAATAACCAATTGTGTTAGTGCAGCAAATCGAAATTGTTACTTTTTTTAAATGTCCAGAACTGTCTCTGGTCTGGACAGTGAGAACGTGAGCACCATAGTACCCACTGTGCCAACATTGAGATAGCCAGGCTCCTCCAAGACCCCACCCTGTCCTGGTACCCCAGTTTGGCACACCACAGCATTCAGGAACCATTCAGGTCAGCCTGGAGGCTCTATAATGTTAGGTAGTGGCGGTGTGTTCCTCATTGGTTGGGGTCTGTGGGTGGCCTTTTCTAATAATTGGCTGTGTAATAATAGTAATTGGTTAAATAAGTAATTCATTTAAAAAAACAATTTAAAATGGCCGCCTCACTCTGGTCAGCCTCCCACACAACCCCACCACCATCAGCTCATGTTTTCTGATCTCCAACAGGTCGCCCCCTACAGGTGGGGTCATCCTCATCCCTCTGCACCATCGGCCTGACCTCACATCCTCTTGTGCGGAGCTGCTGAACCAGACATGGCGGCGGAGTCTTGGCGCTCGGATCCACTCCTTGGAACGTTCCTCGGATGACTTTCCTGTGTGCCTGGTGCTCATCGGGGCCCGGGAAGGGCCCGTTCTGGGTCACGCCCGACTCTGTAGGGTCATCGGTCTCCAAGACAGCCTGTTTGTGGAGTCAGTGGTGGTCAGCACTGATCTTCGGGGGAGGGGCTTTGGCCGGAGGCTGATGGAGGCCACTGAGAGGTATGCCAGAGGGAGGGGCTTCCAAAAACTCTTCCTGACCACTCATGACAAGCAAGACTTCTACCATCACCTGGGGTACCGCCTGACCGAGCCGGTGCAGAACATGGGGACACTGGGGTCACTGCTGCCCTCCGGGATGTTCCAGAAGATGAAGCCCTCCAAGACTAATCCTACCTCCAACCACCAGGGAGGGCCACCTATCTCACAGTGTCCCTCACCTCCAGAATGTTCACCACGGACCCCGGAACCCCTGCCAAGGGATGTTCCAATATCCCTTCCCCCACTATGCCCGCCTCTTTCTCCATCCTGCTCCACATTGGTACCACCTCCTCCCCCACCCTGCCCCCCTCCTCCATTCTGCTCCACAGCTGTGCCATCAAGCTCCTCTCTATCATTCCTTACATCTGCTGTACTCTCTTCTACCCCTCTCCCACCTTGCCCCACCACCACCCTAAATCCTAACCCTGCCCCATCTTGCCCCCCTCTGCCGCCATCCTCTTCATCATGCCAGGCTAAGACCGGCTCCACCCTGGAAACCCCCTATCGGGACTTCCGTGGTGACCCAATTTTCTGGATGATGAAAAGTATATGATGGAGTTGTCACAGCTGTGACCTACTGACTGCACTGCTCCACCCACAACTGCCTGGTCTGGGTTTATTTATTTATCCAATCACGTGCCTTATCCCTGTAACCCCTCCCCTGCAGAACAAAGAGCCCCACCCACAATAAAGCTGCTTGTACTCTGTATTCTGGTGTTATTTGTACAATATGCCAGGAGGGGGTGTTGGGTTCTACAAATAGAGGCTCTGCCATGGTCTGTCTGGTCCCCAGGGGTCTGTGATATCCTGAACCACCCCGGGGCATCATCCAAGAGACTACAGGAAAACTAAAGCTGAACTCCAAGCAGACCAATCAAACATTTATATTTATACTGATCAGCTGCAGTTTCATTTTCCCTTACAGGACCCAGGACCTGTATAGGATAGAGTGAACCCCCTGGCTCCCCGCATCTCACCAGTAGTTGGGTCACTCGCACTGTATTGCTGCTTCCTAAAGAACCCGGCGCCTGCACATATCGTAGCTGGGGCAGTGAACAGTACCCTGTAGCATGGCACTGAGAGGGATTGTGGGCACACCAGATACATACGGGTCTGGGGTCAGTCTACAGATGGCAGATTCTAATATGGAGCATGGGAATGGTATATAGCCGTCATTCACCGGAAACATTCACCAAATTGTATCCAGCACTGGGGAATGTTTTGTGTGACCCAGGTATCAGATTGTGTCATCCTCCTCCCTAAACCCCCCACCCCAAATGTACAGCAGCTTTACTGATCGAGTGCCGGATATTGGATATAATCCTCCCTGCCCCTCATACAACAACCAGGAAATGATCAGAATGATTCTATAGATGCCATAGAAATGACAATTCCAGAAACAAATCCAAAAAAAAAAATTTTTTTTTTATAAATTCTTAGAATGGAATTTACATTAATAACACAAAGTAAAAAAAAAAAACATTTCAGTAACACTGGGTGCATGCTGATCATCTGAGATCTGTTTGCGGGTCCTCTCATGGGAATGCTGGGTTGTGAACATCTCGCTGGAATGACAATGGATTCTAGAAGATTGTGGGTGGGGTCAGGATGGCGGAGGTGACGGGGGGATTGCACAGAGATCATACAATCAGATTGTAGCGTGTGGCCAGCGTTACATTCAAGCGGTAAGGAGCGGAGCAGGAACGTCAGGATCTGGACTGATGGAAGATGACCCCACACACTGTCACGGCTTACTTTCCTCCGGTGTTTCCGGCGTTGTGCTGATTGGCCATTACTTGTCGCAGGATGTTGGCCTGACTGAGCAGGGTCTGTGTCAGCGCCTCAATCACTTTGTCCTGATTATCTGCGGATAGAAGAGACAGATCAGCCACAATCCTTATCATCCAATCCACAGTCTTCACAGGGAATCTACAAGGAAGCCTAACCCATTTCTGCAAGGACATCTTCATGGGGGCGGAGCTATGCTTATCCCCACCTGATCTAGAGGAGGTCACCGATTGGAGCATTTATAGATCTGTACAGGAAATGATGACATCATTTTGTAGTGTGTTACATTGTATCCTCCCCGGGGACCAGTTCTGCTGGGGGGGGGGGGTAAATAAGGGGTGAAGGGGGTCAAAGTGGATCCCACAGCAAGTAATCGGCCACAGACTTACCGTTTCTGAGCCACATGTACACCAACACGATGAGATTGCCCAGAACAATGAGCAGGCTGATCCCCAGCAGGGTGAAGAAGACAACGAAGATGTAATTGTTGATGGTATCAAGGTTTATCCTCGGCTCCACTGTGACTGGAACCTCTTTGTTGGCTGCAGTGGTGGTGACGCACTCATTGCAATCTGAAAGCAAAAAACATTCACAGATTAGAATCTGCTGAGATAACAGGAAAGGGGGAGGAGCTTAGTCTGGGAAAAGGGAGATGTGCCGGCCTGCAGGGGCCAGTGGGTGCTTCTACCCCACTGAGGGAAATTGACACAAATCAAATGCAGACAATTTAGATCAGACACCGAACATCCCCCGGTCTGTGGACACGTACAATCTGAATCTGCTCTAGGGGCCCTCAGAATAATCTTTGCCGGATTTATAATTAATGCATACCGATGATTGCTCACCGAGGAAAGAACATTCTGTGTTGCCAGATCCAACCATACAGACAGAAGGCTCTGGCGAGATCTGCTCATCTATGGCTGTAAGATTACACATCCAACTGTCCGACAGACGGCTGGGGTCGATGGGCAGACGGCTGGGGTCAATGGGCAGACCTAATCTGACAGACGGCTGAGGTCAATGGGCAGACGGCTGGGGTCAATGGGCAGACCCAATCCGACGGACGGCTGGGGTCAATGGGCAGACCCAATCCGACGGACGGCTGGGGTCATTTGGCAGACCCAATCCGACGGACGGCTGGGGTCAATGGGCAGACCCAATCCGACGGACGGCTGGGGTCATTTGGCAGACCCAATCCGACGGACGGTTGGGGTCAATGGGCAGATCCAATCCGACGGACGGCTGGGGTCAATGGGCAGACCCAATCCGACGGACGGCTGGGGTCAATGGGCAAATCCAATCCAA
>NC_092865.1:44888022-44899233 GCF_032062135.1 Pyxicephalus adspersus | reverse complement strand
CTGGGGTCAATGGCAGATCCAAACCAAAAGAACGCTGGGTTAATGGCAGATCCAAACCAAAAGAACGCTGGGGTCAATGGCAGATCCTAACCAAAAGAATGCTGGAGTCAATGGCAGATCCAATCCAACAGACCTCTGGGGTGAATGGGCAGATCCAACCAATCGCTGTGGTCTATAGACAGATGTAACTGACCCTTGAGGTTTTCAATCTGTTCCCACCAACTGAAATCAGGTAATTTTGTCTCAGCATTTATTAGGCCAGTTTGTAAGTCTACAGCTGTGATATAAAAATCATCCACCAGGGGGCAGCAAGAAGTACATTAGTTGTCTTTATGAAAATATGGGACAGCACCATGTAAGCATGCAATAGTCATGTGATCAAGTTACAACAACCACAAAATGAGTTCTCATCCAAAATAAAAAATACCAAACTGGTCCATTACGTCTTAGAAAAGCAAAGTATCCCCAGGAAAAGCTTTAAAATGGCAGCCTTACAGGGTCCTAGTCCTATTGTATTACAGTGTTTGCAGTGTGCACAGCTTGTCTGTGGTGTCCATAGTTCACAGATCACCTGACTGGTTTTCTGGCCTAGCACCAGGGGAGAGGAGCCCATTCTATGCCCCCAATATTTGCCTTTCCATGACCATCTATTCTGATAAAAGTTAACCTTTCGCTAAGCAAATCTGAGAAAACTCTGCAAGCTGAATCATACCAAACACATCTGCCCCCCCCCCCTCCTCCGATCCAATAAAGAGCCCCCCTTCCCCCACACTACAAAATAGGGGTTTCAGCAGTAAGATTGCATACAGAGCCCTTCCCAGTTATCAATCGGGCACTTACCCTCCGGTCCAGGCGGTTGGTCGGCGTCCAGGGGCACATTGTGCAGGTCATTGATGGAGTCCACCTCCAGCAGGTAAACCGCAGAATGGGCATCAGAATTGGGGTCTTGGGTGCCCTCAGCAACAGCAGCAGCAGCTTCAGCATGAGCCATGATATGATGGAGGAGGGGTGAGGGGGTCACACAGATCCCAGAACAATGCAGAGGTTTGACCAGGGGGGAGGCCAAAAGTAGAAGATCTCTGCTATCTGCCTGGGGAGGCTATAAATAGCCCTGAGACCGCCCCCTCCCCTTTCCATCACAATAGCTGCCCCCTCACTGGGCAACAGACAGTCTATTAAAGGTGCATTTACATCCAACTTTGCTAAAAGTAAAATTTAAAAAACAAAAACATACAATTGAGGAAACTTTGTCTCCCCCCCCCCCCCCACACACACACAGTATACACCAGGGGACACATTACCTTCAATTCCAAATCTAAACAGACTTTTTTTTGGAATTTGAGTACTGTTGCCATAGTTGCCGAGAACAAACTTTGATATAACTAATATGTTACAGAAAAATAAAGCTGCCATGAGTTTATTGTTTATAATAAAGGGGATCCTCCTGTAATTGGGATTTCATTCATAAATCAGATCAGTGATGGAGAGGGGGTTAGGTGTCCCCAATGTTGTCACCACAGACCCCCCCCCCCAGGTGGGGGAAGGGTGGGGGGCTGCAGGTATACCACTTGTTTGGATAGTTATGCATTTCATTACCTGGAGAGGAATTAACACAACAAGAGAGGAAAGTCACACCAATCCTGGACCCCATTCATATATATGGATCCTTCACACCTCAGGTGGCAGCTGGACACAGACTGATTTTGGCCCCATTGTTTTTGCAGACAAAACGTTTTTTTACTTAGTTTTGGATAGAGAAAGGAATTCTATGCCTGGGGTCCCAGTACTCTGCAGGGCTTAAATATTCATTTTAAGGGTACAATGAAAAAGTTTTTACTCACCATACTCCAGATTGGGGGCGAGCACTTGGCGCCCATTACCAATGTTGTGCCAGCAGTCTCTGCCCTGGGGTGAATGTGCACAGCTGGGTGATATCAGCGGGAATTAATATGTATTATTTCCAGCTTGGACTGCGCTGCAGAATATGTTGGTGATATTTCAGTTTCATAATAAAACACTCATCATTCATCCAAAGAAACCCCACAGATAATAAAATCACAGGAGGCAAAAGGAAGTTTTAACATTTTATTAGGCAACAAAGGATTTTCACCAAAAAAATACTCAATTCATCGTATAAAACCCAAAAGATAAATAGATTGACAATCTTATATGATATAAAGTTTGGATTTTACAGATTTTGGGGGGAGAGGGGAGGAACTCTGCTTGGCCACTCCCACAGGCACCACAGCTTTATGAGAATGAGGGGAGTAAGAAAACAGCAGCGGGCATGCTGGGACTTACAGTTCCTCAGTGTGCAGAGGGCAGCAAGGTCCTCAGTCCTGTTGTACATAACCCTAAGTATGCAGACTTCTGTAATCGTATCCAACAACCATGGCGTCTGACCCCTTCAGCTGGTAATATGAATGTAGATAAGGAAACATTTTGGTGAATGTTTATTGCTGAAGAATCATTCAGCACATCAGAGCAGCCATCACACAGGACCTCAATCCCTAATCAAGTCCCCTTATTCTTTCCAAAAATAAATGCTGACCAGCATAGAAATTATGTTTGTGATATTCCAATGAATTAGAGAAGTGTCCGATATTCACAATGATTGATTCACCAAGTATGGGGGAGATCATATCCCTTAAACTCTACAACCTGCAGGATTTCCTATGTAAAGGGTTAATATGGAAGTTTTTTTTTACCAGCAGTGGAACAGTAAAATACAGATTTCTGCTGTGCAAACTTCATAATCTAAAAGTCCCCACACAATATAGAACCCCCCCTCCACCTCATTGGATCACCAAGACCCCCACCCCCCACAGTCCTCACCCCCTCAGCCAAGGTGTGAACATTGGATTTCATTCTCTCAATGGAGGACAATTGGCTTCCTTTCTATGTTTATACTTCCAGGTGGTTGGGGAATATTTGTGTGTAAATAAAGTTGACTGTTTTTTTTCACATTGCTAATGTAATGCAAATGGGATCAGACAAACCACTAGCACTAGAGGATGAGTGAATGTGGGGGAATCTGGGGCCATTCACACACACCCCCCTAGGGGGAATAAGTGATTGTGGGCAAATATGGGGCCCATCACACACACCCCAGAGGTGGAAGAGTGAATGTGGGAGAATCCAGGGCCAATCACATACAGAGGCTAAGGAATGATTTCCTGTCTCCCATGTTGAAACACTGTAGCAGCTCACAGCCTGGATCCTTTTCCCATCTACAAATGCCTCCCGCCATGCTGGGACTTAAAGTTCTTCAGTGTGCAAAGGGCAGCAAGGTCCTCAGTCTACAAATGCCTCCAGTAAACATTGTGCTACGAACCCTAAGCAATTATCAATTTTTCTATATGATAACAGTAGACAAGTGAATGGCACCAAATTGTGATCATCTCCTCCATAGGAGTGAATACCGGTCATTCCCGAGCAATTATCAATTTTTCTATATGATAACAGTAGACAAGTGAATGGCACCAAATTGTGATCATCTCCTCCATAGGAGTGAATACCGGTCATTCCCTGATAAATCAGATTTCTAGATGATATAACATTTGGGGGGGGGGGGGGGGGGAATCACTGTGCACGTCAGATTTTTTGCCAGCGACGAGCACAACCACTTGATATGTGTACGTAATTTGTTGAATGGGAAGTTAGTATTCATCTCATCACTTAATAAAGACCCACAGACTATTCAATCAACATATGGTGTGAGATCTGACCACAGGCTAATCATGACAAATACCCCCATGTGACGCTGTACATTTGAGCTTATACGGGGAGGAGTTTTCCCGCCATATTCAATGTGGAATTCTCCGGAGGAAGACATAACAGACTGCGCCTTACCTTACAAACTTTGCAAAATCCAACCACCACCTGCAGGTTCTTTAGACCTCACAATATCAGATTGCATCGGTTTGTTGTTAAAGCTTTGTATCAGCACTGAATCTTACAAACTCCTCCAGAGCAGCAAATAGCATTTTTTTTTTTTT
Organism: Pyxicephalus adspersus; assembly: GCF_032062135.1. Classification (NCBI taxonomy): domain Eukaryota; kingdom Metazoa; phylum Chordata; class Amphibia; order Anura; family Pyxicephalidae; genus Pyxicephalus; species Pyxicephalus adspersus. The sequence goes on along the minus strand of NC_092865.1, from coordinate 44,895,235 downwards.
ATTCAGAGGAAATTGGGGACAAATTGTGATGAACGGCTACCAACAAGCAAAAACTGGCCATGGTCCCAAGTAAGTAATCCCCGTTATGGGGCCCAAATCTTGGTCAATATATCAAGAGGTGAATGAAATGCTACTAAGAAATAAAACACCTCATGTGATGCCTAGCACCTAAACCATTAGGCTACGTACCCAGTGCACATCGTTCATGGATGCATCCTGGTAGATTCATGAAGGATGGTAATGGATCCATGAACGATTGTAATGGAAGTGAAGTGGGAGAAAGCGCACCAGGGTGCCATGGGTGTTTTCCCCCCTCCTCATAGAGCAAAACTGCACTGTATGTACAACGCACATTCAGTCTTTTGTTGTTGGAAAGGATTGTGAAAGATAATTTCCAATGACAATTATTGTGTACACACGTTCAATCTCAGGTTGGTCACACACGCAATAGTTTGTTGTTGGAAATGAAATTTTATGATTCTTTCCAACGACAAAAAAATACATACAGCACTGCTCTATGAAGAGGTGAGGAGAAAAAATGATGGAGCGTCCCGCTTCACTTTCATTAAAATCGTTTGTTGTCTGTCGGTCTGCCAGGACAGTCGCTTGAACAACGGACAACAAGCGCTGTACACACACCAGATTCTAGTCCCATATCAGCCCTGAGGCGATAATCGGATGAGAATCATGTGACGTGCGTACATAGCCTTAGATGGAAGGCCAGACAATAATGGCCAGGCAGTATTGGTTTATGACCTTTTACTGGAGTCCTGGTCACCTCCCGCCTTACATACAATGCCCACATTACATCCTTATACAGACTTTTTTTGTCTTCTCCCTTAATCCTGCACAAAAACCCTGCCACCCCTACAACAGATATAATGACTTCCAAATTGATGGCCTGTAGTACCTTTGTTGGATGTAGACAGCTCTAGATCATTCACTGGTAAATGAGGACTCAGCATTTGGGTTAGGACACAGCCAGAGAAGTTACAGTCCATAAAAATTCATCCAAGTCTATCAATAACTTATATAATACATTTAGCATCAGCAGAAGACCTACATCATGTTAAAAAGCACAATAATCCTGTTAAAAATAAATCCTCTTCCGTACTTCATTGGTTGTAAAAGGTTGAAAAATTCAACCAATATCTGCACGCAGGCCAAAGGGCACTGCATGAACTGCTGAAGTATTGGCGTCAGTCCCAGGGTGCAGAGGAGTCACAAATTTTAAAGCACCACATGGAGGGGCCAAGCAGATGCTGTAGTGTCCGCCTTCAGGTGAATATTAAAAAAAAAAAAAAAAAAAAGTTTTAATTAAAAAACTTTTGGATCAGTCTGTGCTTTGCAGCCAAGTCTCACCTCTCTCACCGAAGAGTTCAGGTCAAAGCACAAATCTTCAAGTTCACCAGCTGGTAATTAATTGATACTAAATATATAAGTCTTTAATGGGGCCCCTAGAACTTGGGGTCCCCTATGACAGTGGCTGGTACAAGATGAAGGAAGGGAGGGTGGGTGACTATAGGACATCTGCTCTCTTGTCTCGTAAGCGACTCCTGGCTTTAGTTCTTGCTTTAAACGCAGCAGAGTTGTACATATGCTGAGGGGAAAAGAAAAAGACATTTTTAGAAAGTATTCCAATCGCAGATCACATTGGTGATAGAGGCCGCAACCTCTGGAAATAATGTGGCTGCAGCGTGGGCAGGATGGTTCACTCAACCAAGAGGTTAGCACTCTGCCCTTTGCAGCACTGGGTCCCAGGTTCAAATCTTGGCCAGGACACTATTTGCACAGAATTTTTCCCTGGGTTTGCATAGGTTTCCTCTGGGTACTCTGATTTCCTCCCACATTCCAAAAACATGGAGTTAGGTTAATTGGCTTCCCCACAAAATTAGACCTTGAACTGTAATAAATACATATGACTATGGTAGGGACTTTAGATTGTGAGCGCCTTTGAGGGACAGCTAGCCACATGACTATGGACTTTGTACAGCGCTGCATAATATGTTGGCTCTATATAAATACTGCTAAATACTGCTACAGTGCCTACAGACCCACAAACAAAATCTTTCCAAAAACACAAAATGTTCAGAAGGAAAAATAACATCCAATAGCGATCCTGCATTGTTCATTCACACAGGCTTGAAAAGGTTAACTACAAGCAGCAGTTTGTACATGGGCCACTGTAGACAACATCAGGAAACACATCCTGCAAAATGCAGCCATCAAAACAATGCAGCTAGAAAGGAACTGGCTGCAAAGAGGATGCAGGGAGTACATTCATCTAACGTGAATAGATTTCCATTGCAATGTTATGGTTTGGATCTGTTCTCCTTGTACATCTGTATTCTATATCACAGCTCTGATTGGATTTAGGGATCATAGTAGGTTTTAGTCTACATACACACGTCGGATGATTCTCGTCCGATAATCTCCTCATGGCTAATAAAAGTAAGGGGAAGAGAGCACAGCAGGGTGCCACTCCGTCGTTCTCCCCCCTCCATACAGCAGAACAGCTCTGTATATACAGCACTCTTTCATGCACCGTGGAGTCTTTTGTCATTAAAAAGGATCCTAAAAGGATTTTAGGACATTTTTTGCACATGTGTACCCAGCCTAACTTTTACTTCCCAATTTGATCAGGCAAAGTTCAGTTTTCTAGTAAAATGCAGCCAATTGCAAAACAATTTATAGCGTCTGGGTTTGCTCCTACCTTTTCTACCCGGGAGATTTTACTTGCTTTGATGGCGGCAGCATCCAGGACAAGTGGAGCTCCCAAGGAGAAGATGTCACGCAGAACTTCATTGTGCTGATGAGAAAAATTATTTTTCTTTAGGATAAGGACATTAAAATTGTGTGCTTGGTATCTGCTTGTTGAAGTTTGGAGATTTATCGGTGTTACCTGTAAGTGATAGCGAATGCCAGAGCCCAGCGTTTCCTTAAAAGCACTGTACGTCCTCCTGCGTACCCAGGTGTCCACATACATGACTTCCAAGCCAAACTTTATGGTCTCCTCCTGGCACTCACCACTCTGCACACAAGAGACACGTCAGAGTAATCCCACAGCAACTAATGAGATGTCTTTGTTCCCCAGGTTTATAATAACAATAATATCTGATGTTTTTAGGTAATGATTATTATACACCACTTCTCTTTACAAGGTCCCCTTTTTTAAATCCCTTTTTAAAGTCTTAAATCCATACACTTCATTCATTATTATTAAAATGTATTTATATAGCACCAACACATTATGCAGCGCTGTACATTAAACAAGGGTTGCAAATGGCAGATACAAACTCAGGAGGAAGAGAGGACTCTGGCCCATGGAGCAGAAAGTAGGAGCAGGCTGAATAGGAAGAGGAAGACCTTTCCATAGTCAGGGCAGCCCTAGGAAAGTATAGGAGCTGTGCATGTAACGAGGTTATGAGTGAGGAAGTCATTAGTAGGTCAATGGAGGAGCAAAGAGAGCGGCTAGAGGGGTATTTTTCTACCAGGTCAGAATGGTAAGTGGCACAAGAAGTGTAGAGGGATTTTAAGGCAAAGCACAGGAGCTTGAATTTGATTTTGAGGTGAAATGGAAACCAATGAAGAGAACTACAAAGAGAGGCAGCAGAAGAGGAGTTGTGGGAAGGCTGTGTGTCAGGTAAGTAGGTGGGAGGGGTGTGTATTGGGTAGGTAAGTAGGTGGGAAGGATGGATAAGTCTGGCTGCAACATTCATAATAGATTGTAGAGGAGAGAGTCAGGTTCGTGGAATACCAGTGAAGAGGATTTTACAGTAGTCCAGACAAGAGATGTACTAGGAGTTTTGGGGTCTCTGGGGACAAGTAGGGGCGGGTTTTGGAGATGTTACTCAGGTGAAGTAACAAGACCTGGAAATGATCATAATGACTACAGACGTGTGCAGGGGATATACTCCACATAAGCATTGTAAGTAATTTCTGACAATGGTCTTCAGTGAATGCCTCACAGTAAGCCATCCTACTCCAACTCCGGTACTACCACAAACCCCTTTTACTATTCCCACATTTTTACTATGGAGGTTACCACTGCCCCCAACCCCAGTACAGGGTAAAGCGTTGTCACAATATCCAGAGGGCTTTTAAAGCAACAGATTCCATTGTTCCTTACCTCAATATAATGCAAAACGTCTCGGAAGATTGAACGCTGTTTGCGGCGGTCGGTTTTTGCCCGGTACTTGTTGCTATCAGTGGCTAATGCTTTCAGTGTTATGCACAATGTGTCCACATCATCGTAGTCAAAGTCATCCTGCAGACAGAGAAATTATGAATTTGCCCCAATGGAGACAGGATAGCAAGAAGGAGGGAGCAGAGTAAAAGATCATCGAGGCATTTTACCTCTAAATCGCGACCCAGCTCATACAGGAGGGCGAGGCTTTCCCCGCCAGCGATACGCAGGCTGACATTCTCACTGGAAAGAACTCCAGAAAAGTATGGGAGGTGGCTAGGAGACAGAGGGGTCATGTGACAGAGTTGATACAAATATTCAACATTTGAGCAAATTACATGATTCAGAAAGAACTGAGTGTTAGGAAAGCAGCCTACATAGTGCTCTAAGTTCTTTTAAACTATACAATGCATGAACTTCAGAAACAGTAACAAGTTTTGCTGTAGGAACAATACCCCTGTTGAATACCTGTGCTACCCCACCACTCCTTCACAGTCTACAGGTTACATCCACTCCAGGTATAGGGGAGCAAATGATCTCCTCTCCTCCCAGGATGTAGTGCTAAAGCCCAAACATCACCTCAAAAGGAAGAGGTTTAAACGGGCAAAATGCAAGAATTCAGGAACCTAACAGCATGATCATGTCTTACTGACATATTGACACACAATGCTTGAGAAATGGTTTCCCTTTATGTGATTGGTCGAGGCCTGCAGCACCCTCCGCCATGCCATGAAATGGCACTCACCTCTCCAGTGCCTTTTGTATCCGGCTGGCAGGGCAGATAGTCAGCAGCAGTGCCCAGGCCTGAATGGCACAACACACTAGGCCTTGCAGACTGGCTGGAATGCTATTATTTTCAGAACATAACAAGGTGAAGACATTCTCCAGACAGCTGAGACTGGAAGCCAAGTCCTGTAGGAGAGATTGGAATTGGTCATACCACCATTATATCTCGAAGTGCCCACCATCTATCCCAGATGTGTATGACTAGAACACGCTACCTCATCATCTGTAGCAGCGATGTAACAGCAAATCCCCAGCGAGGTGGCACACTGCAAGAGAATCATAAAACATTAATCAACAACCCTATACAGAAATTCATTACAGAACCCAATTCTACAGAGTTATAAAAGGGCAAAAATCTAAATCTTTAGCTAAAAAATCAGCTGAAGAACAGAACATTTTAGTGTCTGGGGCTTCTTTGCTCCATTGTAAAGTTTTAAATTCAAGTGAATGTCCTACCAGGGCAGCTTAGCTAGGCTTCGCTAGATATTGTGTTCTGCAGCAGTTATGCGTCAACTGAGATTTTACTGCCCCTCAATCAGGAATCCAGAATCATGTGGTGGAACCAGTTATACAGAACAATTACCCTTAAAATCAAAAGTCCTATCCAACTGCTATAAAAAGGAGGCTTGCTCCAAAAAGAGGAGAACATGCAAACTCCATGCAGATAGTGTCCTGTCTGGGATTCAGACCTACAATTGAGAAGCAAAGGTGCCAGCTTGGGAGCCATCCATTCTGTCCTAACACTTTTGGGCAGCCAATTATAATGAATGAGCCGGCAACACACCAAAACATCTATTAACAAGAGACATGCAGCATTTTTCCAAAGCAGCACACTATAGTAAATGGAGGTGTTACCATACATATGGGACTGTGCTGTGAGGTCTTAAAATGGAGAACGCATCTTAGCAGAGAAATGTCAGCCCTTAGAGGAGCAGTGTAGCTCAGTATGCAGCATATAAATTACATGGGGCAGCACGGTGGCTCAGTGGTTAATTGGATTCTCCAAAAAATTTAAATTAGATTGTCAGCCCCATTGTGGGACAGCTATTGACATGACTATATACTTTGTACAACACTGCGTAATATGTTGGCTCTATATAAATACTGTCTAATAAAAATTTCATACTGCCCAAGGTTCCTTAACAGGTAGAAGGCAGGCATAGGAGGCCCCTATTTCTCTGTAACCCCAGCACCCCCTCTGCCTAATTCTTGCTGCCATTGCGATGACTTACACTTTGTCGGGCAGTCACTCCAGAGCTGGAATCGGTCAGAATGCTGATGAGAAAGTTCTTTGCACTGCGGAAGACTTCTTCGCCCTCGGGTCCGGATCCCAGCTGGATGCAGAGAAGAGACAATACTGTGGCGGCCAGAGATTGCTCCTCCTCCTTCCCTGAGAAATAATTTGAGAAAAAAGTGGTCAATAGGTGATAGTAGCAGGCATATTGCCAGCTAATTCCTGCACTGCCAGGCTTACATACCTTTTTTCAAACAACGTTCCAGAGAGTCTGTGAGTGTCATTCTCCTCTCCGTCAGGAAATCTCCGAAGACCAGGGAGGACAGAGCAAGACGTAGATTCCCAAGTGCTGTAAGCCTCGTCTTTGCACTGTGAGGAAAAAAGAAGAGTAACGAGTCAGCTGAACTCTCCAAATCATTACGGGACCCTTCTAATGCTTTTATCACCTCTTGTCCAGCAGATTGTCTATATCTTCTTTCAGTTTATCTTCCCGCTGCTCCTGATAGGACTGGAAGTCGGGCGCATCGCTGCCTGATGGGGACAAAACACAAGACGGATGAGGTCTGATGGGTGTATAACTGGAATCCTATATATGAGGTCACATGTCCAATCTAACATTCTGTGATTGGCTATTACTTTATTGAGCTCATCGGGAAAAATAAATCAACCAAAAGGCTCCCCATACAAATGAGTAAAAGTGGAGTTATGTTTTATAGACATTCACACAGGAGGAACTACAAGGGAACTACAATACATATCATGGGACGAGTCAAGGTGTGCAGAGGATGATGGGATTGTGATCTAAGGGCACACAAGTCGAAACTTTAATTTAACAAATGACACATTATTGGGGCACTCACCTGACCCCTCCTCTGCCACGCTCACAGTCTCACTTGCACTGCTGCAGTGACTGAGAACTTCGCTGGCTGCTTCATCATCGCTGGCATCAGAATAGGCGCGTGTCCCCTGCTGGGACCCTGAGAAACAAATTGAACAGGTATAAAGCT
>NC_092865.1:44882133-44887705 GCF_032062135.1 Pyxicephalus adspersus | reverse complement strand
TTTTTTTTTTTTTTAGAGCCGCCCGACTCTCTGGAATGATCTCGCTCGTCCTATTCGTCTTGTTCCTGCTTTCTGCTTTTTTAAAAGAGCCCTCAAAACCCAACACATCATCCTCACCTACCCATCTTCTTCTTTTAATAAACCCTCACTTTTTCCCCACCACTACATATCCCCCTATTGTGTGATACTTCCCCCACCTCTTAGATTGCAAGCTTTTCTGGGCAGGGTCCTCTCCTTCTCCTGTGTCACTGTCTGTCTGTAATTTGCAACCCCTAATTAATGTACATTGCTGCGTAATATGTTGGCGATATATAAATACTATTTAATAAAAACTATTTTGGAAAAAAAATAAAAATATTTCCAGAGCCTGCAAAATTCTGACCATTCAGGGATTATCCAGCATGTAGTGAAGTTTCTGTGCTCGGAATTGTTTGCTAGATCCTATAATTCCAGATAATGATTGGCTCACCTACAAAACACAGCCAATAGGACTGAGTCATTGTTCACACAAGTTATCACACTATTACAAGTTATCACATATTTGATATGATGTTTGTGGCTCTCTGTAAAGGTGACATTCTTCCCACTGGCCAGCAATGTAAGAATAATTCTTCCCACTGACCACCACAATATTGTACTGTGAGCTGTGGATATAGGAATTATAACCGGGGGTTCCCTGAGGACCTGAAAGTTTTTTTAATGGTAAAACGGTCTGGAATGGCTATTTTAGGCCATCACTGATGCAGCAAATTCTTTGCTATAGTCAGTGCAGCACAATATAACACAAACTACTGTTAGGAGTTGCACTGCTGTGGACTGCCAAAAACAATGAATGGAACTGCAACACAGAAAGCCAAACGTGCGGCTGCAAAGCTTTAATGGGCCCCTAGGTACCTGGAAATCTGCACTTTCCAGTGAATAAATACATGTCAATGAAAACTTCCAAATTGGTAAATACACGCGATAGGCACTGCAGACACAGAGCTGCCCCCCGTGCCATGCATCCACACAATGCTGTTTACAGATATTCAGAATAATATTTACAGCTTTGTGTTAATATCGCTGTGGACTGAATATGGCAGTGATGTCAATGTATTACAATATGGCCAGGAATATTAAAGTTGTGAAATGATTGGGGGAGGCGATGTGTGGCTGGTCACATGTCAGTAAATCTCCAATAAACACATTTTTACAGAGACTAGAGAATGTTCAGTCGCTCCGGTCACAGCCAATGAACATCCAGAGACCTTCACCCTATAGGTTTGTAATAACAGACAGCTCCGCTGTTACAAACAGGTTGTCTATAGTGGCCGGCAGGGAGTGTTTGGCCCTGTGAACTACAACCCCAGGCGTACCCGTTTTTATAACCACCTTGCCATTACTAAGGCATGGCAGATCTACCCATCCCCAGCCACCCCTCACTATGTGTACCAGTGCAGGGCAGCATTTCTTGCTTTGATCGCCGGTGGTTGTCATTTAGCAGCACTGCAGCAAACACAACCTCTGACCTTTGCTCCACTCAATGAATAAAATAGAAGATCTGCCCAGAATTTGCCTCAGTTGTCCATGACATGTGACAAACCAACACAAGTGACACAGTGATGGGGGGCATGCAGCAGAGCAGGCGGACTCATGCCAGGCAGGCAGGGTCACATGGGATACCTCTCAGCTGGTTGATTTTGTCCGAGACTTTCAGCTGCAGCAGCTCCTGCCTGAGAGAGCCTGGGGGAGGGGTAAACACAGGTCACTTAGGGTCACTCGGCAAGAAAAAGTGTTGTGGAATTTGGAGTTAAGGAACAAGAAATACAACCTGACCACAGCCAGGCAGATCGTGGCAGATCCCAGCACCTAAAGATCTCAGCTGTTACTTGTGTCCCCGCTCACTGGGTACTGTAGGTCCTTGCAGGTCCCCCAAATGTAAGTGTACATCCCCACACTGCCTTCTATGTGCCCCAGATACCCCACCTTTTCCTTCCAGTGGTGGGCATACTCCCCCCCCCCAGGTCCCAGAGGGATCAGCATACGTCCCCCTGGTATCCCCAGGTCCCACAGAGGTCAGTGTTAGTCCCCCTGGTCCCCCAAATGTTGGTTTACATACCCTTGGTACCCCAAAGTCCACTACATAATACTATACATGACTCCCTGATATCCCACATCTTAGTATTTATCTCCCTGGTATGCCCAGAAGTCGGTAAATGCCCCCCTGATATCGGCATAAGCTTATATCGGTATAAGCTATCCCAGGGTACCCAAGGTGTCAGTACAGTGTTGAACCCAGAAGTTTTAAGCCGGGTGGAAAGAAATTGTAGGTGGGTGGTGGTCCCTGTATTGTGACCCAACTCTTCAGTAGCCTCCCAAAAACAGCTGGGTGGTTACTAAAAAGTGCCAGGTGGTGCAATCAGCTAAAAGGGACTGGGGAGAACACTGCGGTATATGTCCCCCATGGGTCCAGTGTACATTCCTCACATCACACAGAGGTCAGTGTTAGTTCACTGGTATGCCCAGGTCCCCAAGATGTTGATGTACATACCCTAGGTACCCTCGGGTCCAATACAAATAAATATATGACTCCAGGGTCCCCAGATGTCAGAATTTGTCCCCCTATTTATCAGCATAAGTGGCTCCAGGGTCCCCCAGGTGCGGAGTTTATTTCAGGGGCACACAGCGCCTCTCAGTTGAGCCCTCGGCGGCCAATCAGCTCTCTGCTTCTGTTGAGGGGCGGATCCTGACTGATAGGGGCTACCACAGAGGGTCAGGCCTACGTTAACCTGGGGGGTACGAGGCAGAGGGCGGCCTCTGTGCTTCAATCGATAATGCTGAAGGTGCACTTGTCATAAAACCAGTCACCCTGCCACCCAGGATCCCCCCTCGCTCTTACCCCGGCTGGAGGGGCCCTTCTTGCTTCTCCGGGCCCGGGGCATAACGTGCTAGTGAACAGCTGTCAGCATGAGCCGCACTGCCTTCTGGGAACAACTCGACTACAGCTCCCAGCCTGCACCGCGCCGCCCGCTGAGGTCACCTTAACAACCAGAAGGCAGTGCGATCAGAAGGTCACGTGTTTGCGCAGTGTGCTCCCTTGCCGTGTTGTATGGCCCTACCCACAGTTCCCTTACTTTAGGAACAGCAATGAGAGGTCCTGTCATGGTTTCCTGCTCTGAGGACACAGAGTGTTCAGCTGTGAGTTACTGACCAGAAACAAGCATGTAGACAGTAAAGGGAAAACTGTATTTAATATAAACACTGTATAGTCTGTATTATTTGTGACACCCTTCAGACCACTTCACTCTGTATTATACAGTTAGGTCCATAAATATTTGGACAAAGACAACTTTTTTCTAAGTTTGGTTCTGTACATTACCACAATTAATTTTAAATTTAACAACTCAGATGCAGTTGAACTGCAGACTTTCAGCTTTAATTCAGTGGGTTGGACAAAAAGATTGTGCTGCTACTATAGTGTGATTTGTGGATCTACCAGGAAGCTTTGGCACTTCTTTCATTGGCATTTGGATGCTCCAGAGGTAAACTAGCTCTAAAAGTGCACAGAGCTTCATATTATAGTGGAGTCTTCCGTTCAAATCAGTGTAATGGAAGAATTTGTTCCTCTTTCTTACTGATTGAACGGACTGACAACCCTTTTATTTGCACCTCCATACGGCACATTATGTCCATGGACCTTCTTGTTCCTCAACAACACTGGGCCATCGCACTTGGGGCAAGAATTTTCCTCAACCAGGAGACCATGTTGAAGCAGATATCTTGACGAAGTTTCTTCACTTTGCACCACTCCAGTATAAAACACTTGTAACATCATTATTTGTAAGGATATGCTTGTTTCTACTGGTTTCATGGCTAATCTTAATGGGAATTTCAATGAAATAGAAGGTGAGGTACCGTAGTTTTTTAGTAGGGGTGGTTTGATACTATAATGGGTACTAAGGTAAACAAAGAAGTTTCTGGAGTAGTAGGCTATAAATAGAATGTGAGGTAGCAACAATCAATGATGGTAGGAATCACACTATAGTAGCACCAAGATTGCATGACAATGTGAGGAACTCAAAACCCTTTTTTTAACACAATCACTTAATTTCAGCTGCTCAAAAGTAATTGGACAATAAAATGTTCATTTCTAATACTTGGTTGAAATCCCTTTGCTGGCAATGACAGCCTGTAGTCTTGAACTCATGGACATCACCAGATGCTGGGTTTCCTCCTTTTAATGCTCTGCCAGGCCTTTACTGCAGCGGCTTTCAGTTGCTGTTTGTGGGTCTTTCTGTCCGAAGTTTAGTCTTCAACAAGTGAAATGCATGCTCAATTGGGTTCAGATGAGGTGACTGACTTGGCCATTAGTAAATATTCCACTTCTTTGCTTTAATAAACTCCTGGGTTGCTTTGGCTGTATGTTTTGGGTCATTGTCCATCTGTATTATGAAACGCCTCCCAATCAATGTGACTGCATTTAGCTGGATTTGAGGAGACAGTATGTCTCTGAACACCTCAGAATTCATTCGGCTGCTTCTGTCCTGTGTCACATCATGGATAAACACTAGTGTCCCAGTACCACTGGCAGTCATGCACACCCAAGCCATCACACTGCCTCCGCCATGTTTTACATATGATGTGGTGTGCTTTGAATCATGAGCTGTTCCACACCTTCTCCATACTTTTTTCTTGCCATCATTCTGGTAAAGGTTGATCTTGGTTTTATCTGTCCAAAGAATATTTTTCCAGAACTGTGCTGGCTTTTTTAGATGTTTTTGAGCAAAGTCCAATCAAAGTCCAATCTAGCCTTTCTATTCTTGAGGCTTATGAGTGGCTTGTACCTTGCAGTGCACCCTCTGTCTTTACTTTCATGCAGTGTTCTCTTTATGGTAGACTTGTATATCGATACGCCTACTTCCTGGAGAGTGTTGTTCACTTGGTTGGGTGTTGTGAAAGGTTTTGGGAGAAAACCATGGAAAGCGATCATCCACCACTGTTGTCTTCCGTAGACGTCCAGGTCTTTTGGCGCTGCTGAGTTCACCAGTGCTTTGTTTCTTTCTCATGATGTACCAAACTGTAGATTTTGCCACTCCTAATGTTGTAGCAATTTCTGGGATGGGTTTTCTTCTGTTTTTGCAGCCTAAGAATGGCTTGTTTAACCTGTATGGAGAGCATGATGGCATGTTGTCTGTTCACAGCAAAATCCTCCACATATCAACACCCCCCCCCCTCCTGAACTCTGTACACTGTATTATATATGACAAACTCCTGACCTCTGCAGTGCATGCACTGTATTATATGTGACACACTCCTGACCCGTGCACTTTGTACACTGTATTAAATGTGACACACTCCTGACCCCTGCACTCTATACACTATGGTATATGTGACACACTCTTGACCCCTGCACTCTGTACACTGTATTAAATGTGACACACTCCTGACCCGTGCACTCTGTACAGTATGGTATATGTGACACACTCTTGACCCCTGCACTCTGTACACTGTATTATATGTGACACACTCCTGACCCCTGCACTCTGTACAGTATGGTATATGTGACACACTCCTGACCCCTGCACTCTGTACA
>NC_092865.1:44878887-44880718 GCF_032062135.1 Pyxicephalus adspersus | reverse complement strand
TTTCTCTCTGTGCAACCCAACCCCCCCCACCCCCGGTCCTCAGAGAAATTTCCTTCCGTGAAACCGGTCCCTGGGGCCAAAAAGGTTGACACACTCCTGACCCCTGCACTCTCTATGCTATATTATATGTCACACACTCTTGACCCCTGCACTCTGTACACTGTATTATATGTGACACACCCCTCCCCTGCACTTTGTACACTAAGGTATATGTGACACATTCCTGACCCCTGCACTCTATACACTATGGTATATGTGACACACTCTTGACCCCTGCTCTCTGTACACTGTATTATATGTGACACACTCCTGACCTGTGCACTCTCTAAGCTATATTATATGTGACACACTCCTGACCCCTGCACTCTCTACACTGTATAATGTGTGACACACTCCTGACCCCTGTGCTCCGTACACTGTATTCTATGTGACACATTCCTGACCCCTGTGCTCTGTACACTACACTATATGTGACACACTCCTGACTCCTACACTTTGTACACTATATTATATGTGAAATACCCCTGACCCCTGCACTCTGTACACTGTATTATATGTGACATACTTCTTACCCTTGCAGTATGTGCACTGTATTATATGTTACACACCCCTCACCTCTGCACTCTGTACACTGTATTATATGTGACACACTCCTTACCCATGCACTTTGTACACTGTATTATATGTGACAAACTCCTGACCCCTGCACTTAATACACTATTCTATATGGGACACACTCTTGACCCCTGCAGACTGTACACTATATTATATGTGACACACTCTTGACCCGCGCACTCTCTATGCTGTATTATATGTGACACACTCCTGACCCCTTCACTCTGTACACTTTTATATATATGACACACTCTGACCCCTGCACTCTGTATAATATATTATACGTGACATACTCCTGACGGCTGCACTCTGTATTATATATTATATGTGACACACTCCTGACCCATGCACTCTCTACGCTATATTATATGTGATACACTCCTGTCCCCTGCACTCTGTACACTTTTATATATATATGACACACTCTGACCCCTGCACTCTGTACACTGTATTATATGTGACACACTCCTCCCCTGCACTCTGTACACTAAGGTATATGTGACACATTCCTGACCCCTGCACTCTATACACTATGGTATATGTGATACACTCTTGACCCCTGCACTCTGTACACTGTATTATATGTGACACACTCTTGACCCCATGCACTCTGTACACTATGGTATATGTGACACACTCCTGACCCCTGTGCTGTGTACACTATATTATATGTGACACACTCCTGACCCCCACACTCTGTACACCATATTATATGGGACACACTCCTGACCTGTGCACTCTCTACGCTATATTATATGTGACACACTCCTGACCCCTGCACTCTGTACACTGTATTATATGTGACATACTCCTGACCCTTGCTGTATGTGCACTGTATTATATGTTACACACCCCTCACCTCTGCACTCTATACACTATAATATATGTGACACACTCCTGACCCCTGCACTCTCTACGCTATATTATATGTGACACACTCCTGACCCCTGCACTCTGTACACTGTATTATATGTGACATACTCCTGACCCCTGCACTCTGTACACTATGTTATATGTGATACACTCCTGTGATACACTCTACTCTATATTATGTGAATCCCTCCTGAACTCCTTACAAAGTGGACGTTATTCAGAATGACACCAGATGGCGCTATTGTCCTCAAATCCATCCCGGTGTGGTGACACCGATCTAAAAGGTTGCATCACATTTTACACTCAGGGATTTCATGTGTCACTGACGAAATTAGTCTGCAGA
>NC_092865.1:44857651-44878229 GCF_032062135.1 Pyxicephalus adspersus | reverse complement strand
AATTTCCTGACAATAAGGAATCTCAACTACTATACCCACATTTATTACAGCTCTGAATAAATTAACAATCTCCGTAATACCAACTCTTATGAAAAAAATAATTTTTTATCTAACACAACCGCTTGAATACCACCTCAAACACCCAAAGCATTCGGTTCCAGTGATTGGTATTCCAATCAATTGACAATCCTATACTTCTTGGCATAATTTCAATACTACACAAAAGGTCTATATATCCCCTAAGGAAGCCCTTCAGGGCGAAACGCGTTAGGTTAGACCCGTCCTGCAATGCTTGAAATATATCCAAGTTTATAATTTCCTCTACCAAAAATTAGAGTGGAAAAGTAAACCTTATTGTATAAATATTGATTTTTGTTTTAATTTTTAATGATTTTGTATTAAAAAAAATTAAATTGCTTTTATTTACAACAATTCTTTTAGTGCCTAAAAAAGCCTTCTTTGCTCCCTTTCCCGTTTGTTCATAATACTCAGTCCAATTTTGGGCTAAATAGGCTTTTGGTACCTAAACCAAGTGATTGGGACAAAATATTACTATGAATCTCTAGAAGTCCATGACGAACCACATCTAGTACTCTAATGTTTTAGTGATAAGGAATTGCTCAACTCCTCAGATTGCCACCACCACCATGCTGTGATTTAAAAACACATTACCTGGCCGCCTGTGCCACCCCCAGCGCCTCTGGCAGCCATGCACCCTACCACACACTGGTCTGCTTTCTGAAACATGTTCTTGGAAGATGCTCACAACGTGTTGGCTCCAGATCCGCCTTTTGATGTGAGTGCACGATGAGTCACACTCGCTTCTCAATCCAGACCAGCGCCTTTGAACTGTCGCCAGCTCCTGCAGATGGGGCCGAAGTGGGCTTCAGATTCTTCACAGCTTCGAACGGTGTCCAGAGACACTTGTGAAGCCAGCCTGAAGAGCGCACGTGTGCTTGCCATCAAATACCATCAGTTATAAAAATCTATTTAGTTGTTTGATAGCATCACAAGTGGACCTGTCATGGGTTATGTGTGCATGTGTAGGCCTACTTTGAAATAAATTAAACACTGAACTATGCCCCTAGAAGCCTCCAGCTTCTAACGTATCATCCTGTTACATTAGAAGGTGGAGGCTTCTAACGTAACAGGGTAGATTTTTTTTGATGGGCAGAGTTCTTTATGTTCTGACGATGCCTTAGCGATGAAATTTTAAAATATTTTCAAATATTTCTGCCCATTGTAGCTCCTGAGTTCTGCTAGGTGCTTGAAAACTGAGGGAAGATGTGTCCCGAAATGTATCCAGCCAATAAGCTTTCAGCAATAACCTAAACTACGTCAGCTTGTTGTGTCTGACTGCACTTCCTGTCTGCACTCTGCATGACCATAATAATGGGAACCACTACAGAGAGAAATATGCAGACCACCTGTGCAGAAAACACCGGCTGCATTGTTGTCATGGTTGGAGTTTGCAGGATCTCCCTGTGTTTCCGTGGGTTTCCTCCGGGTACTCCGGTTTCCTCCCACATCCCAAAAACATGCAGTAAGGTTATTTGGCTTCCCCTCAAAAGTGACCTTAGTCTATAATAAAGACATACAACTATGGTAGGGACATTAGATTGTGAGCTCTTTGAGGGACAGTTAATGACTTGACTATCGACTTTGTACAGCACTGCGTAATATGATGGCGCTAAATAAATACTGTGTAATAATAATAATGGTTATCCAATGGCTTCAATATTCTGTGACCAGGAACAGACAATCAGTAGTTCTAATTGAATTGGCTGGATTTGTTTCAGGTCATTCGGCCTGATTTATTAAAGCTCCCCAAGGCTGGGGAGGATACACATTCATCAGTGAAGGTGAGTGATCCAGAAAACCTGGAATGGATTTCTTCAAAGTCATTTGCTAGCAAATGTTTTAAATCCTGGACAAGATTCGTTCCAGGTTTGCTGGATCACCTAGCTTCAGTGATAAAAGTGTATCCTCTCCAGCCTTGGAGAGCTTTATTAAATCGGGTCCATTGTCTCAGAGTAACGAGGCTATTGGATTAGCTTGACATGCAGGGAAGTAGCCATTAAAATGAATGGAAATTGAGGGGAGTGATTGACCCTGGGATGTGAGGATGCAGAGAGTAATGATATCACTAGAGACATTTCCCATCATTTCCTGCCAGTACCGGAAGAAGAGAATTTCCTACCAATGGAGGACAAATACTGTAAACCAGTTCAGCCCAATTTTCATCTGGGATTGGATTTCAAATATTTACACACACAGAATATTTGCAGGCAGACAAACAGATACTGAGCAGGAACAATCTTTCCAATAAATCGTTTTTATTGTGTTAACTTAATAGGTCATTTTATCTCTCCGGCTGTGTGCCGGTTGTCCAGCATACCCTCCCCCCCTCACCCAATGGTGCTGATCGCGCCCATCTGTAGCAGCAGAAAACAAAGGGTTAATTTAATCTTTAATAATATTATTTACACTAATATTTATATAATAATAATAATATTATAATATTGTCCATCTGTACAACAACGGTAGATCAATGGGGGGGGGGGATTGTTACCCGAGTTGGACTAATACAGGTTTAAAATGCGCCAGGCAGCGGTGCAGGAAGGTCTGATGTGGCAGGTAAAACTATTGCCACTATTTGTGAATAAATATCAGTCAGGTATAAAAATAATACAATGAAGTGTCGGGCACAAATTAGAACGTTGGAGATTGCATGGTTAGGTTAGGAGAGATGAAGGTGCAGCTACACCAATTCAGACATTGTAAATCTTATGCCTGTTAGAGCATCAAGGAATGCCATTTATACCCGCTCACAGGAAGAGATTCCGGAAATGTGTTTATTGGAGTACCACCAGAATCCAGAAATATCCAGCCATTACCCACCATGTCACCAATTTTTGAGTCCTCAGTGATGGAGGTCAGTGATGTGGCTACTCTTGGAGTGTATAGGGGTGGTGATCAGCTCTCTAGGAGTGGGCTGCAGTCTTTGGTAGAGGAAGAGGTGATGGAGCTGTACATTGTACGTTGTTCTATTGTCCTCCAAAGTATTTTAGATTACAGATGACCCCCACTGAAAGTCTCCCACACCAGCCTTTAAAAAATTTCACAAGTTCACAATTTTTTTTAGAGTCATTTAACTTGGGGCACTGCGGGGTCCCCTATCAGCCCTTTGGTGTCCGTGCGTTCGCCGACTCCGCACTTTGATTTTGTCCTCTAGGTGTTTCCATTTCTGGGCTTTTGCTTTCATGCTTGTTGGTGGCAGTGGTCGGCCTGGACCCTTTGCTGCTGGAACCTGAGGAGCTCCTTGGGGACCTGGGGGGTGCGGGGCTCGGCCCTTGCGTGCCCACAGCTCCTCACACATCTGCTCACCTTTGGAGCCCGGCTGCTGGACAAGCCGCATAAAGTCCTGGTACCATTTCATCTGAGGAATTCGATGGGGGCCAAGGGTCTCCTCTGCTCGGTAGGATGGAATTACATCCAGGTTCAGCTGAAGAAGGACCTGCGTGAAGCCGTGTTCTGAAGAGTGGCACAGATAGGTCCCGGCATCACGCCGCATGACGGTGCGCAGAAGGATCCCACGTTCAGTGCTAATAATACGCTCATCAAACTGCACCTAAAAAAGGACAACAACATAAATGTGCTTTGCCAATATTGGTAATACCAACCAGCCAATTAAAATTTGAAGGAACTTTATACCCCACTATGTACCAAGACAGGTCCTCTTTCCTGGTCTCTGCTAGCAGCAACCTAACCATAGAAGCACATCATTTCCACAAGCATTTTGGCACCCTTTTGTATGAGGAAGATATGTTGAGCATATATTTCAGACAATTACCATCTTAAGAATTTACCATCTTAAGAAGCACTGCCTGGGATTGTTTAGGATGCAGCCACTCCTGAAAACCTCACCCAAAATTGTCACCATTTTTGTTACTGGGAGAGGATATTGCTGAAATGCCGACCCTGGGCTCCCTATAACCTCAACCTGGCTGTGCAAAGCGGTTCATTGGCCTCTGAATCTAGAATCAGATTGAGTCCCAATTTACTTTCAGCCTGCATTAGGCATCACCTTACCTCTTTTCTGGGTGACTCCGGAGACTTCTGATGGGTCCATGTGACTTGGGCACGCAGGGATTTGGGGAGACACTCTAGGAATGCTGTACTTCCCTCCACTCCAAACAGACGCTTTTCCTGCACGGTCACTCTCTGCTGTTCTGTAAAGAGAAAGACAAAGCTTAATTTACTAAGGCTGAAATGTATATCCAAAGGATAAAAACTTGGTTGGGTGGAACATGTCCTAGTAGGTGTGCCATGCTGGAACATGTAATTCTCAAGCTCTTGGAATGCCATTGGCTAGTTAAAGTTTATCTAAACCCAAGACCAAACATATCATTTATTGCAGTAGTCCAGTCTTTTTGGCTATATTATATATATATTTTGGCTGTATTAGTTTTCTTTTCTTCTTCTTCTTTTCTTTATTTTCTTGTCAGTAATGCATGCCCTGTGCTAGGCTGATAATGCTTTGCCATTGTATTGTATCTATAGAGGAGCAGCATTGTGAGCCTTGTACAGAAAGTGTGTTAAGGCAGAACACCTCCCCCTTTCCTTTTCTCTGTAACATAAGTTTTGGAACTTGCTCACTGGATTTCACAGGACTAACAAATTAAACAAATAACAAAACTCTAATAATGAAATATTTAACTGACACAAATATAATAAATACACTAAGTTCATTGTTAGTGTTTCCATACACTTTACTTCTGCAAAATAAATAAAAGAATACACCTAAATGATATTTAGATCCCTGTGGGCTACTTCCTTATAATACTATAAGAGAAATGTCAGCTCATTGAGAAGACAGATGGATACTGAACAACTTCATTAATCAGTAAGTACATCTACACAGACCAGAATAAATCCTATCATATGTTGCCATAGAAGAAATACACCAACTGATTCTACATAATTACATAGGTTGAAAAAATCCATCAAGTTCAACCACTTGGGAAAAAAACATATCCCAGAAATAAAACCCTATGGACATAGTTGATCCAGAGGAAGGCAAAAAACCCCTCGTACAATGTGCTCCAACAGGGGGAAAAAAATTCCCTCCTGATTCCATGAGTCAATTCCCTGGATCAGTATCCAATGTTTTTTTTTTACAATTAAATCCCGAGTTATATTCTGTGCTTTTAGAAATCATCCAGCTATTTCTTAAAGCAATCTATAGTAGTTGCTTAAACTACTTCCTGATGGAGCCGATTCCACATTTACTTCACTTATAGTGAAGAATCCCTTCCTTATCCGGAGCGTAAACTTTTTTTGCTGCAGACACAAAGAGAGCCCTCTTGTCTTTTGTAATGATCTTACAGTGAGAAATCCAGAGGAGAGTTCTCTATATGGACCATTTATATATTTATACAGGGTGATCCTATTCCTCCTTCAATTTCTCTTCTCAAGGGAGAATAGATTCAGTTCAGCTAATCTCTCCTTATAGCTGAGTTCCTACATTACTTTTATTAGTTTAGTTACCCTTCTCTGCACTCTCTCCATTCAGGTAAACAGATCAAAGATCAGACACAAGAAACTAATCTGTATTTTCTTGCGTGAAATTATTATTGCAATGTATTTATATAGAGCCAACATGTTACTCAGCACCATACAGCAATAGTCATGTAATACCTCTTCCATTGTCTAAGGCCAGTTTGGGATAAAGACAATTAACCAACAGTATGTTTGAGGGTAAAACAGAGGGACAGAAGAAAATTGATGCAAATACAGAGAGAACATAAAAACTCAACGCAGTATCCTGGCCAATATTTGACACTTGGATCTTATTGCTGCAAAATGAGAGTGCTGGCTAATGCCATTCCACCATACTACCCCAGACTAGAACAAGATTTCTGGTTGGATTCTCTGGATTCAAAACCATCTATCTATCTATCTATCTATCTATCTATCTATCTATCTATCTATCTATCTATTAAATAATTCTATTTCTGTTTCTTGGGGTTCCCGGGCCTCGAACAGTCAGAGATATGTGAAATGATGTAAAAAAAAGGACCTGCGTACAGTAGGCCCTCTTTTTACAGCTAGGCAGATTAGGGCCCATTATTATATTATTTAAATTATTAAGACCCACTCTATTGTGTTGTTGGTTGATATAACCTAAATAACCTTTATAACCTAAAAAGTAACTCATTACAAATGATGCGCGGTATGGACACATTCCTGCAGAAATCAGGAACATGCCAGTCCAAGCACTGGTAATTTTTATCCCCTCTTGATTATAATAGAAACGTGTCCTAGATATTGGTCAGAGATCTTTTTAGGGGCACTCTACATGAAGCAGGTCAGATGGTGAGGTGAGATGTGCCATGATTCTGCAACAGGATCACTCACCTCTTTGTGTTGGGTAAGTATCTCGTACAACTGCTCCCATCCCAGGCACAGTATGGATCCCGGGCTAGGCAGCACTCTGCACAGGCCTTTCCGTAGATACCACAGCGATGCAAAGGCACCTGAGAAACGCCAACCGCCGAGCCGACATACAGTTGTTGCTAAGGAGAAAGCAAATACAAATGTCAGATGTAAGACAGTAAATATTGACAAGGCCGTCGGTAAACACTGTCTGTTCTGCTTACCCGCTTCGATGAGAGCTGTATGCTGGTGATCGCTGAGCCGTTCTGCACAGAGGTGGAAAGGAAGAGAATCAAAAAATATATTATAATGTAAATCTTCTCTAAATGACAATAAACCTTTTAAAGTAAATGCAAAAATATTTTAGTCTGAATGCATTTAAAAATTAATAGAACCCTAGACAATTTTTTGCACAACAGGAAGTTGTGAGCAGGTTCACAGATGGGTGATGGCTCAGTTGTCATATCATGTCCAATCGTTAGGTGTGGCTTGGATTACAAGACCATTAAAGTTTCTTAATTAGATTAACTTTTTATTGAATTTATTTATTTTGAATTAATCTTGTTTTTACATGCAACATGATTTGCAACCCTTTTATTCAACATATACCAACATAGAAAATATTGGTTGCTTAAAGTGAATTACAGATAAATTGATTCCATATCTGATAATTATTTCAGAATGAAGAATCAACCTGTATACAATGTCGTACTACAGATGTGACCATTGCAAGATTTCCTTTTGTTCCTGTTTTAGTGAGATCTGTAAAACTTTTCCATTAACCTCCTGGGCGGTTCATTTCTGTCCAGTTTTATATATCTAATAGCGGTACATTGTTTTTCATGAAAATGTATTTTACATTATATTATAATAGTATGAGTATAATAAAGTTTAAAACACAAAATCATGTCAAAATAATAAATTAAATGAACAATAATGTACAAAAAAAATTGAATTTTCTTTGTAAATTTTTTCAAGTTTTAAAAAAAATAAATAAATAATATACGCATACTATTATATTATACTTTATAATAAATGTTAATGAAAGACAATGTACCACTTTTACACATGTAAATCCACTGTATTGCATTCAATACAGTTATTTTGTATTGAATGCAATAAAAATGGATTTAAATTTCCCACCCCGCCCCCAACAGAACATCTGTATGAACTCCCTGGTGACTCATTGGGTGCAGAGAAAGCCAGCCAGAGGAAGAGAGAAGACGCGAAGGACGATGCGGTTTGCCGGCTGATCAGGTAAGCACTTTATTTACTATTGTTTCCTTAGGTTTACCTACCCCGAGTGTGACGCAGGGTTACCGCTCCTAGCATCTTTTTACTTCCCCAAGTCACACTGGGGGTTACCGCCCAGGAGGTTAATATCTGCCTCAGTGAAACATAAAATCATCTCTTTGATGGAGTTCCAGTAATACCCACAAAACCTTCCTTCCATTGTGATCAAACAATGGGTAAAAAAAAAAAGTCTTCCATCATCTGCTTTTGGCCCATATAATGTTTATTATCAGCCTTGGTTACCTTGAAGACTTGCAGTTCCTCCAGGACCAGCTCTTCCCGGTGGTGCCAGCTGTGTTTGGGTACTGATATCACCTTCAGCACAGAACCAACATCTAGAAAGAGACAGAAGCAGCACATCAGGACCAGTAAGTACAGAACGTGGCTATCACAATACACGAGTAATTAATAATAAGCGAATAGTCGGCTCACCTGTTCCAATGAACATGACATCATATTCTCCATCTGCGGCCGTTACCCTGTCCACAGCCAGCTGGGTTAAAGTGACTCCATTGTGACTGCGCAGGAAGATTGGCCTTCCAGATCCTGGTACAACGGGGTTAAACATAAGTGGGTGGTTGCGGGCAAACTGCAGGACATCGTCAGGAAAGTTTTTGGTGGAATCAAAACTTCCAAATGTTTTACTTGGGCACTAAA
Organism: Pyxicephalus adspersus; assembly: GCF_032062135.1. Classification (NCBI taxonomy): domain Eukaryota; kingdom Metazoa; phylum Chordata; class Amphibia; order Anura; family Pyxicephalidae; genus Pyxicephalus; species Pyxicephalus adspersus. The sequence continues at coordinate 44,869,841 of NC_092865.1, read as the reverse complement.
AAAGGGCAGAAAGACTGAAATATAATGATGTACAATCAGTACATCATTCACAACATCATAAAGGTAATGCCTGGCCTTTATAACTCACCATCCCAGGCCGAGGGTACGGCACTCTACCTGGGTAGGACACCCACTGATAATTGGGCCCCTCTTTGTGAGCAAAGGGCCCCAGAAAAGCTCTGCGGATGTCATTCATTGTATACACGCAGATTGCTGAGCCACGAAACACCGAGCTGAACAAAAAACACACAACAAAATTGGTTTGAACAACTTCTGCATACAGAGAAATATGCAATAACTTTGTATCTGTTTCATTAGAAACACACAATTGTTATGCTGGAAATATACAGCGTCAAAATAAAAGTTCTGAAGCAGCTCAATACATAATGCAGATGATTGCTTTATTCAAAAGATTATTACAGGGAGCAAGGATGGTGCACAAGAAGCAGAAACGGCAACCGATAACATAGAGAACAGTAATGTATTCATTGTTCACCTGGAGGTTGAGAAGAGAGCATAGATTAGAGGATTCCTCCTGTCTCTGGTCTGCAGCAGGAAAACGTCACCTATAGAAAAGAAGGAGCAGAGGAGAGGGAGAGAGAGACATATATGGAAGAGAGAGATATGGAGAGAGAGAATATAAAAAGCAGAGGAGAGTGCAGAGATAATAGTAGAAGCAGAGGAAAATGCATAGAGAAGAGAGAGTATGAGAGAAAGAATAGAAGAAGCAGAGGAGAGTGAAGAGATAGTATGAGAGAGAGAATAGAAGAAGCAGAGGAGAGTGAAGAGAGAGTATGAGAGAGAGAATAGAAGAAGCAGAGGAGAGTGAAGAGAGAAAGAGAATAGAAAAAGCAGAGGAGAGTGAAGAGAGAAAGAGAATAGAAAAAGCAGAGAGGGAGAGCGGGGGAGCGGGGGAGAGACGTATATGGAACAGAAAAATATATATAGACAGAGATTGAATAGAGGAAGTGGAGAGTGCAGAGAGAAGAGAGGGAGAGATATGGATCAGATTGTTATTTATCGGGTCAATAAGAAACTGCATTGGAAACATTTTGTTAGTTTTTGTTTTCCTTTCAACACTTCCCTTCTCCAGTTCTCTCATTCTCTGACACGTTCTGTTATCTCTTGGCTTAAAAATAAAATAAAAAAAAAAGGACAGGAAGGCTTTTGATCTGTACTAAATCAGAGATCTAAAAGAAAAATCCTGAGCACATTATTGGGCATAGAGCCATCATCACTCACTACATCCAGATGTATTGTCCTATCCATCAGCTAACAAGTATTGCACACACAGCACACAGGTGTCAATAAGTCCTGCAGCAAAAATATCACTGTAACCTTATAGAGAATGCTATCAAAGGACATTAAGACCTCTATATGCATTAAAAACTGTCTGTGATCCTATCAGCTTTTACCCCAAAGCCAAACTTGTAAAAAGCTTTTTATCTACATCCTGCAATATGAACACATACATTTGCAAGTTGTGTAAATTGCTCTAAATTAGGATGTATTTGGTCTAAAAAATAGCAGCTCTGGGTGTACAGTGGGATAAATGGCTCTATATTAGGATGTACCAGGTCTGTAAACCAGCAGCTCTGGGTGTAAAATTGGAAAAAATGGCTCTATATTAGCATGTATCCGGTAAATTTACCATTGGCTCTGGGTGTACAATTGGACAATTGGCTCTATATTAGGATGTATCCGGTCTATAAAACTGCGGCTGTGGGTGTACAGTTGGATGAATGGCTCTATATTAGGATGTATCCGCTCTAAAAATCAGTGACTCTAGGTGTACAGTAAGATAAGTGGCTCAATATTAGAATGTATCCGGTCTATAAAACTGCGAAACTGCGGCTCTGGGTGTACAGTTGGATAAATGTCTGTTTCTGTTCTAAAATTCACCCGCACTCCATAATGAAATTCTCATTGCTTTGGGTACTTACGAAGCTCATCAAAGTAAGTGTCTCCTCCACCATCAGTCCCTGGCATGCTGCAGACAAGTCGAGCCTTCAGGAATGTTGTCCATTTATTTACTAAGCTCCGCTGACCTCCCACATCATTCTGGAGAGAAAATGTCTCAATTATAACAAAGACCAATTGAGAATAACGTAAGAATAAAGTAAGAATAACAACAGTGAAAATGGTAAAATGAATATTATTATAGAACAACTAACAATAACCCTGCAATGTTTTCATTCTACATTGCTCATCTAATTTTATTATTAATATCTCAGTACAATTACCCGACATATCTGCCCAATCCGAGCGTACGACTGCTTGACGCCTCCAAGCCCCTCTACTGGGGTCTCCCGGAAGAAGAAGTAGATTTTATCATCATCTGGATTTTCACTTTCAGGGATCCAGAAAACCTTCACAAACTTCGGCTCTGAGACACAAAATACAGAAAACCTTTACACAAAGTGCAGACTTTGCTTAGACAACAACATATCTGTACATAATAATGCAGCCAAGGATTCTGGTGATTTTCTATCACATGGACAGAAAGATCCTGCTGGTCATAGCAGACTTTGTACAGACCTAAGAAAGATTGGTGACATATCACTGAGACTAAATGGAGACGATACATGTAATCTGCAGTGAAGAAAGGAATTTGTGCCAGGAACAGGAATCAGACTGCTCATTTCATTCCTGGAGGAATGAGAGTGAAAGATGAAATAAGATTGGCTGTCACAGGCAGGGCTGTTATGTTTTCCTTTGCCCTAATTAATATACTGTCTGTGACCTTTTTAATACATGCTGCTATTTATAACTGTTCTGAGTTAATGTCCAACTATAAGAACTCATGAATCAGTCATCTCCAGACAGCCACTCCCCTGATATCTCCAATTGGGGCAAATAAGGTACCTGTGATCATTTGCTATGGCACAAAGGCTGCTCTGCTTCTATGATCAGTGCCAGCTGTCAATATTACAACACTCCAGTGCCAGGCTATCCTCCAACCCGTCACTTTTCCTAGCAGCTCCCAGGTCCCAGTAACCCCAATATCACAAACAAATATCCCTGCAGATCCCAGCAGATTGGGCTGAGCCAAGGAACTGACCGTTCAGCCAGCGAGAATCGTGCTGCTCTGTACGCAGGGGTGGGCGACGTCCCAAGCTTCTGAAGATGGTGAAGTCTCGTCCCATGAGATCGGTGGCAACTCCAGAGTATAATTCATCTCCTGAGAAGGGAGAGATTTGTAAGAGAGAAGTGTGAGGACACAATGGGGCATTTACTAAGGAGAAGTATTGTAAGGACAAGTGAAATTATTCTCAAACATCAAATCATTAGGAGAAGATTCTGTACGTGAAATTATTGGTGGGATATTTCCATGGAGAAGATCAGCATTTGCTTCTAAGAGACTGGTATGATGAGGACCCAACCTACAACCTATCCCTAACATATAATCTCACCCTATCACTTTAATATCTCCATGCTACCTTTTACACTTATTATAACTCTTGGCATTTGACCTATCCACTAACAGTAAAGATAACCCTTTGTCATGTCCCTGAAATGTTAATCCCCTAGCTGGGCTCTCTGCAAACCCCCTACCACATAATCCAGTCATAACACATAACCCTATCCTATCTCCCAGCCTTAACCTCTAACACTTAAAATTAACCCTCTCACCCCTGAGGCTGACCCCAACCTCTTCATTTATTCCTTAAATTTTTTGGATTTACCTTTATAGCCAATGTTGAGCCAATATTGGATTGTTCTTTGCAAAGATTTACCAGCACTGAGGTATTGGCAGTGAAAGCTCATTTTTATGGAAAGGGTTGCACTGTCTGAATTGATGTTCTGGGATTGCACAAAGACTGTGTATGATGTCTCTGACGTGTTTGCAGAAGACGGGGACATTGTGGGGATATTTTATAGATATTTCAGAAGTTTCTACTCACCAATAAGCACTGAAGCAGCTGCATGTTTGGGGTTGTATGGACAGCGACCTTTACCATCTTCCAATCTCGTTGTGTCCAATTTAAACACAGCATCCTGCAAAATGTACACAACACTCTTAAGTTTTCTGCAGCAAAATACAAAAATCCCAGCCGGCCTGTTATTCATTAAACTGTAATGCAATGTAAGGTGTGCTATAGTAGCTGCAATTATCTGATTTAGTATGTCATGCATGGCTAGACTAGTACACTTTAGGATTATCGCATTTTGACGAATCAGTACCTGAGTCACATTGTGTTCCATAACAATACACAGTACCACACAATGTCCTGGAACAACACATAACATCCTACAAAAGTTTGCAAACAAAGATACAGAAAACATATCAGGGTGTCCTGGCGTACCATATGTCATTCCATTTCCACAACACAACATCACACCACTTAATCTCAGCAGTAACATAGCATTCATTACCACTGTTAGTAACAATTGTCTGGTTATTTGTGGCTTCCTGGTCCCCCGATACTTACTTCCATACGTTGTCCCACGTGCAGGTAGCCGCAGGTGGGGTGGAAGGCTCCCGTGCCGCAGGTGTACAGGTGAGTGCGATTATACAGCTGTAGAATCTTCACATAATTCATACATTCTATCTGCAGGGTAAAATACCTTCATGAGCAACAATGTCACAACTTGCACAATTTATTTGTTTGTTCCCGGCAGGTCCTACACACTTCCCCACCCCCACATCCCTCTCAGTCTACCTTCATTACAGCATCTGACATCATTACTGTTGATCATCTAAGATCAGGGGGAGAGTGGCAGCTCCTGGACTGCTGGAATTTACTAACCAAAAATCTCAGACACCCTGAACTTCCAACTCAGCAGAATAACAACAGATCCCAGCAAAATGAAGATTACGCATACCAGCTCAACTGGTGACAGCTCCATTGCAGCAGCCATGATGGCACCAATGCCTTGCTTGGCTTCTACATTGGTATTTACTGGTACAAGTGTTCTGAACACAAACTCTTCAAATCTATGAAGAAATAATAACTGAATGTATAACTTTAATCCCCTGCAACAATAACATTTATCAGAATTCCTAAAGAGGGGTCTTGTGTTTCATAAACTTAAATCCTTTAATATCCATGGCTAGCCAGTATGTGTAAAATATTTGTATGCAGTGCGTGTATTGAGAATGTTAGATTCCTCCACAAGCTGTGATTATTATTATTAATAATATTATAATAATATTAATAAAAAACAGGGTGTTACAACATATTACGCAGCCCTGTACATTAAATAGGGGTAGCAAATGACAGACAGATACAGACAGTGACACAGGAGGAGAGGACCCTGTCCCAAAAAGCTTACAATTTCGGAAGTGGGGGAAGTATCACACAATAAGAGGGGGATATGGAGTGGTGGGAAGTAGAGAGGGTTTAGGAGACAGAAGAAGGCAGGTAGATGAGTTTAAAAAGATGGGATTTGAGTTTTTATGAGTTTTAAAGGAGCAGAAAGTAGGAGCAAGCCACAAGGGACAAGGAAGACCATTCTAGAGAGTCCGGGCAGCTCTAGAAAAGTCCTGGAGCTGTGCGTGTGATGAGGTTATGAGAGAGGAAGTCATTGTTAGGTCATTGGAGGAACGAAGAGAGTGGCTAGGAGTTTTTTTCTGCCAGGTCAGAAAGGTAAGTGGGACAAGTAATGTGGAAGGATTTGTGTATCAGGTAGGTAGGTGGGACAAAAGCTGTGGGGTGATTGGAAGGTAAAGCACAGAAGCTTGAATTTGATTTTTAGGTGCAAATATAACCAATGAAGAGAACCACAAACAGAGGCAGCAGAAGAGGAATGGTGGGAAGGCTGTGTATCAGGTAGGTAGGTGAGAAGTATGGATAAGCCAGGCTGCAGCATTCATAATAGATTGTAGAAGAGAGAGTCAGGTTAGTGGAATACCAGCGAGGAGGATGTTACAGTGGTTCAGATAAGAGATGATAAGAGCGTGTACAAGAAGTTGTTGTGGTCTCTGGGGTCAGGTAGGGGCGGATTTTGCGCAGGTGAAAGTGGACCTGGAAATGTTCTAAATATGAGGGGTAAATGAGACGGCAAAATCAAAGGTGACACCAAGACAACGTGCCTGAGGGGAGGGACGAATAACAGTATTGTTAACTAGTAAAAATATGTCAGAGGGACATTTGGAATTTGAGGGGGGGGGGAGATGATGAGTATTGACTAATAAAAACAATAACCCTTAATAAAACAAAAAAGTGACTGAATTTGCTGCAGTGGTCATTGCATCGGTCACCTGCAGCGGCCCAGCAAAGTTGGGTTGTTCCCTGGGGGGTGATCATGCTGCAGAGGGCTGTGTATAGCTTGGTAGATATGGAAAAATCCCCCAGAGGCCATGTAGGAGTGGAATGTATATACGTGCGTATGATAACGCAAGATTCACAGAATTCCTGCACAGTGTCCCCTCCTCCACACAGCTTCTGTTATATCTTCATCTGACCACTAAAATAAACCCTGATATACTTTACATGGACAGTGCCGTTTGCTTCATAGTTACATAGTAGGTTAGGTTAAAAAAAGACCATCAAGTTCAACCACTAGGGAAAAAACATATCCCAGATATAAAACCCCATGTACGTAGTTGGTCCAGAGAAAGGCTAAAAAACCCTGGTACAATTTGCTTCAACAGGGGAAAAAAATTCCTTACTGATTCCATAAGGCAATCAGATGTTCCCTGGATCAAAGGTAACTGTTTTTACTTTAAAGCCTTAATACCCAGTTATATTCTGTGCTTCTAGAAAAACATCCAGCTTTTTTCTAAGACAATCTATAGTAGTTGCTGAAACTACTTCTTGAGGGAGCCTATTCCACATTTTCACAGACCTTACAGTGAAGAATCCCTTCCTTATCCGGAGATTAAACTTCTTTTCCTCCAGACGCAAAGAGTGCCCTGGTGTCCTTTGTAATATTCTCAAAGTGAATAATGGGGAAGAGAGTTCTCTATATGGACTGTTTATCAATTTTAAATAAAATTGTGAAGGGAGAATACATTCAGTTCAGCTAATCTCTCCTCATAGCTGAGCTCCTCCATTCCTTTTATTAGTTTAGTTGCCCTTCTCTGCACTCTCTTCAATTCCACAATATCCTTTTTGTGAATTGGTGTCCAAAACTGGACTGCATATTCCAGATGTGGTCTGACCAATGCTTTGTACAGGGGCAGGATTATGTCTCCATCTCTGCAGTCTATTCCTCTTTTATTACATGAAAGTACTTTGCTAGCTTTAAATATTGCAGCTTGGCATTGCATGCTGTTATTAAGTCTATGATCTACCAGAACCCCCAGATCCTTTTCCATTTCTGACTCCCACATATGTATTCCCGCTAGACAGTATGAAGCATGCATGTTGTTAGCCCCCAAGTGTATAACTTTACATTTTTTTATATTAAAGATCATTTGCCACTTGGCTGACCAACCAAAACAGTATATCTAGGTCTGATTGTAGATTATAGACATCCTGTATGGACTTAATTCCATTACATAGTTTGGTGTCATCTGCAAACACAGAAATGGTACTTTTATACCTAAACTCAATATCATTTATAAAGATGTTAAACAGTAAAGGTCCCAACACTGAACCCTGGGGTACACCACTAATAACCATTAAGGGTATGAATCAATAATTACAACTCTCTGAATGTGGTCCTTAAGCCAGTTCTCCATTCATTTACAGATTGACTTTTCTAAACCTATTGACCCTAACTTGCATATTAACCGTCTGTGGGGTACGGTGTCAAATGCTTTAGCAAAGTCCAAGTACAATATATCAACTGCTATTCCACTGTCTACCTGTTTTCTTACTTCCTCATAATAGAGAGTAAATTTGTTTGACAACTTCCACTTTTCATGAAGCCATGCTGACTATCACTTATAATATTATTTTCTAACAGAAACCTCTCTATGTGGTTCCTTATCAAACTCTCTAGGACCTTTCCAACTATGGACGTTAAATTACCTGGTCTGTAGTCACCTGGTGATGACTTTGCTCCCTTTTTAAAGATAGGAACCACATTGGTCTTACGCCAATTCATCGGTACCTTTCCAGTAACTAAAGAGTCTCTAAAAATTAGAAATTTTGACTTTGAAATGACCGAGCTCAGCTCTTTGAGGACATGTGGATGTAATTCATCGGGTCCTGGTGCTTTGTCAGCCCTAATTTTTCCCAGCTGTTTCTCAATCATATCAATTCTGAGCCATTGTGACTCATTTAAGGCAGTGACATTGCTATTTGAATTTGGACCTGAGCTCTGCCATTTTCCTAAAATGGCAGAGCTCATGTCCAAATTCACACAAGCTAAAAAAAAGTGTTTGGTAACTTCAGTCTCTATTTAGATTTTCACTTGTCATTATTCTACACATGCGGTCAGCTATGACACTGGTCATTTGAAGGGATTGAACAGCAGATAGGCTCAGGCAATTGAGACATTTATCACCAGAGGCATGCATTAAATGCGGAATCGTCCCACACCTTTATTTAACTGCTACAGAGTTTCTCCAACTTGAAAATGATCTTTGACCGGGGAATACTGGGAGTCAGGCTAAGAGCTTGGAAAGTAAACATGGATTCTGCTACACATCATGCTAGGAGCATGAAGCCGCCATGGGTGTGATAGTGTCAGTGCTGCGGGTGACCGGTGATGTGTGCTGGACTCCAGCAGATGTGTACCAATGCCATTTGCAATGATATTTGTCAAGCAGGGCAGTGTGTATGTTACACCCAGGCAAAGTGGACCAATCATTAAAATTAACATGAATCATTAGAGCACTTGGTAGCATTACAAACTACCAAATAACATGCCTGCCTAGGCAGAGGTCACATGGTCTGTGCTATTAGGAGCATTCCGGGTGTTTAATGTCATCAGATGCTGCAGTGAGTCGGTTATTTGCAATCATACAGATCCTGATCCAGATTTGTTCTGAGATAAGAAAAGCATAAAGATCTCGTTTACGTGTGTTAATCATTTTATTGCATCATCAGATCGATCTGACAGCCTTCTTTTTACAATAGCCCGATCCTTTTACAATAACCACACCCCTTTACAATAACCCCACCCACTTTACAGCAGCCCCACCCTAATCAATACATCTTCCATACTCACATTAATGTCTTTTCCTGCCCAGTTGCATTCTTCCCGCCATTCCACGGGTGCCGGCCAGTGAATCTGGTGAGAGAGTAAAAAGGAAAGTTTAGGATGTACAGTGGAGCAGTCTTATCTTGGTTAGTCATGAATACACAACAAGATATGAGTTCATTTTATTGCATCTTCTTATCTGCTTGTGTTCTGTAGATATCAGAATATCACTTGCATTTCCTGAAATCTTTCAAACAAAATGCGATGTGGGAGGTTCAGCTCTTTCTATACCAGGTGATCATTTGTTGTGTTGTATAGCAAACATTGCATGTCTGCAACATCTAAACCAAAGGTGAAACTCCCAGTGCAGTAAACTGAAATACAGAACTGGGAATACCATAGTCATAGTCCAAAGTCCATGTAATCACGTATACATACATTGTATAGTAGAGTATGAACCCCTCGCAGCTGTGTCCTGGTGTGATAATCTATTATAGGGGGTCACATCCTAACCCAGTGTGGTGGTTCAAGCAGTAGATGGTACTTACCACAAGCTCATTCTTGGTGATGTCATCCAGACTCAGCGACAAGAGATAGTTCTTCCCACCTACAAAGAGGCGACCACGCTCCTCGTCTAGTAAGAGGGTGTCGTAGCAGCAGGAGCGATTATGGGTGTATGTCCGCAGGCTGTGGAGGGACAGATCTGGGCGAAGAGATAAAGGATGAGAATATTACAATTGTCATTGTCTAGGAATCGCTCCTAAAAAATATCAGGTCACTTCCTGTGCCTAAGCACATTTGTACCCTCATAGCTGTATATCAGGGAACTGCCTGTGCCTAAGCACTCCTGTTCTGTACCTTCATAGCTGTATATCAGGTGACTTCCTGTGCCTAGGAATTCCTGTTCTGTACCCTTATGCTGTATATCTGCAGTGTGGGATGATCTAAGTCTCTGCTCTCTTTGATTTTAGTGTCAGGATATTTGGAGGGAGGTTTGGTGTTGTCTCTTCTGTGCTGCTCTCTGTTCTCCTTGCAGGAGGGGAAGCTGTACCTGAGGACCATGAGTGTAAGGATCTCCCTGCTTCATCCTATCTGTGATCTGAGCTTCCTCCTCCTCTATCATTACCCCACCAGTCATCAGGGGGGCAGCTCTGACATGAGGGGACAAATCCCTACTTCTACCAATATGGCTGCCCTTAGATACAAAGATACCAGGCATACTAAGGCAGCACTGGGGATGAATTTATCTGCAGAGATCCCAGAAAATACTTTAATTTTTACCTTGTTAATTATCAGCAGCCCTGGCAAAAATGTTAAGATTTTAAATTAATGGTGGTCGAACCTCTGTTTTATTGATGTTAGTTCAGCCATGCATTTCCTAATTTTCTACATTTTGCTCTGTTTCTGGTCTCTTCATTCCCTTATTGAAAAATCCTGATTTTTTAAAAACTTCTCAGACACCGAAGAGCGTCCATCATCTCTAAGACAAAGAATATTAATTCTTTGTCTTAGAATTGATGAAGATGAAGGGAATATTAGTTCTCTTCATGTCGGCTCCTTAAAGAAGGGGGAGAGGGGACAATAATGGCAGTGGCCCTTCTCAGTCCCCACTGTTTACCCAGCCATAGAGCTGACATGCTGAACAGTCTCTTAAGATTTTTGTTTTTTATTAAATGTCACATGAAGGTCAAAGGTTAAGTGCATGCAGAAGGCGGTGTGAAGATTTAACTCTGTAGGGCGTCTAAACGTTCACACAATAAAATGAATTATCATCGCAAATTTACAACCCAGCCCTGCGTATCAGAGCAGTAAGGATTGAGGAGGAATGAATTTAGTTACTATGTATCAATAAAAAATAAATAGATTTTCAGTAAATCAGACTTTATTCAGCGGAAAAATGGAAGCTGAATAAAAAGAAATCTTTATCAATACTCCTGGTGGTCGCCATCTAATAATAGCAAGCAATAAACAATCATTTAATATTGAACACAGATTGCCATCTTCACAACATTGCTTTGTTTATTACAGCCAGAGCTGCAGGAAACTCTTAGTAATAATGCTGAACAAAAAGGTAAGTTTTAATTTTACCCAAATTATAATAAAAAAACAGTGAATCTTGTAAATTTTGAGGTAAATAAATGGAGATGGCTGGGAGAGAGACAAAAAACCTTGGTGTGGTAGAAACCCCTTAATTATAAACTTAAAAACAGATACCATAAATTTAACATGCAGAATATATTTATATACATATATATATTTATTTATATTTAAATCACAAACAAGCTGATGTTGTTGCATATAGCAAAATGTTTATTATTACATTTTTAATTATTAAAATTATTATTAATATTAATAATAATAATAAACAGGATTTTTATAAAGAGCCAACACATTACGGAGCACTGTACATTAAATAGGGGTTTCAAATGATAGACAGACAGTGACACAAGAGGAGGAGAGGATACTGGCCAGAAGAGCTTACAATCTAGGAGGTGGGGGAAGTATAAACATGATGATTACATCTGAAGATGACGCATTTCACTGAATATGGTCTTTTTCACCAGATTAAAAAGAAAGCAAAAATATAGGGCAATCATCACCATCAGGATTTAAACTTTTATAGGCAAGGAATTCAGATGTCATCATGAGTAGAAGCATTTAGATTTAGGTGGAAAGCTCCCTATGTCAAATTCTGGTGATCTCTGATACTCTATTTATGTCAGGGTCCCTTGCTTGAAATCAATGAGAATAAATGTGAAATAAAGATTTTTGTGGTCTTTAAGAGTAGTTGAGGCTCCTTTAACATGTCCTGTACCTCTTCTTGTGCCAAAAATGGCCCTTTAAAGAGAACCGAAAAACAAAACTTGACATTACATAAAAGGATAGACCACCCCTTTTATATAAAGTAAACATTATGTTCTATTTTTTTTTAAAAGGGCAAGCTCCTCCTCTTCTGTCTTTACTGCCGTGGCAGTTAGGACTGAAAAGGAGCGCAGAGCTTCCTGGGATACCCATGACATGCATCCCAGGAGACTTGGGGCTGCCCCTTCTGTGCATGTCTGATCTCTGGAATGCGCAGAAAGGGCTATTTCCTCCAATGGGAAAAAATGCCGATCTCAGACATGCGCAGGGTGGCTCAGGACCCAATCAA